>NC_049176.1:24270071-24579446 GCF_009769625.2 Cygnus olor | reverse complement strand
GATTTTGGCTTCCAGGAACTTGTCCAGCTACTTCTAAATCTTTTCATATCCTCAGTTTCCTGTGGCAAGCAGTTTCACAGCTTAGCAACACATATCGTTCTGTGTTGCCCATTGTTTATTACCTTGAGGCTGCGTGAGTTTTCTCTGTCGGATGCCATTTAAGATTACACAGGTCATGGATGGGAAATGGATGGATGGATGGATGGATGGATGGATGGATGGATGGATGGATGGATGGATGGATGGGGTCTGAAATAATGTGGCTGTTATGATCAGAAGTATGATAACCAGTCGGCCACAAGCAGGATGTATTTTAGGAGCAGAGACACAACTCCTCACCTGCCTGTCTGTTAGCAGGTCATGTGCTGCCATCTGGTTCATGGAAAAAATGAGTTTTTGAGAGCAAAAAGGAACAGAAGGGTAGCGAATGAAGGAACATGGGAGCAAATGTGTCTGTCAGGTAGAGAATGGTGTGACTGGAGGCAGCATCCCTCGTCAAGGAAATAGAAATTGTATCCCAACAGCTTATGCCTGCTTTAGGCAAGTAAGAGAGTTGCAGGCAGTGGGTTGCCTGTGAAGACTTGGAAGCAAGACCTTAAAGTGGGTAATCCTACAGGGAGAAAGGATACTGCATCCTTACTGCACATGAAAGGGCTGATTTCTCTGGAGGTCAGTGAGACATACCTGGCAGACATGTTGTCCCTTTCATTTGAGAATTAAGAACTTTCTTGTTAAAATCTACCAAGTGGCTAAGCATTTGCAAGGTGGAACAACATCTTTAAATAAGTCACCCAAGAAGTTCATCTTATCAAAATCACCTGCATCACTTCCACCTTAATCAGAAACAGCAGTTGATGGGAATTGTTCAGCAAACTATGGCTCAGGCACAGGGGAATTAGAAATTATTCTGAAATTCACATATGGTAAAGGCGTCACAGCACTGTATTTCCTCACCAACACAACTGACGGAGCAGAAGTGGGAATGTTTTCTACTTAGACTCCAATTTCGAGAATTGCTCAGCTCCCATTTAGGCAACAAAGTCATTGGCCAGATGTGGAAAGAGCCAACAGAAGGGTTGGTGCTGAGCAACTGCATGTCACCCCTTCCTTGAATGAGAAATTCAAAGCCTTCTCAGATGCCTGGCAGCTTTGTCCAAGGACTATTTATGGATCTAGAGTCGTTTTGAAAGCTGCATGGTTGACCTCAGGCACACAATAGACAGTCAGCACATTTTTCTGGGAAAGTGGAGTGCAATTCAAGATTTCTTGTAACATTTTTTTTTTTTGGTTCACCTGACACATGCATTCTGAAGACAGTGAAAGATGAGAAAATAATATGGACTTGATAAATGACCAAAAGAAAGTTTCCGATCTGTCGCGGTTCCCATTATTCTTCTTATTCTTGGCATCAGCAGAATTATGGCAATCTTTCCTCCCCCCTCCCCAAGCTCTACTCCCCCTTAACAATTTTTTTTTCCCCTGCCAAATTCACAAGAGTGGCACCTGGGATCATTTTGACCAATGGGAAATTGATTGAGGAAAGTTGCCTCTTTTCAAACACATTTTCTTAAGGGACTGGAATGAATGAGAATCATAGTCATAACATGGCTAAACGCTCTTTGTTTAACTTAATGCAATATAATAACCTAAGTGTTGCAACACAGCTCCTTGCTGTGACATCCTTTTTCCATTTGCTTAATTTTCACCCCAAACACACGCTGTTAATAAGCTGCTGAGAAAATACAGCTCTTGTGACAAAATCCAGAAACTGAGACCCTGTATGGTGTGTTAGATACACAACTCTTATTTGGACTGGCAAGTGGCACTGAGATTGGTATTGCAGAATAGATTCATTTTTCTTGCTGCCAAATGTGATGGACAGATGCAAAGGGAGGGTTGGGGAAGTGGATGGGAATAAGCAGAGTGCAAATAAAATAAAATCACTGACAGAAAGTAACGTGAGTTAGAATAGACATGTGATTGCCGGCAGGGAAATGCAGGATGCGGGGTACTTTGTCAACAGCCAAAGTTAAAATAAATGTCACACTGGCCCTGAAAACTGCAAGATTAAACTCCTCCTGGTGATTTATAATTTAAGAGAGAAAAAGGCAGACAGACACCCAGTGACTGGGCTCAAAAGAAAGCCTCCTATTGACTTTAGTGGAGTTTGGAGCTGGTCCAGCGCAGTAATGGTTCAAATCTGATCTCTGGAGTCAATGAGTGTTTGGACACTGATTTTAATCAACATAATCAGGCTCTTAATCAAAGTTTGTTTTACATTTCCTGCTTTTTTACTCTCTTTGTAGCAAATCTGGAAGTCGTATTTGTTATTTTGGGGCTAACTGAAAGTAAATAAAGACTGCCATAAAATCTGTGACATCTTTAAATTAAAACACAGTTTAACTAAGGAATATGACTAAACCTTTCCCTTTCATTTTCTCAAACCAGCCCAATACTTTAGCAAAGTTTGAAATAACTGTTTTTGTACAAACAGTAATAATTTGGAAGTTTCACAAATTGTCCTGAACATTGTTGGGGAAGACCCTTAAAAAGCCCTTAAAAAGAAATGCAAGCCTGCCTTATTACATAAAAGATGCAAAATACTGAATCCAATGTAACTTATATAAAACAATTTATACCAAAAAAAAAAAAAAAAAAAAGACTTGTGACTAAGTGGAAAATAGGAAATATAACGAAAAGACATTGGTTCCCAGGTCTTTATCCTTCCAACTCCTATAGCATATTGTGACTATTATTTCACCAGAGGTTTTCAAACCACATTTGAAGACCATATTTGCTGGGCACTGAATTCTGAGGTCCAACTTGCAAGAGCAAGGACAGAGCAACAAACAATAGAAAATGGCAACTTCAGCTACCCAAACCCTTGCTAAGAGTCTTAAACATGTTTAAACTTGATCGGTGTTTGTGGAATAAATGTTCAGCACCTTACTTCCTACACAGAAAAGGTTGTGTCCACCTTTGTAAGAGTAGATAGTTCATAAGCACATAGAAAAGAAAACAGACAAGTGCTATCAAGTCTTTCTGTCTTCTGGAAGATCTTCTATCTTCTCTCCCCTGACTGTTCAGGGACTCTGGTTCTCCTCAGGTTTTTGTATCAACTCTGGACAATTTGGTATTGTCATTCAAGCCAAAGCAAAGATCTCGTTTGACATGCTTCCTTTGGGAATACTTAACTAGCGACAGAGTGGGAAGGAGCCTTACCCAACTAATCTATAAGGGATGGTTAAATTAAGCCTATTTTATTTGGTTATTTATGGTTTTACTCCTTTATTTATTGGAGGAGTAAATTTTACTTTCAGCCAGTCACTCTGAAAGCTGGAGCTTCAGCAGGTTGCACCCAAGCTGTCTTTAAAACCACCACAGGAGACTTCGGTCACCAGGCATGGCCATATCACAGAGGTGGGATCTTCCTTCCTCATCCCCATCCCTCTTCTAGCCAGCTGTGCACAAGCAACCATTTTGTGACACCTGTGAAGGCTTTTGTATAAGTACAGTAGAAGTGTAAGTAGAACTGTTCCCATATTTCATATTTATTTGAAGCTCAATGAACTCACATTTCAGTGTTAAGGCAAAACTGCACCTCACAGAGAGAATGGACTTTACTGTGTTTCTTTAAGAGGTCTCTAACCACAGTCAGATTTCAACTCTCAAAAGCCTATGACTAATTAAAGGAAGAAGTACACCAATTTTCACTTCACACAGTAACTAAAAATATTACTGTCTATCTTTTGGTTTGTACTTAGTTTTCTGTAGCCTATTGACCGTAGATTTTTGCAGAATCTCTTATTTCTGTCTGCTAACAAAAAAATAAAATGGGTGATTAAATGTTTCTAGTGTTTCAGAAGTTGTATCAGACTTTGTCAAAGAGCTCCTGGGCAGTTCAAAGAGCTGTCTAAAGGGATTAGAGCTCTTTCTTGTTAGTGGTGTCCCCTGCATAAGAACCAAGCTCAGCAGAGCTGGGTCAGAGCTATGGTTTTGTGAGCACCATCCTTTCTAGGATTCAGGACAAAATCCTTCTCCAAAAGCTTCTCTTTTACGGTTATGTGTCTTGCATAGGACTATAGACAAAAGCCTCTGGAGCAGAAACTTCTGGTGGACAGGAGCCAATATACGGAGCAGGTATTGTTCTGGCCCAGAGACCATGGCTGTGATCATCGAGGAGAAGAATGACTAACTCAGTGGGATAGCTAGAAATCGCATAGCTGAGATGACAAGATGTCTTGACACCAAGACAAACAAAAGAAAGAAAAGCTAAAGACAAGAAAGAAGGTAAGATGTTTTCCCTGCAGTTGAAATAAAATGTCAGCATAGCAGTTGCTCTACTACATAAGTATTAACAAAAACCTCTAGTAAAGTTCTCTACTTTGATGAAGGTAGGCACTTCTCAGAGTTCCTTACTGTGAGAGATGAGAAATCAGCACAGCTGCAAAGCCTTACAGGCCTTTGAGTTGAAGGACAAAATCATTCAGGAGAGTATGGGCAAGTTTGTCCACATATGCCACAAGTGGAGACAAACATGAATCACAAGTACAAACAAAAACTACAAGAGCAATGCCCAGAAAGGCAGTGATGTCTGTGTCCATGAGGCTGGGATTAGATCACGTATTCATTGCATTTTTTGTTTGACATTAAAAATAACTTTAGAGCAGGCTTTGTGTAACAGCAGCATTGCTGGAAAGAAAAGGTCCTGAAAAATGTCTTCATACTTTTCTATGTATGTGTATAAATATTAAACTGCTTTCCTTTCAGAAACACCACTGAACTCTGTGCTTGTTTGGATGTTGAACCTGGAAACTTCTCAAAGGTTTTGCGTACGGATAATTCATGAGTTAAAGCCCAAATTGAAATGCCATGTTACAACTTGTAGAAATGTTAGACAAATATAATGACCATATTTTCCAGTTACCTAATACCCACTCAAAATATAAAACCCAAAAGAACGGAATTGTTTTCATTGCTGTTAACCAGACAATATCACTCCAACTAAATATAGTAAGTGATGAAACCAATTTAAATATTGTCCAAGTATTTAACACTGTAAATATTAGACTTAACACTCCATAAAAACAGGCTTTGATGATGAAGGCTGACAAAAGGAGACTAGTTAATTGCAGATTACATCATGGCTAGGACAGCATCACTACCAGAACAGCCACGATAAATGTGAGGTGCAAAGAAAATCTAATAAAATAAAAATAGTCCCTGTTCAGTGTTCACCTTTATCAGCTTCTTTAACCTTTTCTTTGCAAAAGTGGGAGAAATATGTAGTCCCAGGTTAAAAAAAAAAAAAAATCCTCAGCTCAATGCATTCCTGAAGCTTGCATTTAGGGCCTGATTCACAGAATTTCCAAATCTGCGTTTGACTTCTAGGATCTGTTTATGTCCCTTTCATTACAATGGGACTTCTGAAATTTTCCCATGGTGGGAAGTTTTCCTGAGTCGGGATCTGAAGTCTGTTAAAGCTAGTGTAGCTTTCGCAAGGAATAACAGAATGTTATTGTAAAGCATGACACAACTCCATCAAAGATGAGGAAACAAATGTCTAAAGCTTTTGGTTATTGATAATTTTAAAGGATTTCTTAAACTCTGATCTCAGATAATTACACTGAAATGGGGACAATTTCCTGCCATTGCAGGGCCTGATTGTCCTCTCAATTGCAAACTGCAATAACCCTGCATCCTTGTGCGTGTACCAACCTGAGTTAATCTTCATTAATACCTGTCCAGATATTAATGTCAAGATGTATTCTGCCATGTGTTTTAAGGAGACAGGCCAGAGCTGCAACACCAGGATGACCCCAGAGTCTGGCAGTGGGAAGTTTCCACATGGGGTTAGCTTCAGGTGCATATTAGTAGGAAATAAAGCTTCCAGGTGAAGGCTGGCTTCTCTCTTGCCCTCCTGAATGGCATAGAGGCATCCTCTGGATCACCCTCTCCCCTCTAACGGGGGTCCCGGACATGCCATATGGAGGCCTGCACTCTCACATGTCTGAGATAACAGATGCCCAGTTTAATGGATTACACAAATTGTTTTCCATGGAAAGTTAGTGAGCAGCTCCTTGTAAGGTCACGGCTGCTGTGGCAGCCATCAGATAAAGTATCTCAGTGGGGAGTCATTTCTTGTTGAAATCACTGAGGGTGCTTATTGTGGCTGATGCTTACAACAAGTGGTTGCCACCGTATTTTAAACATGAAGCTCACATACCTTGGAGACTGCCGTTTCCCTCTCTTATTTCATAGATTATTTTTTTCCCTCCTTCTGCTATATATAACCTGAGCTCCTTCACTTTCTATCACACCCTTCAGTGCCTAGAAAAACAACCAGAAACACAGACTGATGCTAACAAAAAGCCTGGTCCCAAACTGGCTCCTGAGGACTGTTAACATGTCACAATCCCATCCCAATAATGATATTATGTAGAAAAAGTGAGTCCAGCTGCCAATGTTGACACTTCTGAGCTGTGAAAGGAGAAAACTGACATATATGAGGTTAGATGTGGTTTGTGTGGACCCAGCTATGTCCCCTGGCTTTGTACTTGGTGCAGGTGAGGAGCGTGAACATGGAGGTGGTTACCTGCAGATATGCAGTGGTTTGGGTGAGTTCACCCTGAGCTGGTGGCCAGCATTACTTTGACAGCAAAGCTAGTAAGTAAAATCTGCACCTGAGACAAAAGCTGTCTTTTTCGGGGCGTGTTGCTGAGGTTGTAGCAGCAGAGATTATCTTCCAAAGGCCAAGAGCATGCTGGTCACAAGTGCAGGCAGGAATGGGATGCAGGCACTCCTCCAGCTTCCTTCATCTCCACTGTGTTTGTCTTTCTTAATTAACCCTGCACAATGTTACTGACCCAAAGACATGGCAACAACACCATTAAGAACTTAGGGATCAAGACATTTGCGTTACAATGCCTCAGCTGTGAGATCATAAATGCCCTTATGCTCTATTTTGTTATGTTGGGTTGATAATGCAGACTGATAAAATCCCACTTTCTCTGTATTCAAGTGAGCTAATGTGTCTGGGCTAGTGAGATCCTGGCAGGCAGAGAAAGCAACAGCACAAAGTCCTCAATTGCGGATGTAATCAAATAACGAGGCTGTTCGAGGACATTACTTGTTAACATATTAGCAGGTACCAGGCATAAGTGAGTGTTTATTTAGTCCTAGTGTAAAAGCATGTCTAAAATGATTTATGCCGGAAGCTGTTTCACAGCAAACAGGCTGCTTTCATGAGAGCAGGTCAATCACCGTCTCCCGTCTGCCCTCATAAATCATATTCAGGTGCTAATGTATCCAAAAGGTTTATATAATCTGCACAATCAGCATGGAGGTCTGGGTGGGTACAGTAATAGCCTGCATGCGTAAATGCCTTCTGCATGTAAAGGCTGATATTTGGGGGGAGTCAAGTGATTGATTTAAAGACAAAAGAAAAGAAATAAACTGCCATGACAAGTAACAAAGTGTACATACAGTTTTCCAGCCACATTTCACATACACAGGACAAACATGCCACTGTCCAGATCTGCTGGGACTGTTTTTGCATCAAGATAGCTTCCATACTTGTGCTCTAACACAATTTAGACCATGGTTTTAATGTAGCAATGACAGATACCGGAACCACAGCAGCATAAACAGACACTGGTTTTCTGTGTTCTCCAAATTTCTCCAATTACAGGTCAGTGTCACATTATTGACCTCTTTTCATACTGGTGGAGTATTCCTTTGAGAGATGACAGATCTAGAAGGACCTCTTGGACCTACATTCAAAATAAAATTTCATCAAGTTCCATTTCGAAACTTGTTGCAGATCTTCTTTTCTACTGCTTGCTTCTTTGTCCTCCCTCCTCATGCTGTAGAGTGTTACAAGACCACATTTCCCTTCTTCCCAGTTTTCAGCCTGAACTCATTTTTGGTCAGTTTATATTTACAGCCAGATTTTATACTATTCTTCATGTCCTCTCGCCTATGACAGCACTGTCCTTTGTTTGAAATAGTTCTTCTCTCCCACATGTATTTACCATTGAATATGTTTCTAGCTTGGGTCTTCATGAGGTCTCAGGACCATAGAGCAATAACCACAATGAAAGCACATGATTAAGGACTTAATTATTTGTATTCCACTTTCTTCAGACAAAAATTTTATCATTTTCTTTCATACCAGTCAATAGTATCTTCTTTCAAACTTCAGTGCCTCATATTTACACAGCAGGAACTATTTGACATACAGCATGATTCAGATTGATATTACAAGGATACGTATTCTGTAGAAGCAGCAGTAGCATACACCTTCTACTTACAAAGCTGCAGCTATCTCTTTTGTTAACACATTTATTGGCCAGCAACCTCATTAGCACTGTCAGTTCTGGAAAAAGGACTTCAAAATATTGTCTCATAATATTTTGATTTGGGACAGTATTTCGTGAATACAAATGACAAGTGTATTTGTTCAGAGGAGTGGCTTCATATTGTCTGCTGAAAGCATCTAGAGACTTACTGATGGACCATGAAGCCCCAACTATAGGTAGTGACTGTGTTGCCAGGACTTCAATAGCTAACTGACCTTCATTATTTACTTCTTGTGAATCATATTACGCTATTATGAAGTCAGGAAACATTAGGAAATAATAAATCAGCATAAAAGGATACTGTGAAACACAAATAACAAAGATCAGTGAAGGGTTGATACAAGCAGAATGAAGGCAAAACTATTGTTAACAAAATTGTAAAAAATTGTTATCTGGTGACTAGATGTGAGTAAGAAATGAATTTGTAGGAATATTCAATAATAAATTAGTATTTCCCCGAGTGGCAGAGCTAATGAAGATGGACTCTATGGATCTGGGTATATTTTAAGTTTTCTTCTTACCCCATCATAATAATTCACTTTTTGTTCTTGGTAATAACCTGCTTCTATGGCTATGGGTAGACCAACTTTTTGTATATGCTGAACTTCTTACAAAATCGAGCTAAAAGTAGTAAGTATGCTCAGACTGTAAAACAGCTTGCTGGGACTCAAGAAGGATGAGTTTGTTTGACGCGCAACATGGGTAAACAAAGCTGCATCTGGAAGGTGTGCTGCAGTTTGAGTTGCAAACGTTACATGTTTGTATCAATCCTGTATTATGTCTTCCTTGGTTAATTTTTGATAGAACCATGGTATCCCTTACAGCAAGCGTGGAAAGATAAGGTGCTGATCAATTGCTAAGAAAGCTCAGTCTAGGAAAATTCAGGTCAGTGAGTTAGATGCATAAACAAGGAGAGATTTTTATACAGAAAACTTCATGGATAATTTCAAGATGTTCCTAAGAGAAGAGGCTCCTGAATATTCCAGTCTGACTAGAAGATCTTTAGACAGTGACTTTTGTCTTCTACAAGAAAGTAGTGGCATCAGTCTTTCTTTCTTTCTTTCTTTATTGGCACTCTATATGAGAGTAGGGTAAGAATCATGGTTGGAAATTAATAACACCTTGTATTTTTCATACTTTCTCCTTCCTGTTAACATGTTGAATTACTAGAGCTAATCTAACCAGGCATGATGACAAATGGGGTTGTCTTAAACATTCTCAAGTCTATTTGAGTTGCCTATTAAGTAGTGGTTGAACTTGTTTGGGTGTTAGTTTGACTACCTGTCCATCACCAGATGGATACCCACTGTCAACTGCTTTATTCTCTACACCCTTTCAGCTTGTTCTGTTTAGCTTGGTGTTCTTTGGCACTGAGGCTTGTCTCTGGCTGTAGACATGGTTAGCAGTTAGCATGGGAATGAGGGACCTCAAACTATGCACTTCTAGTGTAAAAGCCAAACTTAACAACAGCACTGTTTATTGCACATAACAGCCCAGCTTCACTGTGTCAGTCTCATTCTGAGAATCTCATTTATGTATCAAAGCCATTGCCATAGGATGTAAATAGCTTTTCAGAAATTAAGCAAAGATCACACATCAGCTGGTCTTTCTTTTCATACAAGTCATGTGCACATTGAGGCATTTTCCCATCAATTTATTTCAATTTTCTTTCTTTCTCCAAGAACCATTTATCGACTTAAGCTGTCTGCATTTAGAGAATCAATGTGATCTTGAATTCTGATTTAGAAATCAATGTAATAGGAGACATAATTAATATACCCATTTCCAGTGATTAGACAGGTCTAATCTGATTAGTCAGCCAGCAATATACATCCAAAAGAAGAATGCTAAACAGTGATTTATGGTGTTACCAATTCTTAAAGTATACAATTAATCATCAGCCCAACAGGAATCACTTATTATTTATCGGGTCTGGAATGGAAAAAAAAACATATTAGAGAGTTGCATAGAAGATGGAACTCCCTTAGAAGTCCTTCTGTTTGACCTGAATAAAATAAACATTTATATACTTGCCATGTTGTTCTCAAGACAATGTGGCTGTGAGATACAATACTGTTTCAACTGCACAAAGGGAAAAGACAGTGAAAGTAGGTATTAGCTTCCCAAGATTTGCAAGATTTGTTCAGGCAAATCAATACTGACTTGACTAGACTGACTTGATTAGACATTATGCTCATCTTGATGTATAATCAGACTAGAAAAAAATGCTGCGCTGTCTCCAATGCCACACTTGCCTGCCTGCAGGTCTACGAATGTAAACTAAGGAAAAGATGAACTTTATTACAGAAAGATCCACCCTGACTAAAGTCATGGCTCTGTGGTCCAAGTGACTATACAAACTGTGAGCAGGAGGCTCCTTCTGCCCTGGAGAACATCCAACCAGAATACACAAATACCAGGAGAAACTCCAGGAATTTACAAACCAGAGCGGAGAAGTGCCAGTTGCTCAGCTGAGTTCAACAGTTATGTTAGCCATGACCCCTGAGAGGTGACCATCTCCTTTCTCTTGTTATGAGACAGTTCATGGCAGTAATTTTAAAATTTGGTTTCTGGACTGTGCCATTCAGGAGGGAAGAGAAACTGGCATCTTTGGTTGTGATTAATCTATTATGTCAAAAATAAGTGAAATGAATGAAGAGAAGTTTTGCAGAAAATAGAAGGAAGCAGGATGCAGTGCTAGAAAAGGCAGAAATAATACCTCTTTGGTACCACTAAACAGGATTGCAGAGAGTATGGGGAAGCATCCTTCATTGCCCTCAGAGAAGTCCCAGGTAAAGGGACATTAGGAAAAATGGAAGTAAATTATCATTCATTTCTTTACTATGCTTTTGTTACTACCACTATGTGGAAAAAGAAAAAAAAAAAGAAAAAGAAAATACTGCTGAGTGGTTAGCCAGGCAGCAGTCAGAAGTTTTTCAATCTATAATAGCACTGATCCATTAACCATAAATATTCTATATTTATTTGAGGGGTCCCCAACAAAGCCATGTGTACATTGCACAGAGTATTAGACTATCAAGGTATAAACTATTTAAAGCAGCCGGTGTTGGAATTGTCATTTTTTAAGTTTAACATTATGTTGTTTCAATATCTAAAGCCTCCTTCCCCATGCAGCAAAAATGCAAAACACATTGAGAGAAAATGTAAAACATACTAACTTGATTATTATGAGTGCTCTGGATTGTGTCACAATTCACTATTAATTTAGAACACATTCCAGTGGCTTCTCCCTTCCCTCTGAATTCTGGACCAATCTGTCAGAGAAATACAACACCAATTAAATAAAAAATATATATGTGCATATATATATTTTAAAGCCTGCTGCTCGGAGGAAATGTTTTGGGAATGCAGTTTAGGGAGGGTTGTTTTCCATTAGTGACTTGAAATGATGGGCTGATTTTGATGGTCATTTGCATAATGAATTTCTTCTGGGCACTGGGGACATCCACGTGGTCAACTCCATGAATACTGTCGTGGGTTTAGGTTTGTCTCAGCTCCGCCCACCCATGACGGAGACCCAAATGATGGTTAAATCCCCTCATTGAGAAATTGTTGCAGCCAGAACCAATTCTGCTTTGGGAGAGGAGGAATGGCCTTGTGGTTACAGCTCCAGAATACGGCTCAGCAAACCTGGGTCGTGCTTCTGCCTCTTTTAGAGGCTTCCTGTGTGACCCTGGGTGAATCACTTACTCTCTTCCACCTGTAAACTGAAGAAAATGAACTTTCCTATTTCCTCAGCTTAAGAACATAAATTATTTGGGGTAAGCGTAACCTTAGGTTATGTTGTGGTGGTACTGGGCACAATGGGGTCCTCGTCTTCATGGAACCATTATGAACATAACTTTTATGTGGAGCATTTTGATATCACGTTGTCCGAAGCAGCTTTTGGAAGGTATTTCTCTTCACATGCATTTAATCAGACTTTTCAGAGCTTCTAAGTGACTTTTGTCACTTGTCTGGCCACATAGTGTGCAATCAGTATGGCAAATGTATTAAAGAGGCAATTCTTTCTGGTCTTCTTTCTCGTCATCTCTGCTGCTCTTTTGCAAGGCCAGAAAAGACGAGCTTCAGAGCATCTTTTAGAAACCCCACAGAAAGATTTTATCTGCCAGTAGGAAATTGCTCAGAATTCACCCTGCATAAAAACAAAAGGACCATGCCATGGTTTAGCTCCACCAGCACAGTGGACAGATCGTTCTGGATCTGTGAGTTTTTGATGTGCTGGCTTTTTGCATGTGGTGGTGGTAGTAAATTTCAGGCAGGCAATTTGAGATCCAAACTCTTTGTAGCTGGACAGCACAGCTGCAATATCTCTATCCAGTTTGTACCCAGGGGGAACCATAAACACCCATCTGAGCCCTCCTATTTCTGGTTTCTTGCTTATGGGAGCAAAACACATCTCTCATAGAGGACACCAGCTTTCCAAGTCCCTGTCAGTCTGCATGGGGCAAAAGTTTGAAGGATTAAGTAGTTTACACACACAGAGAGAAAAACTTTGTGTTCTTTGCTAGACAAATCCCATTGGTACATCTCCTGAATAGCAAAAGAACTTTTCAAAAGCAACCCACGGTGATCCTGCTCTTCTGAATCCTGACCCTAGTGGGAGAAAAGTTTGGCAAGTATAGGGCAGGGGTTGGGGTAAATTCTTCCCTTGCTGAGTGGTTCTGCTTTAAAAATGAACTGTTCTTTCTCCGGAGACCAAGGTCTTTTGTGTGCTGAAGCTCAGCTACTCCTCTGAGGGATAAAACCAGACTATACAGGGTTTGCTCCGGAAAGATCGGAGCTGGGTTCCGGTCTGATAACTCAAACAAAGTTATTAGCTATGGCTCCAGTGTATCCTTGTCATTTTCTGTGCTTTGTTGAAGCATCCAGGCTAGGAGACTCATCACCCTATTATCCTGCCATAGTCTCCGGCCGAGCAGAGTGCCTCCAGGAGGACTCCGTCAACCCTGCTGATCTTTTCCGCTGGCTGGAGAGGGAGCCTAATGCAGGTGTTTCAGTGAAACTTATACAATCCAGATGTAAATCCAGTGGCAAGTCCCTCAGGATTAGACATGTCTGGAAATTATTGGGCTGATAAGATTTCTGAGCATTTTTTCCACAGGAAACCCACTGATTTTCATCTCAGTGTTTGGCATCTGAGCACTCTAAGGCTCCCAGAGAGGCATACCTTGGATTGCCTGTGACAAGACATGAACAGAGGAGCTCAAGCTGACATGAAGAGCCAGGCTGGGATGGCAGTTAAGAGGGAAAAACACTCTATTCTTTACTGTCGACTTTGAAAATGTGTTCAGGAAAGGATTACAATGTCAAGATTGTAATACTGGTTGCATAAGAGTTGCTGTTTGGAGGCAATCGTTACTTGGAGCAAGAGCTGAGAGAAGAGGCCATTCACTTCGCTCCTGCCGATACACCAAATAAAAAGGGATCAGCTAAACCGCAGACAAACCCCTTTTTGCTTTTGTAGCTGTTCATTTTTTCCATCAGAGCTCAGGCCATGGAGCTAAAATTCGGTAATGAAAACCTTCCTCACAGCCCATGGCTTTGCAGCGCCCTCGATCAGCATTATATTGAGGTGAAATGAAGTCGATCCTCAATTCTCAGACCTGCAGCGGGACACACAATGGTCTGAGCTTTAATCTCCACAGAAGCGAAGCTCCTGCAGTGGGACTGGTTTCCGGGCTGATGTTTCTCGTTGCTCAGTTATTGAGAGCCTGCCAGGAAGCGGTGAAATGTTATCAATTCCCACTGCTCCGGAACATCAGTCTTGCTCTGCTGACATATCTGACAGCTTGAGAATGATCAGGTAGCAGCTGCTTTTTGATTTCTTCTATTATTTCTAATCCACTGTCTCGAGAAATGGTTTGTTAATGCTTTAAGGACATCCTGTAGAGAGGAGTGTGGTTTCCCCTCTAGCCAGCAGGTAGAGCCAGCAAGCCTTGCATCGTGTCACAGGTTAACAGCAATTTCACAGAAACCTGGATAAACAAATAGCTTCCTTTCTCCCTTCATCCCCCGGAGAAAGCCTAGAATCTAATAGCAATCCTAAATCCTGTGTAAAGAATGAAACATATCATGGTTGGAAAATACTTGCCCAGGTGACCTTCCATAATGAAGATTTCAGCATTTGCTCAAGTGACTGCACAAGCGAAACCAGGGTATGGCAATTCCACTGGATATAAACTAGCACCCAAACTGTGCTAGCTCTGAATTTGGCTTTTAGCAGGAAAACAGAAGAAGAGAGAGGAAAAAAAAAAAAAAAAAAAAAAAAAAGCTCTCTACTTTTCTACTTTTCACAAACATGTTCCTTACAATGCAAAGGTCAGTGGCCCCAGGCATGTTTCGGGCCATCATGCACTTCTTTCTTCTTCTTCACTGCATTCAGTGACTTTGAGTGTCTTTCAGTCACTGCCATGAGTGACTTTGAGTCACAGTCTCCTTTTTTTTGGACATTTAAATGTGAGAACAAGGTGCTGCACCCCAGAAGCTCTGCTGGTCTGTGTGTGCCACAGTGCAAGCAGCAGAGCTTCACACTGGCCACCACCTGTGCCTCATCCTCGTCAAAATTCATCAGCCTGCCTCATTGTCATGGACATGGCCATAAACAACATGTTTTATGAAAGAGTACGCTTCAGCTTAGATTGTACATTATTTGTTATATCTAAGACAAAACCTAAATAATTCTATAGAAAACAGTTGTAATAGATAATACGTAATTTCTTATGATAGCACATGTATGCACACACATCTTTGGATATTTTTGGAAATTTTTAGACTTCTCCATTTCAGTTCATGGTCACTTTATGTACTTTTATTTTAATATCATTAATGACCATCAATCTATTTTACTCTTTGTAAAACATTGTTGACATTATACTCTACCTACACTTTTTATCTAAAACATGTAGTGTTTTTTACCCCCTAGCAGTTTTTAGAAACCTTTTGAATTGCTCCCCAGTGCAATTTCCAGGCTTTCCCAGCACAGTCATTTGTCTCTGATAGGCACCGTTTTTCAGAAAGAGGTCAAGGATGGTGAAAGTTGCTATCACATCACAAGAGTTGATAGTGCTACTTTCCCCTCAGTGCTTTCTTTTGCTTGCCCCGCAAGGCCTCTTTCAGTTCCCTTGACCCTGCTGCCCTGCTCCTTTCTACTGATACAAGAGAATAATAGAGCTCTGGTTTTCAGTGGAGCTGTGCAGCCACTGGGATATGGCAGTAAAACACACAAGCTCACAACAGCTCACCCCTCCACCTCCTAAAATCCATTTGCCTTGGGGCCTTTCATCTGGGGCAGGTGGGAAAGAAAGCAAAAAACCCCTGGGAGCCCAGTGCCTTCTTAGGTGGCATCGCCGCTTCCTCGGGACTCCCCATGCCATCAAAGGCTCCTTTGTGCCAGCCTGTAACAGACCACAGAGGCATTTAAGCAAAGCCTGTATGTTGAATAAAAAGCAACATTTTCCTTCTTGCTTTCTGAAGGTCAGACTCCTTTCAGTCATGCTGCAGTTCATGCACTGGTGGCAGGGTAATGGGACAGTGGCTTGGGGGAAGAAAATTTTTTTCCTACTCTTTCTCTCCTGTGTGGGAACAGCAGTGGCTCCTCACATGTGCACAAGCTCCCTCCCACCTGATGTGGAATAGTCCCTCTGGGAGTTCCAGTACCCTTAAACCACTTAATAAATACCCTTTTTATTCACCTTCCAAAATTCACTGGCAAAGGCAAAGAGCCCATCCCTTTGCACAGTGTCATTGCAGCCTCAAAGGCCAGGACTGAATAAGCATCCAGCCCTGCTTCTGGATGCTTTCTGCTATTGCAGTTGTGTCTTGCCAGGACTGCCAAAGTGCCATGGCTTCCCGCAACATGTACAGATTAAAAACTGGGCAGGTGCTATGGCAGGCAATCAGCTAATTGAGACACCTGAAGGAGACCTGTATTGTGCTCTTGCACCTCAGATGGGAAGGATGGGTCAACAACTCATACCTGTGCCAATGGTGTTCTGTAGAGGTCAAGGAATGGTGGAAATTCCTGGATAGTCTTGTGAAGAACCTTGAAAAAGCAGAGGTCTCCAAAACTGGTGTTTTGCATCCAATGGACACAAAGGAGAAATGAGTAGGTTGTATGAATGCCTCGTGCATGCACTGTGCCATCAGTGGTGTCAGATACAAGGAAACCCTAACTGCAGCTGAACAGAGAGCACCCAGATACTTCCACAGAAGTCGTCTATTGCCCTGGAGTAGAGGTTAATGGAGAGAACAAGCACTTTATTCATCCCTGTGTCCTTCCCATTCCATAGCAGTTATCTTTCCATCCTCTCAGTCTCCTTTTGGTGGTAGGAACAGCAACCAAAAGATTCAGGGCTCTTCCTCTTCTTCATCCCAGCTCTTCCTCTTGTCCCAGTCCTGCCACCTCCTCCCCTCCCCTTGGGCCTGGCAGCCATCTGGAGACCACTGCAGTTCAGCTGTGCCTATTCGATACACAACTATCAGATTAACCTGACCTGTGGCCTGGCCTCTGCCCAGCTGTCTCGCTTTGAGGAGAAACACAGGTGTGTTATTTCACCATTTTCCCCGAGTCTCGCAGAAAGACTTTACATCGAAGGCTGTAGATACAAGCACAGAAGTGGTGGGTGTCTGAGGCAGTGTCTAAGTGGAATTTTGATTTACAGCCATGGTGGCTTTGGAAAAATGATTGTGTTTTTGAAACAAAGGAAGGAAACAGAAAAGAAAAATAACAAGGTCTGATGATGTCTCTCCATATGATCTCTGTGATGAATTCTCAGTAAAGGCCAGAGAAACCCACTCAGACTGCACAGAAAAATATATGCTTGAACCCACGATCATTACGTTGTCTTAGAGGAAACACTCATTGACTTCTCAGATCTCATGCATCTGTGAGTGAAGTATTGAAACTGGAAATTGAGAGCAATTCCTTTCCCCAGCTTCCATTCTTAGACAACACTGCTCAGTTGTGTAACCCCCTGAAGACGTTAAAATGTCTTTCCCTTCCTGTAAGAAAAGATTTTCTTTTCCCTCCCTTAAGACATTAATTACAGGGTCACTGACTTTGGCAGATTACTCGCTAAATTGAGTTGCATCCTGATATCCTATATTTTATTGTGATGACCACCCATCTTGACAGCCACTTGGGCTTGACCTGAGATTATCCACCACTGAAATCATTACTCTTTAAAGAGAGAGGATTAATGGCTGTTTTAAAGTGATCTGAGATCATCAACGAAAACTACAAGCACTTGCTTTTCTCCACCTCTTGGCTACGCAGACCTGCTCCCCATCTCGTCTCACCATCAGCAATCACACAGCTGCATGAGGAGATGAATCTGTTTGGTGATCTGGCTAAAAAAAGTATATGGCTTTTGGTTAGGGTTGTTGTCAGTCAAATACAAGAATCTAACTATGGTTGAGAAAGAGTTATGGGTAGCTAGGAGAGGGTTTAGGGAATACGACCTGTGCAACAGCTGGGGTAACCCTTCAGGAGAAGCAGAAGGAGCTCATGTCTGACTCCTATGATCAGCAGTTGTCCCATGTGAAAGAAGACACGGAGACTTACCCCCATTCTTAAGACTCTTCCCCCCCCCCCCCAGTTTTCATATCCCAGCCTCTGACTGTAGAACAGAAAGCTCCATTCTGAGCTGGAAGGGACCCACAAGGGTCATTGAGTCCAGCTCCTTGTGTGTTACTCAGATGTGGTGTCATTCACTGGATTTCCATAAAACCTCACTCTTCCATGGGTCTTTGAAGTGCAGCCCAATATCAAACTGAAATAAGCTCTCTAGTATTTGAAAATTGAGATCTTTGTAAAATATAATAATAATAATAATAATAGTAAATTGGCTTGTGTTCTGAGGTTGTCGATATAAATTCTTGTAATTTGCTAGCTATCATGACAACGTGAGCTAATACATAAAATTGGCCTTCCTGAAGGAGAAAAAAATAAAATTTTCAGAGTTTTTGTTGTTGTTGTCCCACCTACAGGGAGGGACTGAAACCCCTGCTGCATCCCAGGGCTTGTGGAGACAACCCCTGGCTGCAGTTTTGGATCAGCGCAGTGTCCTTGTGCAGTGGTGGGTCTGGCCGAAGCATTCCCTCATCAACAGGCACCATTTATCACGGAGATGCGGCTGGGTTCCAACGGCGACAAAAAGAAAACACCGGCAATGTTTTCATTAAAAGGTACAAGAGATTTGCAGTGTAGCTGACAGAGGCCATATGTGACCTGCTTAGTGTTCAGCAGGGCTGATAAAGAGCGAAAGGGGTGTCCCATGAAGGTAAAGCTATACCTCACCTTAATGAGCATCAGCTCGGGGTAGGAGGTGGGAGAGGACGATCAGATTTCCTCTGACCTGTGGTTCAACTTCTTCAGATGCAACTGAGAGTGGCTGAGATAGCAAGGTAGCTTGGCATCGGGGTGATGAAAGGGGGACACTTTTTCACTCCCTAACAGAAGAGATCAACTTAGGGCTGTTCACAAGCAACTTCACTGATTTGCATGCAGAAAGGTGTGTTCTGTATGTCATGGTAAAATCCTCCTGGGGAAGCACTGGGACCAGTGCAGAAGTGTTAACAGACTGTGGGCAGAAACTGGGACATTTTTGTACAGTAGGGAGTCTGGTCTTCCTGAATCTGAGTCAAGACAAGACACCCATCAGTTCTGCTCATCTTATTGCTGATTTTTCCATCTGCCCACTGCACACACCTGCTGCGTTTTCCCTGACTTCTCTTAGCTATGTGTTTGCACAGTGTTTCATATTTGTCGCCTTGTATTTCATTCCAGTGTTTTCAGCTGCTACTATAAAACCAATCAAAGACCTAACTGAAGCAGCATAGGAGAGATGGTCTGTACAACCCTACCAAGCATAAGGGAACAGGGAACCAGTCCTTGATCTTGTTTCATGCTGTTGAAAAGCACTTGAATAAATCCAAACATTCCAAAGTTAAACAGGAGGTCAGGGATAGAGGAGGAGACTGGGAATTGCTTCATTCCCTGTAGGCTTCAGATCAGAGTAAACCACAGCTAGCTCGTAACACCAGCCCCTGACACACGGCCAGCTCTGGGGTGGCACTTGGCAGCGGTCACTGCAGCTGGATCAGAGGCTGCGATTCTTCTTCCTGAAGGCATCCGAGTGCTCGCCCACCTGGTGGCTGCTGGCTGCCCTGGTCACTGCAGTGCTGCAGGGAAAACACAGCCACTGCCTTATCACTTCAGCAAATGAACCATGTGTGTCCTCACAGCTGAAAGGTTAACGTGAATGAGGATATCAAACTATGTTATTTAGTGTTTCTTTGGGTATCCGTCCTTGCACAGCCCCATAGCTCTGGGGCTAGGACATGGTGTCACGGGATTCACACGTTAGCACTCATCTCACTTGTGCATGGGGGGAAGGCGTGCGTTACAGCATCCTGACACGCTCTTGCTGGATATCTCGTGTTGCTCACCCCGCTCCTGCCCTCAGCTCCCCTCCTTCGCTGCCCCATCTGTGCAAAGGAGGCTTTGTAGAGCTGGCAGGGTCAGTGATTAATTACACAAAGATAAACAGAGTTAATATTCTTCCTGGATAGAACTAATTACTCTAGTGTTTGCTTTTATAAACCTCAGATTGATTGTCCCAGGGACAAATCAGTCTAATTGAAAAGACCGTTTGTTTTCAAAAAGGAAAAATAACACAGTTGTGCCCTGTGTTTTCTGGGCTTTTTTTTTTTCCTTTCCTTTTTGAGGAAATGGAGGCAGTGAAAGAGTTGGTGCATATTGGTGCATCGTACCCCGGACATCACAGCTACCCCTGTGGCTGTGCTCCAGCTCTTCCCCAGACCATTTTCCTTTAACACAAGCTGTCATTTCTCTCATTAGCACCCTGCAGAGATTGAGGTGCAGGCTATGCACATACTGAAGAGCACCCTCAGCCCAGCAAGCTCAGGATTTAGCTAAATAAAGGCAGGGAGAGAGAAGAAACAAGATTTAGTCCAGAGCAGGAAAGTGCACTCAGGCCTTTTGCTTGAATATTCCCTGAATTAAGTCATGAAGCTTCTCACTGCTGGGAAACTGGAAACAACTGGCACATCATTTCTGCTCCATCGCACCCAAAACACTTTACAGCTTTTCTGCTGCCCCAGTCTGGTGTGTCAGCCCCTACTTGTTCGTCCCCATGGCACCTCAGCATCTCAGAGCACTTTGAGTTACTTTGTCTCCCCTTTCAGCTCCCCCCTCTGATGTCTTCTGTCACTGATGTCTTCTCTGCCCTCTGCCCTCATCTGTCTTTGTTCCTCTTGGGTTGGCTTAGGCACACAAAATGGGCTCCTGGAGCAGCTATGGGAGAAGAGAGAGAACAAAAATGCTGCCTGGATGTCATAACAGAAAATACTGCCACACAAGACAAGGTACAAAAGAGATTTGGCATGAAGTGCAGGACTGGGGCCTTCACCCCTGAGAACTCTGGTCCATGCACTGAAGCAAGGAACTGTCAAGGTGGTTGTATCTCAGCAGGAGCCTTGCCTGTCGGTAGACCAAGATGTCCAGGAGAGGTGACTGAGGCTGGGTGGTTGATCTCCAGCTCCCTGCTTACAAAACTAACATGCTCAGCTTATGTCTGCATTGCTGGCCGCACTACTTCTTGTGAGTAGAAGAGAAGTTCTCACTGTGGAGCTGGGCTTGTGAGCAGGACACCTGTGTGCTGTTCAGGTTAGTGTTATCCTGGCGGATGAAATTCTCCACACTTTACCACATGGAGCAGCAGACCACTTTCCGCTTTCAGCTCTGAAAGTCTTTCCACAGAAATGAACCCTGTTGTTCTGCTTCCTCTTACCTATCACACAAGTAAGGCTGCAGGCACACCACTTAGGCTGCAGGACATGGAAGCCACCTTCCATCCAGGCTAAAAGTAACTGGTCTTAAATTGTCTGTGTTTAGCGATGACTGAGAAAAGGAAGATCCACCTCCCAGGCATCTGACTGAGCAGAGGCTGAGGCACAAGAGACATTTCCAAGGAGGGGGATGGCCAGTACGAGGGCAGGAGATTGATCTGAGAGTAAAGCAGCAGAACAGCCCCAGGAGCTCTCAGAGGAGATGCGAGAGAAGTGCCAGAGACAGCTGGGGGAGAGTTAGTAGCATCACGGCAGGGAAGAGAAAGCAGAGGCTTTGCAGGCAGAAAGAGGCTCAGCACCACATGCAAAGAAGCCAACTCCCGCTGCTTGTTTTCAACTATACTCAGGAATAGACAGCAATACAGACATTCTTCATAAATAAACATACATCACACCCACTTCTCCCAGAGTGAAAATAATCCTGACGACATTTTGCTAACTAGTGAGGAACAAAAATATCTCTGCTGAGGTAAATTCAGAAAGAAGAGGAAGGAAACCCCAATAAGCCAAGTCTGGCCCAACTATATCTCGCACATTTTTTTTCTAAAGAAAAAGATTTAATGCAAGTTCCTCCACTCTCCATCACTGAGCACCAGGTGAGCATTTCACTTCTTTAAAGAATATAACACATAAAACAGGTAAACACTTTTTTGTGAATACCTACACTAGGCAATTAGCCAGTCCTTTCATTAGGCCATGACAAGGATGATGGTGTGCTGCTGCATCCCGCTCTTTGACTTAGGATGAGAAAGCCCAGCAGCACCTTGTAAATCCCAGCACTGCTGACAGCCAAAATCAGCAGCAGCTCATTCTCCTGGGAAAAAGGTTTGTGAGAAAGGTGCTGAGCTCTCCTTACCCATATGCTTTCTGTTCTCACTACATCTATTCCTTCACCTGCTTTCTGTTCATCTCTGTCACAAAATTCACGTGTGAGAGCCCAGAGCTGAGAAAGATTTCCCTTTTCCTTTCCCTACTTCCCCCTCCCCCAGGAGAAGACACTTTAAAGTGTTTGAGCGTTTCCTTAAAAAGGGCTTTTCTCCACCTCCTGGCCTTCCCATGCTGTTCCTCCCTTTTGTTTGGGATGAGTTATGTGGTGTCAAGTGTCCTCAGCAGAACCCTGCTCCAGTCCGCCAACATGCGAAGAGATGCATGCAGGAGAAGGACAAGTGAAGAGAGAGAAAATGAATTAGTGGATATTAAAAATTGCTGACCTTTACTTGTTAATGCTGAGAGAAGATTTTTTTTTTTTATTATTTTTTTTTCTATGTGGGAGGGCCAGGCAATTTTCACCAAGTTGCTGAGCTGTTTGGTGATCAGGCAGAAATTTGTCTGTAATAACATATTCTTTGGTTTCCTGCCTGATTACCAAGAGGATTGGAAGTGAAGCCACAAAGTCTGACACCTTTAATGAAACCTTGCCTGCTACTGGCAGGAGTTTTCATCCTGAGCACGATACATCCCACTGTAGTTAACCTCCTCCACTTTCAGGGTCGATGCCACCAAAAGCACCTGCTCATTGGTACCGGTGTAAACGAGAATTGTTGCAGAGCGACAGCCTCTCCCCAGGCTGAGTGGGAACAGTCATCAGTGGAAATGATTTGGGACATTTGCTCTTTTCCTGTTTCACTTGCTGCTATCACTCGTTCCTGTTTGCTAATAATAGCCATCAGACTGATAAGCAGCAATTCCCACCTGCACATTGCAAATAAAATCAAGGTCTGTTTTCATGGAAAGGGAAAATGAAAAAGAGGGAGCAGCAAGGGCTTGCCCAGAACTACCCAGTAAACCAGTGGCATACAGACAGATCTACTGGGACCGAAGGGAAGGGAAGGGAAGGGAAGGGAAGGGAAGGGAAGGGAAGGGAAGGGAAGGGAAGGGAAGGGAAGGGAAGGGAAGGGAAGGGAAGGGAAGGGAAGGGAAGGGAAGGGAAGGGAAGGGAAATTATAGAGGAAGGTTATGAACTGAGAACTTCAGCCATAATGTAGCACAACGTCAATCCACGTAGCCTTACATCCCATCTCCGTATGTCAGTTATCTGGATGACAATACTAGACAGGAGTGGTGGCCACTTTTATTGCATCAATGACACTTATACCAGAATTGTTACACCTTTTGAATGGCTTTGAATGTGATTCACAGGAGGGACATGACGCTGGTCCCCATGGCAGAGAAGACCAGTCTGGCTGAAGCAGAGAAGTGCCCTGCTACTGTTTAATTCATTAAACATACAGAAGCCTTGCAGGAATCATGTTTCTGGTTTTTAAGCAAAGTGCAGTGTTTCACCAATTCAAACCCCTTTCAGTATATCTAGAGAACTGCTCTAACAAAGACCTCTTTATGATGTTTATCACAACAGCAGAGTGGAAGAAGCTGTAAACAGAAAAGGTGCATCCTGAGTTTTCTCTCTCATTTTATTGCATGTTTCTGGCATCTAGTAATACCGTTCCATAACCTTGTGTCATTTGCTGAATACTTAGGTAGCATCCTAGATTGTGTGAGAATTAAACCACAGAAAAAAAAGATATGGAGAGGTGGGTTTTGCTCCAGGACTGCACAGAAGTTGATAGGAGCACTTTGTGGTCAGATATGGCTACTGTAAACTTTATTGAATTTGAAACAGACACTGAGAAGCAAGTCACTTTGCAGATGTCAGGGCAATTCAATCTGCAAGGAACCTGATCCTAAAAGCATCTGCACTGCACTGGCTTTCAAACATGAGGAAAATTTAAACATCTAAAACAACTGGTAGCAGTTAAGTCATCTTGCTCACTTGCAATCACAACCTTGTAGCTCACAGAAAGGCTTTGAGGGTGTGAGTCAGCGTATGTCCTTTCCGAGGATACATAAATGCAATAGTGGTAAGGCCAATGGTCCACATAGGCTGACATTCATTCCCCTGCAGAGCTGACAGTAGATGCCTGGGGAAGGAAATATGAATAGAGCAAGAGCTTAATGATATTTTTCCAAGAAAACTTTGGAAATCCATTGATGCAATCTTAGGAAGAGTATGCTAACGAGTGATTTTATTCCTGTCTTCAAATACCTACTGGGTAGTCTGTAGGGAAGACAGAGACAGACTCTTTTGAGAGATTCACAAAGACAGGACAAGAGGCAACGGGTGCAATCTGCAAGAAGAGATAATCTGATATGATAGGAATTAGGAAAAAGTAACAAGGGTAATCAAACACTGAAAAGGGGGTGAAGAAAGCCTTGAAATCTCCATTCTTGGAGCCATTCAGCACCTGGCTCAACAGGACCCTGAGCGAATTTTGAAAGGGATTTTAGACCAGAGGACCCCAGAGTTCTCTTCCAACCTAAGTAACATTATGGCAATATAAGGAATATGTGGTTCTGATCTATCCTGCTCTCTGTTCTGACAAACCTGCAAGGATTGGTCACTCAGCTCAGATTTACATGAACTGTCCAAATTAAAACCAAAGGGAAACAATACTTAGATCACAATATCACCAGGCAGGACAGACTGATCCGTACTGTTCACTCCAGTCTCTGACCCAGTCCTCAAGGCACTATGTGACTGTGGGCATATCTGGGAATGCCACTAATGCAACAAATTTTACCCTAGCAAGTTATTTTCCCACCTCCCCGGGATGTTGAGAGGTTTAGCAATGAATATTTTGAGGTCCTTCTAAGACAGCTGCCAAAACAACATTACTACTTAGGATGACCATATTTTCTTAATAAAAAATCAGCGTATTTTTACTGCCATTATTTCTCATTATTGCAAAACACTCCAAATGTCCCTTTTATGGTGTTCTGAAAACGTCAGAACACATATATTTCTCAGAGCAAGGACGTGGTGTTTTATTTTGCCAAGTAACACCACATTCTGATGAGTTTCATTAATGGATCCGACTGGAAAAGGCCATCTCTATCCTTGTTGTAAATACTATCATTTTGACACTCGCTCTTAGTGAGCACCTAACATTCTGCTTAGTTCAGAGCTGTATCTTGAACAAACATTGTGTTGTTACAAGCATTGAACAGTCATTAAGTTGAAATCAATTAATGGAAAAAGACTGAGCAAGCTATGTTTTCTGAAGGAAGCTGCTGAACAACAAGAAAAAAAGTTGTTTTTTTGTTTGTTTGTTTGTTTTCTCACAAGAATGGAGCCAGTGCGTGAGAACAGCATATCAAGTGCAGTTTGAAACACTTTGCTTTTTGCATGTTCATTTCTGAGTATTTTCTTGCAGCTTAAAATTTCTTGTAAACTGAATCAGCATACTGACATGAAAAGCCTGGGAGTTTATTACCTCGATGTAGTGATAGCATTACTGCACAGGAAGTCAGAATCAGGAGGTCTTAATTTTAAGCCAGAAAATCTCTCTGGAAGGTAATGTTGTAGTAATTCTAGAGGACTTGTTCATAGTTTCATGGCATGAAAACATCCTGCCATTACATAGAAAGCAAGGCTCCACATCAGCAGTTTATTCCAAGCTATTCTCTTTTGACCTGCCTCAGAGCCAAGCCCCAGATTTAACATTTGAAGCTTGAATCATGCCTTACAAGATAAAGCAAAGTCTCCAATGTCCTTCTCCCTTCTCCAGCTAAATAAAAACTAAATGATTTCGGGCAGAGAAGTCATGAACAAGCCAAGCACAGCAGGGTCATAATGTGAAGCCTGACATAGTTGGCTCTAAACAAACAAACAATTGAACATTCATTTTGACAAACATCTGAAGAGCTGCACTGCACAGAAAGAAGAGTCCAGGGGCCAATATTCATTTCCAGTGCAAGTACACTGGCTTTGGTGGAGTTTCTCAATAGGTTCACAGAGCCATTGTGCTTCTCTCTTTTCCAGCAATACGCAAGCACATCTGAATCACATTCTTTTGCTGTTTCCTCTCCCCCTGTACGAGAGCAGCCCTAACGAAAGGAGTAGCAAAAAGATCAGGCTTTGTTATCTTTTCTGCCTGCTCCAATATTTCAAGTACTTTGGGGCCTTGCAAGTTGCCTTGAACAGCAGCCATTCCTTGGTTTATTCTGCATAAATTATACAATTATGTTTCATATCATCACAAGGCATCCTCAAATGAATAGCAGACACCCCCTTCTCACTGAGCCTGTTTAAACAGGATGCTGATGGAGGAAAGAATGTGTAACACAATGAGAGCACTCTATTTCCAATGGCAAGAGCTCTTTTACACCTGCATAAATAGAGCTGGGTCTGGCTGATTGTAGAGAGATTGTCTCTTCTAGTTACTTGCCCAGCTGTTATACCAACCATTGTTTTCTTCATGGTTTGGTGTGCTGGCTTGCCTTCCCCTTTGACTTAAACCTCTACCTGAGTGAATATCTTTGTGAAAAGATGGGCAATTAACAATAGAAGGTAACAATGTGCTGCAAAGACATTCCTGAAGCTCTTTAGTACAGCAAAGAGAAGAATCACTGAATAAATATAATGCTGAACCTGATCATTTGGTTGCCACAGATGTGAAAAACAACTCGTTTCATCTCCTCTGCTGACTATTGGGAAATTTGCTAATAAATTATAATTCCAGTATCAACGGGCTTCAAAATTTGCTAACCACCATGGGTCTGAGCTCTGGCTGAACCCCTCTGTTCATAATTCAGGTGCAAGCCATTGTCTTCAACTTTCATCCAAAGATCACTTTTGATGTTCTCTCCCTCCTCAACTCAGCTCTCCAGAGAGCCTCAGTGATTCTTCTCCTTCCCTCTTATGGGGTCTGGTTCCAATGTTGCAAATGGTGATGTGTCAGTCTGGAATAAGATGGATCATGTTGGATGTTGAAATGAGTCACCTTAGACACCAAAAGGCTTTTCAAACTTAGCCTAGTTGTACTTCCTAATCCGGCCCATAAAAAGGCCATGGGTCCCTGCAGTTGTCCAAGAGAATGATCCACCAAATCCTGGTCCCATTCGTAATCCCTGGAGTGAAGCTCTCAGAAATAAAGAAGAACCTTAATTTATATTGAGGACCGGAGGTGATTCTCCGAACTTAGTCAAAGCGTTAAAGGCTCTGTGCACAATTTGTCATGAATTCACTGAGGGAAGAAAAAAACAGAAGGAACACGAGTTCTCCAGACACTGTGGCATGGATGTGTCAAATGCCAACCATTTCCATCATCAGCTCTCAACTGCCATTAGATGATCAGAAGGCTCTGATATTTTAAACAGACCTTTAAACCAGATGCAGTGTTAGATTAGAAGCTATAAACCTGTTTAATTGTTTGGCATTAAGCAAGGAACGGTTTGTTTAATTAGAAGGTATTTGGCAACTTGTTAAATTGTAAAATGTTTGACAATATGCCAGTCAGGCCCTTGAAGCACTAATGGCAACTTAGGACTTGTGCACGTTGTACATTTTGTGCCACATGTGGGGTACGTGCCTTACAATGGAACCATTCTGAAGTGGATTTAATGGCTGGGGAAGGTGCTGGCTGAGGAATTAAATTATTCTGCAAAATAGCTACTGCACAGAGAAAGCCAGTACTGTCCATTCCTAATTTTGGTCCTCAGGCTCTCCTACTCTTACCCTCTACTGTGGAGTGCATGCATGTGGGATCCTTCTCAGACAGGAATGGATTTACCTCCCAACCAGTACAGGCAGAGAACTGTGGTCCCCACGTCACAAATTCCTGGTGCTGCACACTCTGGGTTGTGTGGTGAAAGAGCAACCATGCTGATACTGACCCCACCCATCTATGCATGCACATTGCCCTTCAGACATTGGGAACCTCTGGATATTTGTTCCTAACCAAGCATTTATCAATCTTTGGTACATGACTCAAAGAATCTCCCTTAAATCAGGGTCTTAACTGCTTACTATAACATCTGGTTGTGGAGGTGGACAGATAAAGACATTAAGATAAAATGTTATTCCAATAGTGCGTTAGTTTTCTGTGATTGCTTGTGAAGGCCAAGATAATACAGACATGGACAGCAAGAAAACCACCCAGATAAATATAACCAAGCCATCCACATGTAGACATTTCTGTTCATATTATCATGTTTCCTGTATGTGTTTTAAAATTGAATGTTCAGTGGATACCAGCACAGTTCTTTGGCTTTTCAGAAGGGTAAGCTGACTTCATTGTGTTGAACATGTTGATACAAAAATAAACAGACGACAGCTCAGTAATTTCACTGATTGGAAATGTCAAGGGAGCAGGTCCTTTGGGGTTATATCAGGTAACCTTGCTTCCAGTTAGAGCTGCTTTTGCCCATGATTTTTCTGGACCCTTTGACTTTGTTCAAGCAATGACAGAAAATGGCAATAATGGAAAATACGTGAACAAGGCTGCTCAAAAAACTTCAGTGCATAGTGTCATGTTAGAATTAGGCAGATTTCAATCCAGCTTGGCTCAGCAAAGCATTCTGATACTAACAGCTACATTTTTGGCATGAGGGGAATAACAACTAATCATTTTGATTTCTTTCCTTTTGTTCTTTAAATGCTAAAATGTTATGTGTCAGTGATAACATTCTGATTCGCTGTTTGAACATATATTACACATCAGTTATAATAGTATATTATTATGTTCATCCCTTCATACATAACGTTGCATTTCACCACTGAATGGAACATATTATCTAGAAGTTGATTCTGAATAAAGACATTTGAAAATATTGGAATTCTTTACAGACTGGAAATCTTATGGTGTTTTGGCCAGTTTTCATTAAAAGCACAAATGAACAAAATTCCTAAATCTTCAAAATGTAAATATTTGGATCATTATTTTTTTATTATTGTTGCTGTTCTTGTTATTATTATTATTTGATATGAAGCTGTTGGTTAATTGTTTTTAATATTATTCCCTGACACTGTTCTCTTTTCACTCAGTAAGCTGATAAACTCAGGATATTTGATTTCTAGTCCTGCTCAAGGTTGCCCATTGTGCAAATCACTTCAGTTCCCTATGCTTTAATTCTGAAAATCGTAAAGCATGCTGTAGACCTAAAAACCTTGAGAGACATTACCAACCATATCTTCTTCCACCCTGCTCTTAAATATCTACAGTGGCAGAGACTCCAAACCCTTCCTGGGAAATCTATCCCTGTGTATTTTTCCTTTCCCTTAAAAAGATTTTCCTCCAGTCTAACCCAAACCACCACTACTGCAATTTAAGCCCACTACTTCTTGCTTTATCCCCAGTGGATATAAAGAAGAGTTCATCACCTCCCTCTTTGTGGCTGCCTTTAAAATATTTGAAGACTGTTATCACAACTGTCTCACAGTTGTCTTTTCTCTAGACTAAACAATCCAAGTTCTGTCAATCTTTTCCACATAAGTTATATTTTCAGTCCTTCTCATCATCTGTGTCATTTTCTGATGGATTCTCTTTTACGTAGCCACCATTATGTGGTCTTTCCTCTGCCACTTTCTTGGTTTCAGTGCTGCAGCTGGAATGATTTTTCTCCAGGTGCACATGTACCAGCTGGCACAACTGAAACTTGCTGTGGTGTGGCATTGCTGTGATACCCTAGTAAATAACAACAGCATGCCATGAAACAGATCTCTAGAAATTACTGACACATTAACTCAGCCATGCACATCAGAGCTCTGTGTTGAAAAAAGAAAAAAATGTATAACAATAATCAGTTCACCCTCTTCTTTCTTTTTTCTTCTCTTCTCTTCTATTTTCTTATGAAAGAAATGTTAGAATGAGATCTATACGCGAAACATCACTGAGGTGTAGGAAACGTCTCAGGAAGTTGGTTGTCTTTGGAAAATAGCGGGGGACATAGTTTCTTGTCAGCTCAAAACAGTGATTTTTATTTTATTAAAATCAACTATTCACAAGCCTGGAATTACTGGGAAAAAAGGATGCCTGGCTAGTGTGCCTAACTATATGAAAACCACCAACCAGGTCTTTAACTTGTGGTATGAATGCTATTTCCATCTAGGTCATTAGCAAACATTTCAGCAATACAAAACTCCAAACTACTTTGATTTAGTATCACAAGGAACAAACTTTACCACATCTATTATATTCCCAAATACACTCTCCAGAGCCACCACAAAGTGACAGATCTAACAGGCCAGAGGTAACTAACACTCATGGTGTTCATCTGTGCACAACAACACAAAGTGTCTATTATTTAAATCTGGACTGCATTTTTATGCCACATAGATCTCTGAATAAATACCACTTAAAAGGGAAGATAATTATTTCAACACAAAACTTAGTATGACGATTTGGAGAAAGGAGGTAAATATTTATTTCTACGTTTATTTCTTGGAAAGTTCTCTTGGCTATAAATTGCTCCGAGCTTATAAATTCCTCTCTGAAAGCCAGTCACAGGCATATCTCAGATAGGTTCAGAGTGTGCTTTTGTTTTGGATAAGTTATATATGCTTCAGAGATTTATCTGACTCTCCCCTACAGGTCTTCATTTTGCAAAGCTGGGCTAGAAGTATCCTAACAAAAAGCTTCTATACCTGATGTTTTCTACTTTTCCTTACACTGAAAATAGTAGAACACCATTTCAGATGACTCCTCCAGCACTTTCCTTTGCTGGCCCTCATCAGAAATAGGAAATGCATTATCAAGCAAAATTAACCCACTGTGTATAAAAAGGGCACATTATGGGGAACACATGGAGTTATGGGCAAAGCCTCCCAGTGGATTGGTTTAAGTCAAAGCCAAGTGCCTGGAATCCATTCAGGAGAGAAACTCACTCTGACAATCTCAGTGCGTGCATTTTCCCCTCTGCAGGGTGTGCTGTGGTGAACTTATGGGCAGTTGCTACCTTTTGCTGCTATATCCATCCAGGCTTTAGGGGCTCAAGCACAAACCAGGCAGTCACTGGGTGAGCAGTCCTTCAGCTAGGAATTTTGCATTTCTGGATGTAACTGGAAACCACAATAATAAAAAGTAGCTTGTATTCCTGTGTTGGCATCTAAATTGTTCTTCTTTCCAGGGATCCATTCTTGGCATCTCTGATGAGCCTTCTCATTACAGCCAACTGGTTAGAGAAGGAATGGCAGGAATTTCACTGACATTCACATTATCATCACTGTTTAGCATTCACAGGGACCTGGGAGCTTTTACACATCCCACCATCTTTGTGAGCAGAAAGCACATAAAAAATTGTGGTCCCAAGGAGTGTTATCTAGCTGGCAAAAAAAAGCCCATCGCTGAAACCACAGAGGAGGAAGGTTGTAATTTTAAGACAGAGGCGGTTTGTTTTTCAATAAATTTCTGGTGCTGGGAAACACTGGACCTGTTAATGTAGTACCAACTAGCACACCTGTATGGTTTTGGCCTTCAGTTCGGACATCTTCATCTCCAACAGATATATATGTCTCCCTTTATTGTTGACCTGGGCCCAGTCCATTTTATCTGAGAGGCCCGATTCAGCCAAATGCCAGGTAAGGAGAAAAATCTTTCCCTGGCATCTCCTGCCAGTTCTGCCTTTCCCCTTTGGGACATCCTTTCCCTCCTGCCAGTGTGGCATCTTACATGTACAGTGGAGCAATTCAGCTTAGGTCAAGAGGAGAAGGCTAGTCTTTTGCTGCCCATCCATCTCAGTGTCCAAGGAGACCTCCTCTTCCATTCAGCTTCTGTAGGGTTTCTGGTAATCAGTGGGACCTTGTGCTTTTCCTCCTGGCATCAGCAACTTTCTCCTTTTATCACATTTGCTGCTGACTCCTTCCCGTCTGCTGTTCCTTGCAGCTGTCTGCCAAAACCAATATTCTCACAGCTGCCAGAGGCAGCTTAGACTGGCACGTCATAAAAGGCAGCAAGGGCCATATTTCCAGATTAAAATAAACCCAGCCACTTCAGCACCTTCTGACAATGTGTTTGACACGCCTGTGCTGTGCCCTCACTCCTTGGCTCTGACAAGACACAGACATGACCACGGCAGCTCACATGGGCACCTTGCTCCCTCTCCATATGCCCACCAGGAGTGGTCTGTAGGATGACAAGTGCTGTAGACCTAGTCCTGCTCCTCCCTCACACCTGCCTTCCTTTCTTGGGATTACAGAGCACTGTGGTTGAATATCAGACTTACCCTCTTGTCTTTCGTAGGACTCCTAGCCTTGCCATGATTAGGTGGATCTACTGTTAACTAATTTATTAGTAATACATCTTGTAATACATGTAATACATCTTGTTTGGGATGGAGGTTATCCTCTGTGCCCATATCCAGCTAGCACCAAAAGGGAAGGGAATCTGTACACGTTCCCAGCCAGCACTGCATACCTCTTTTCTGAGAAAAAATGATGAAACTGGCACGGCAGCCTGCAATTCCAGAGGACAGGAATTCCTAATGCAGGTGGTCCTTTCCCATTCTCCGTTCCAAAGAAAACTTTGGCTCATGAACAATGTCTAACAGGAAAGAAATTCAGTGCAAAACAAAAAGAGCAAGTCCTGGGCAGAGCAGGATAAACAGAGTCTGAACCTTGCGCTTTGGGTAGGAAATATACTCGTAGTCTTTGAAGGCACTCCGCGTTTTTAGTTAAGTCAGTTGGTAAAGTAATTTGAAATTCTCTGGGGAAAGGTCCTAGGGCATGTGTTTATGGGTCACTGAGGGTGAAAGCTCTTAATTGCAGCCATAGGATAGCAATTGGCATTTACTGAAAACTCATAGTGCAAGGACACAAGCCCCCACAGGTCCCTCCTTAGCACGCTAATAAGATGGGGGCACACGGTGTGGCACACAAACTCCTTTTTTGGATCAACAGTGATCTAGGGCTCTGTCTTCATCTGTTTCTACTTGACACCACGAAGCAGTTGGAGTATTTTGGGGTAGATGCCAGACTGTGTTACTGCTTATTTTCCCATATTCCTACCTTACTGCTGTTCACCCCTTTGGCACACTACTCAGCTCACAGATCACATTACTTTCCCTCCCACCACCTCCCTTCACCCCATGCTCAGGAGCTGTCTTAGGATGCTTTAGACAGAGGTTAATTTATAGACTCTGTTAAACTTTACAGCCACTAGGAAGCCGCTGGACTGTTACCATCAGGAGGCTGGCATCGGGGCTGCTGATGAAAACCACTGGGTATTTCCTATCACAATACACACCAACCAGTTGCTGATGACCTTGCTGAACATTCATTATTGGAACTGAAGTCATTTTTTCTCCATAGTCCTAGCGAGTCCGTACTTTCAAAACAAGGTTTGAAATTTGGCTGTAAAAATGGCTTTAGGTGTAGCCATTTGAAGTCATATAAAATCCACACATATTTGATCCAGTGAAATTAAAGACAACAATAGAACTCAAGCCAGAAGCTGTTTTTTGTTGGTGGTGGTGGTTTTTTTTTTGTTTTTTTTTTGTTTTGTTTTGTTTTGTTTTTTTAATATAGCAATGTTCAGGTATTATATTTAGGGACCTTTCTATCAGCCAGAGTTAATGGATCTAATCAAGAACTTTTTAAAGTCACTCTCAATCTGCTACTCCCTGGACTTCTTCATTTATGGGAAAAATCTTTGGGGGTAAAGAACCATCACTTCTAAAGCTGGGAAACACATTTTGTCCTGGGTAGCTGATTCATTCTACCATCTTTATAAGCTGATGGTAAGAATGGCACAAGTTTTTTAGTGGCTTTTAAATGATGCATATATATTGTGAGATAAATCTTCCTTACTCACAGACATCTAAATTCCTCAGATTTTAAGACACAGTTGTAGAACCAATGAGATGACTGTGTCTAGAGGTGTCTGAGTCTCTACATTGAGCACAGAAGGAGCTCAGACACTACTTAGATTGGTTATCTAATTTTTGCATGTCTAAAGCCATTGCCAGTGTGAAAGAAAAGGCCCTCATAAATCTTGGCTATGGAAGCTGAGAATATTATAGCTCTCAGTCTATCAGCTTCTACTTGTATGCTTCATTAACAAAAACAAATAAGTAAATAAATACTTATTTGTTGTTTGGTTGTTTGTTTTGTTTTTATTGCTTGAAGCTATTTCTTAATTTCTGAGTGAGAAAAATTCCCATGAGAAGGCAGGGCTTCATCTCATTCCAAAGTCTTCCCTAGGAGAGGATTGTTTTCTAAAGGAATTTTCTGCCAGGAAAACAAAGATAAAATATTGCCCATCAGCGTTATACTCTGTATCAGCTAGGGTGTTCCTCATGGATGTTGATGTTCTGAGTTTGTCATAACCTTGTATTCTTCTCAGCTGAACATTATCTCCAAAAAAGTATTCAGAAGAGGGTTTTTTTTCTAATTTTAGTTGCCTAAAAGGTAAGCAGTTAGTCAAATGGCTTGTCTGAGTTCATTATGTGGTTAACACAAAGAGCAAAGTACCTCCAAACATGCAGTGATTTGTCTTATCTGAGAAGCAGTGTCTAGGATGAGATAACATTCACTCTAGATAGGCCCATCCCTCTCTTATTCATTTTTGAAGACAACTTTTAGACAACTACAGTTATAGGAGAAAAATCAGAGCTTCCTATGGCTGAAGTGTCCCAATGCCTCCAGATATTCCTAACGTTTGAATGAGAATTAATTGAAAACTGATAACACCTTTCATTTTGCTGGGGGAAAAATTAGTATTCTTTTCCACTCCAACATGGAATAAAATGCAAATTTCCCATGAGTTAGATTTTTTTTTTCTCCATCCATCGCTATTTTTAATGCTGTGATGCTAGATGTGTACAAGAAGGAAAGCTTGCCAAAAACATCAGCTCTTCCATACCAGCACGACAGATACAATATATGCAATACAGATGGAAGACAGCATAGCGTGGACACTTTTATAGCCTGAAGATTCTCAGCACTGTCAAAAGCAGAGTGCAAAAACAATAGGCTTGACTTTCCTCCCATCTGTCCTGGTGTAAATCAGATAAAAATCCAGGAGAGATGTACCTCCATAAAACCAAGAGCTGAGAAAAACTAAGACCTGGACTCATCTCACCTTCTAATCCCTGCAATAATTCAAGTTAACACCATGTTACAGATCTACTTTTATGAAAGGCAAGAGGAGAACTGGGCTTAAGTTTTATGTGGAAACTGAAGCTTTTCATAAATTCCTGTCCTCCTTTTTGTATGCTTACAGCTTCTGAAACTTAGCAAATCTAAGTTAAAAAAATAAATAAATAAAATAGGTTTTCTTTCAGGTGAAAGCCGTACCACCTTCACTACAAAACATGTAATCTAATCTGCTGTCCAGGTTCCTCCCCAACTTCCATTTCTCCTTCCCCCCCTGAAACTACAGAAGTATCTTCCTGATCCTCAGCCTGTTACAGTTCTTAACCTACCAGAGATAACATGGCAAATGAATGATACAGGAGCAATGTGAAAAGAGATGACTGAGAAGGGGAGGAATAGATTTCAGTAATATCATGACTGGTCTGCAAGAAGACAAACAGAATAATTATTCATGCTCTTCCAACACAAGAATAGGAAAGAATGAAGCAAACTGGAAAGTTAAAGACAAAGGGGAAAAAAGAGTGGTTCTTTATAGAGCATGTAGTCAAGTTGTGTGGAAATGTTTGCCACAGGAGACTGTAGAGAACAAATATTTATAAGAGCTTAAAAAGTTTCAGGGAAAAAAAAAATATTACGAAATGTTAAATGCTCCAGCACAGGAACTCTGAACCACATTATGCCAAAGGTGGAGGGGTATTCTGTGGAAATATCCCTACACCTGCTCTCTGGTCCATTATCTAGGATATTCAACATGGGCTGACTTGAAAAAAAAGGATGGACTTGGGCCTGCCTGCACATGGTTGTTCTTATGTCAATGCATGGGATGAGACCTGTTGGTGCAATGTCTGATTCCCTTGATCCAGGGACGGGTATGACTACAGGATTCATATGTTCTTCCAGAAATGACTCTTGACTTGTGCTCATCTCCAGATGTCTGGCATTGGATGTTGCCTACCCAGCAAGCCAGTTGTAGGAGACCTGGCTGTGTCTCAGGTTCACGTGGTAGCTTCCTTCCTTCCTTCTTGATCCTGTCAGTCCCACATCCTGTTCTCAGCTGCACCAGTGACTCAAAACTCTTTTGACAATCCTTCAAGGCTGTGGTCCAGATCCTCAGCATTTAATAATTATGCTATCCAAGCCATTTCAATTGTGGATAAAGAAAGAACAAAGTGAAATCTGCTCTCAGAGCCCAGCTGCACACATAACAGAGGGTTTTTACAGCCTAACCCCAATGGGGCATTGCAAACCCTGGTTGACTCAACAAGCCAGAAGATATTCTCCACAGGAGACAATGCGGTTCTGGTATACAATCCATCTGGATCAACACAGAGGGAAACAAGGCAGATGAGAAGAAATATGTGGGACACAGCTAGAGGAGGAAGGCATAAAAACTGGCCATAACAGGACTACAGCAAATTTCCAAGAAATACAGCGTCATGAAAATGAAATCCTTCTTGAAAGAGAGTAGAGCACGCGGCTGGATAGCTATTGATCTATGCATGCTGGGGAGAGGGACAGATGAGTGAGTTCGCAATGCCTGAAATCAGGCAGCTGTTAAGTATTGTATGTGACAAACCCTTTGCAGAGAGTTAATGAGGTCGCTAGCATTAATAAAAATTTAATAAGAAATATTGTCTCATAATAAATTTAATGAGATAATAAAAATAATTAGAAATGGCCTGGCTTGTAAGAGTTTGGATCTGCACTTCCTCGCAGTTCAGGTCTGTTTAGATTGAAGGCTTTTGGCTTGGCCCATTACAGAGGGAGAGGTGAGGAAGGAAACCGGAATTCAGATCTATTCTCTGCCTTTTACATGGTCGGTTGTATTTTCAAGGCAGTCATTAGCCTATTCTAATTTCTCAATTTTTATGAAGCAGATGCTGAATTTGTACCACAAGTACAACAGCTGCAAGTTCCATGGGTTTGAATCTGTTTGAAGTGTTAGGTATTTAGATTCTGTGACCCTAGCCTAAAGCACTGCAAGCTCATTTTGATATCCTGATGTGTATTGGCTAAAGACCTTTCCTGCAGTGTCGGTTTGAGAATCTGTGTGGAAAGAAGACTTAATAAACTAGATCCTGAATGGAGATATGTCTTTACAGCATGTTCATCTGCTGCTGTAAAAGAACCTGCAGGTGACACTTCCAGAAGGCACTCAACTGCCTTTACTCCAGATGTTTGAATTACACCATGTAAAGAAGATGACAATTTTAATGTAGCTGAAATAATGAGTTCTAGGTGTCTAAATTAGATATGCTAGATATTGTCCTGCTTTAATACTTTTATGATGTTCCGTAGTGAATTACCCATGAGTTGAGTGACTCAGTACAATAGCTACTTCTTGGAAATCAGTGTGATGTTTCACACATGATACAGCTGAGACTGGAGTTAAGGATAGGAACCGCGTGCCATTCCCTGGTCTGTGCTCTGCCAAAAGTCTGCGCAGTCATGGCAATCCTTTCTGATGTTACTATCTAGGCATCATTATCATATATGGGTAGGCTGAGTAACAGACATTTTAGGAAACGTCAAAATAATCAAGATTTGAGGACAGGCAGGCTGAATTATACACTGTACACTTCAGCCCACTGAAAGTACCCATGTTATGCATAGCCATCTTCACCTAATAATTGATTTCAAACTAATCATTGATCCATTCAGTGCATGTGCTTCCTTTCCCAGGTACTAGCACAACCTGCCTCATGCTGCATCTGAAATGTGGGCTTCCTTGCACGCCTGATCGAGGCTTGGAGGCCAGGGCTTTGGGAGAAAGCTTTTGGCAAAAAAGCTGCATCCAGGTTTTAATATTTTTGCTGAAACAATTAGATAAAAAGAAATCGTTAATACCTCAGCACAATGACTTTTGGACCCTGCTGATGTTCAGAAAAAAACACTCGACTAAGGCCAAAGGTACACGTCCAAAGTCATCAGAAGGCAATGGGAATCCTTCCATACATTGACTTAAAGGTGCTGTGTGTCAAAATCTGAAATATGCAGTGGAGAAATCAGCACACTTGTACACAAATGAGACCTTTCTCAGGCATTAGCACTCTCTTCACAGAACTGCCTTGCTCCCTTTTACTTATATAACTTCTATTACTGATCCTTACTGGATGTATAATCCCACAACATAAACCCTACTGACATCTGCTTTCACATTCGGAAGTACCTACCTTGGCAAAGACAGTGGAATGTATGGGATGCTGTCAAATTCAAACACAAAGAAAGTAAATTATTCCATTTATAAGACCCATGAGCACCAAGCACAGCAAAGGAAGAGCTGTGTTGTCTGCAGGCTGGCAGGGAAGCAGGGCTAGGCCCCCAGCCTTACAGAGAGCCCATGTATGAGGACTGCTTCAGTTGCAGGATGCAACTCAAGCCAATGTTCTGCAGATTTAAAACTATGTACCACCTGTCTTGAGCCAGGGAGCTGTTATATCATTGAATGGAGCACTTTTTCTCATGCATGGAACGCATGTTTACTTTGCCACATCATTTGTAAGTCTCCAGTAACAGTGTAAGATTTTTATCTCCAACTTTTTTTTTTCATGTTGGGTTTTTGACAAGGTAAATTAAAAAGCGATCTTGCTCGGCTGAGTTATGGAGCATAACTTCAAGAGCATTCTTTCATTTCCAACCTTCTGTTGCTCTTGACATAAATCTTGGGCACTGGACTACTTAAAAAGCAGCAGGACACCCCAGTCAACATTTCCTATTCTTTCCTTTCAAAATATTCTTGTTTTCATTACAAGGTATTCTCAAAAAGGGAAAGCGTTTTTTTTGTTTTGTTTTTTTTTTTTCTGTAGTGCTTCAAATAAGAGGAGATCAAGAGCAAAACCAGTCAGAAATAACCAGTAGCACCTAGAAGTGATCCATTGAGTTGTGCTACATGTTGCATGTGTGTGTTTAACATCCTTGCTACTATGGGATTTTTTGTTACTCTTTATTCCCCCTCTTCCAAGTGCTGATGGAGTTTTAAGATTCCAAGGCTAAGATATTTTAAACTCCAGTATTAACTGTATGTTTCCTCTGGGATATCCTAGGTAAACTAAATGCTGATTTTCTTGGCATACTGTGCTAAGATTTTACTGGTATCAACATTTTCTGTGTCTCAGGTCACATGGCAGCAAAGTTACTCTTGAAAGTTCAGCAAAACTTATATTGAAAAACAGACATTCCTCCCTCATCTTAAACCATTATAAATCAGGCTCTATGTGATAAAATAGGGAAGTTATTGTGATGTGTTTGTCTGTATACATGAGCCAAACATGAGAAGATATAGCCCAGGTCTCCAGATATCACAGCGTTAGCAGGAAACAAAATATAGAAGAAACTTATCCTTCTAAAATAAATATTGTTATGCATATGTAGATACACTTACGTGTGTGAATATATACACATATCAGTCAAAACATGACTAAAAAGTATCGAAATGAAAATCCTGCAGAAAAGGTATGACAGAGATCTGCAGTGTCACCCTTTTGTCATGCTCCCAGACTGCATTCAGTGCAGCTGTAAAACCAGACTACAAAAGGCAATTTCAAATGTAGTGTCTATTCTGTGCACGTGCGTATACACATAAATGTCAGGAAACGTGTACATGAATGTGTGTCTTGTTCTGAGAAGACCTACCTACCCTTCAGTAAGACGTCTTACTGGCTCTCACAGTTGTCATCACTGAGCTTTCCAAAGCCTTAGTGATTTTTGCAGCCAACAATTGGGTTGCTATTTTTGGTAGGTTTTATGGTATCATAAGCTATCATGCCATGCATCAAAATAAAGGCTTAACTACTAACAAGCACCCACGTGCATGTGGCTTCCAGTGCTCAGAAAGGCTAGGAAGGAAACCCAGTGACTTCTTCTGTTGGGAACTGTCTGTGGGAGGCAGGATTGGGGGCTGAATCCAGGCATAAATCTGTTCTCAGTTAGGTGGGAATTCTCAATCCTTTCAGAGCCTTTGAATCTTTCAATGAGAACATTTCACAGGGATGATATTGTTTAGAAGCAATTAGCAGATTTGGAAAAAAACAGCAACAATAACAAAAAACACGACTAAATAAAGCATCTTAGTAAGAAAATACAGGCATTAATGGGAATATATTTGACTATGTAAACTATCCCACTTGGAATAGATTTTGAGTTTTGGGGCCCAACTATAAATACTTTACACACAGCTTTCCGTATAATCAACTTTCAGCTGGGGCCTGAGTGAATAACTGATCTGTTTCAGCTCACCTTCCCATCTGCTCAGCTCTGCCAGTGCTGTCTGCCTCAACATCCTGCTCTGCTGTTTATCTAAAAACACGGGCATTCACGAGACCCAGTCAGGCCTTTTGAGAAGGCCCAGTCTTTCAAGGATGCCTTCAGCTAAGCTGGTAAAGACTGTTTAGAGATGACACAGTATTTCATTGGAAAGAGGAACTTTTGGAGGCCAGACAAGTCTGGCTGTTAGAAATTAATTCATAGCTGCTGGTAGAGGAGACACAAAGGTGATAATCCATGGTGGGGAAAAGGAAATTTATTATATTTAATTGTATCTGTTATAAATGTGTTAGTAAGTCATATGTACTTCTCACTTCTGTGGCCAATGTCTTGGTATAGGGTAAAAGCTCTTATTGAATGCTCTTTGGGAAAGGGGCTTCTTAGGGATTCATGCAGCAGAAAAACATCTAATGAATTTCTGTTACAACTGCAACAATATCACTGTAGAAGAAAGCTCTATCTAGGAATTTTTCATATAGGGTTTTGAAGGACTTCCTAGAAGGAGGACATTTAAAGGTTATGAAGGAATCCTCATAGTCAATGACCACAATTTATCATGTTAATAATTAAACCTCATGTGCATAACAGTCTCAGATGAACAACAGGAACCATGCTAACAACACTGATCAGCAAGATCTCTCAATGCCCTGCATTATATTCTTCTGTAATGCAAGTTGTTCTAGGTTTACTTCCAAGTGTCAAAGCCTTCTACAGGACTGGATGCCCATGTCTAGACTGCCTCTCACATGGGGACATCTCTCATCTGTGCTCACAAGTACCTTAAAGGTGTGGTGTCCCCATGTGCTCACAGAGTGCTCCCTGGTGCATCGACCCTTTGGAAGTTTTTGTTGGAATAGTAATTGAGGAAATCGCAAGACTGCATTATTTATGGAGATCATCTGGTCTCACAGTTCACTATGCAATATGGAAACAACATGTAGCTGGATATCAAAGGCCATGACAGCTGCAGAGGGCCACATCTTTTTCCAATATCACTGCTTTGAGGGAGGGAAAATGTCTCCTCTCTGAGCTCTTCTGGATCACTGATTTGACTCAGAGCCTGCAAATCAAAAGGTATCAGTGAACGGTTTGTGAGTTATTTTGTGAACAAAGTACAGATCATTAAAACCAAGTTCCCTTCTGTTTCTAATCACTTCTCCCTTAATTTAATCCCTTTCCAGTAAGAGAAAATACAGAATGAGTGAATGGCAGAGTCTACAGAGCGGTGGCCATGAAGGTGAGACACAGAACAGTTGATTCTGGTCAGTCTTGGACTAGACTCAAGGCTAACTGTGTCACTGACAAAATGCAGGTAGGTTTGAACTCAGTTAGCACATTCCTTAGTGTGTAGAGAACGTGATTAAAAATGGTAGGAGTAACGCAGATCTGAAGAAATCCAACGATCTGATTTGAATCGCATCAGTCTCTAATTTGCTGTTTCTAAATATGATCACTGGAAAAAGCAGTAAACTTGGCAATTAGCTTGTGTTGCCCATGGCAAAGAAGCCGCACCTTTGAGATGCATCATCTGGAGTTCTGCTGTCTTCATAGTTTGAGTCCACATAGCACAAAGGCAAGGCCTGGCAAGTTGATGAGAAAGTAAAGGCAGGCCCACGGCATACCCAAAAGGGCCACAACCCTGCCTAAATTTCTAAGCATATCCATTTCATTGAAAGAGCAACAAAAAGAAAGTCACTCGTATCTCAGGCAATTCTGAGAAGACAGTTTCAAAGAGGTCCTCTATTCCATAGCACTGGTAAACCAGGCCAAAATTTACTTCAGGTTTTTATTTTTCTTCCATTTTGGCAGCTTTCTTTTCCATAAAGAGATACGGACAAAATTTGTGTACGTTGCTGCAAAGCAGACAGAAGACATGCTGTCCCTTTTGTTTGCTTATTCCTTCTGGACTATGTCAAAAAAAGATATGGAACTTATTACTTTGTAAATTCTTCCCTGAAAAAGTACTTGACTGTTGCTGGAATATGACTGCTTGGCTTCCTAGGCTGTCAATTCCAATTTAGCAGTTCTGTGCTCTCTGTTCTGTTCTGTGATCTGAGCAAAGGGAGCAGCAGTAAACGTGGTAGCACATATACAATGAAGCAGATACTGGCATTAGGATGGAATCACTTTCCACATACTGAAGTCTGTCTGACTTCTTGGTAGAAGAATTACCAGAAAAAGAAAGAATTGCTACTCATCCACCTTTATTTCTGTACCTCTGTTCTCATCACAGATAATTGTGCCCTGGTGGGCATTTTTCAGTGCTTTGTTTATCTCAAAGTCTGCAAAGAGAAGTTTTCCACTTCTCTGAGACTTTTCCACTCAACATATCTCACTGTTAAGTTATCCTACATCACTATAGTTTCTTTTCTTTAACTGCACTGATTCTACTTCCTCTGACAATGTGAAATAATTCTTTTCTTATAGGATTTTTATTTTACATCTCATATGTGGAGGAGGAGTGGCATGCATGTGCCATCCCATCTTCATTCAATGTTTTTTTAGGACCTACCCAAAAAACATTAATGTTGATAGTGTCTTATTTCTATGTGGTATTTCTTAGCCACATTTATGTGCTCTTGGCCACACACCATGCAACGGCAGTGGTGAATGCATTATAAGACATAGACAGAGATAGAAGCAGGAGGATTAAAAAACAAACGTGAAATGGAACTGTAGATAGATTTGACACCCCAACATTTCCTTATACCTCAGCAGATGCATTTATCATTTGTACATTTCCAGCAGTGTAGAAAATGCCTTTTCCACATTCCCTGAATCGAAGGGAGGATAGTTTGACTAGCAAGGAGGATCCCAACATAATTTGTAGAGATCAGACTTTCAGTTCTGAAACCTCCAAGCCATGAATATGTCGTGTGTCTACAGTTACCACGCCTAGGAAACAGAACGTGTTGCTCTTGACCAACTTCAGATTGGATGTAAAGACCATGTTATGGTCATCCAGTCTAGAAACAATGAAGGTTTCCATCAGTGATGTGTACAGTGCTAAAAGAGTCAGCAATCAGTCTCAACAGGCTGGATGAGAAACAGATATTTCCGTCTAAAAGGAACTCTTTTGTGTTTAGACCTCTTGAGTTTCTCCAGGTTCTAGAGAGCTCGAACCTAAATCTGCTACAGTATATGTCCACAGGTCTTCTTGCTAACCTCAGAGTGCTTTTGGATGGACAGGGCTAGCTTTGAAGATGGCCAAAGTGTGAAAACTTTGCAAGAAGCAGGGCAGCTTCAAGCAGGAGTTAAATGCAGTTAATGGCAGCCCTTCTCCCGACAGCAGAATGGGACTAACCACCATTAGTCACACTTGCAGAACAATTAATACATTTTTCCTTTGTTAAACAAATGCAATTTGCAAGATTAAACCATATAAAAGGGTGGAGGGGGTTTAACACATGCCAGTTGTTTTTAATTTCTCTGTCTCCAGATGGCAGCAAGTACAGAATGAGGCTGTGTTTCTTGGTGTGAACATGAATCTCCATCTGCAGCCTCTGTATGCCACAAAGCCTGTGACTCATTCAACTGCTCTGTGCTGGCTGGGCTACTGCTGGGTTTGCATAACAATGTTCTCTCAGGACTGGGTCCTCAAATGCTCCATCAGACAGGACCAGTTATGCATGTGATTAAGTCAGGAAAAAGCAGATCTAAGCACAGTAGGGATCTTGAACAAAATCTGACAAAAGCCTCTGAGTTCAGGATGCAGTTTCACTTCCTGAAAGCCTATCTGCCCCTCAAGTTATTAGAAAAATACCCAACACATCCACCTGACCTGCCACTTTCTGAAGTTTTGAAACCTCAGTTGCGAGAGGAATGGTTTCATACCAGTAGAACCACCAGATATAGGTAGTGATATAACAGCTCTTCTAATGCATTTCCCAATGCTCTATGTAGTGAAACAGCACATAACAATGATGTCAGGGTGCAACGCTCTATTCAAACAGGTTTCTCTCACTTCCATAGTAGCAGTTTGGACACCTGTCTCTGTGTATACGTTGGTGAACTCTGCTGAAGTCTCACAGTGGAAGGAATCAAACATCATCTGGTGCCTGTGGAAATTCATGCTCTGGTCAGTTTTACAAGGCTCTGAATATATAAGACTGAATTTATAGAGTTTTCTTATTGCTGTTTTCTCAGCATAGTGGTTCCCTCTGTAAGCAGGAACCCAAGCAAGCAACTAGAGCATTAGAAGTTATTGTATTTATTTGGTTCTGAAGTCATCAAGAAACTGTGAGGCAGAAAAAAAGTATCCTCTCAGGAGACAGAGAGATTAGACTTCAAGTCAGTGCTACAACCAGCTGCTTTAAAAGCCCCCAAAAGAACTTAACTACTTCAAAATGATTCAGTTGATGAAACTGCGTCATATGAATTAGTTGGTGGAATTAAGACAAGAACAACGATGAAGGAGTGAGTGGCCATATCAGCTCAGCTCTAAATGTTCAGCTGAAAAAGGGAGGGCAGGCAAGACAGATCATGGATGCCTGTGATTTCCAAGCGATCCATGAATGTTTATTGGGACGTTATGTCTCTGACCCGGGAGCGGGATGCTAGCCAATCCGTATTAAAAGATACTCTTATACTCCTAGCATAGTTTTGCGGTGAGCAGAATATGCTGCACATATATTTTATGTTTCAGGTTGCAGGGCTCTGTGTGGGAGTTTTATATAATGTCGTTCAATATTTGTTTGGTTAAGCTTTACAATTATGATCCTCAGAGAAAATGATTCTCAGATGCTGGATCCTGGCTGCATAATTTGAGTGAGATTACGCACACACACACACAGACAACCTCTTACTCGTACACAACAGCCACTCTATCATGCACTCTTCTCCAGCCCTCCACTTCTGAACATCTCCAATGACATGTTTATCCTCACAGCCACCACATGGGTAAAGCAGTGACGCTCTCCCCATGACAGACTGATATGCAGACACATTGACCTAGCTGCAGACAGTGCCTACCACTAAATGTCACCCTGGGGGCTCTGTGGTTGGTGAAGAAAGACTGGTATGGCCAGAAGGTGTCAAAGCCCGCTGAAGACCTGATCTGCCTGTGGAAGGCAAAACCTGCCAAGAACTTTTACTACCTCCTTGCAGGACCAGTAAAGCACAAAAGTGTCAGCAGCTGATGTCAACATAACTATGCCCAGACACAGTTAAAGTCACCACAGTACGTAAATTTATTTTCTGGGCTTCTTTGCATCATCACAATGGCGTTCAATGGGAAAAGCCTCCAGTGTTGTGCTTCACCGCACTGTCTCTTCCATGCGGAATTCTGATTCCTGAGCTCTTCATAAATTATTTAAACAAAACTAAATTAATAAAGAAGTCTATGCCTGTACTCCTTCCTCCCATATATAAATGTACCCAGACTTATACCTCTCCTTTATATCTCTTCCATATCATTGTGGATGCATGCACAATAAAACTAGCGCTTAAGAGATTAAACTGAGTATGGGCTGGGCTTGCTGCGTGTTAGTTGAATCAACTCGGGTGAATGATGAGACAAATGTGTGCCACACAGACCACCAAAACTCCAGTGGCATGGAACAAGCCCAGGCAGGCAAGCATGTGGGTCTAGGCACACTAGTGAAAACAATAATGTCTTTACTGTTCACATGTAATCAAAGCAGCCAAAGATCTGTCAGCACAGCAGTTCTCATTAAGCACGAGCATTTGCCAATGGTGAGTGGAACCTGGCATTTCCCAGACAAAAGTATGTGTGCAGACAGTGTGTGCTGCACACACACACTCAGCCTGAGGTTTCTGGGAAATGTCAAGCCATGCTTGGTGCAGGTCCTTAAGACCAACATGTTCAGTTTGCACAGGGCTTACTGAACACTTCCAGGAAGCACAGAGCTGTGGACACCAGAAATGGTTGGAATCTTCAGGTGTAATGGGGGTACGATTCATAGATTTCCTTTGAAAACTGAACAGTAGCTCTCTGCTCTTCTTTCTGGATAAGGAAATCCTAAGCAAATATCAAAAATTCTCCAGTTCCACCAAGACCAAGTGCGAAGTAGAAAACAAGGGCATGTCTATGAAAAGACAATTGTAAAGTTACCTTAAACAATTGCACAGACGCTAGGGATGGAGAAAATAAAAGTTAGACACTAATCACAACTATGTTGTGTTACATTTCCTCCTGCATTCCCATGTAGGTAGGAGGGAAAATAAATATCCTGAAGTTGAGTTTAGGTCATCAGGACTCTTCAGGGTTAATAGGAACCGGTATTTCTGAGATGCCAGGGAAAACTATTTCAGACTTATCAACTCTGCCAAAAGGAGCAAAATCAATCAAACATTTGAGTTCCTGTGTAGGAAGTAAAAATAATTATTCTGTTATTTATTACTGTAAAAAAGTTTCATTTCAGCCAAAATGTCTAAAAAAAAAAAGCATTCAAATTTTATGCATTTGTGGCTGTAGGAGGATTTGAGTTGGACAGTTTAAATGAGTCCCTGTGTGTGTGTATAAATGTCACAACACGCCAAATAAACAAGGGTCTGAGGAGTCTGAATAGGACTGCATTTGAACTTGGGGAAAATTCAGATTCATGGCCTGGTTGTACTTTGGCACAGCAAACTGAGCCAAAGCCCTTACCCAAACACACCCAGGATTGTGAAAAGTTCAGTCCTGCATCCAGTCTCCGCTTCCATGCCTGTTGCTGCTCTAAGCAAGCACGAAATGGACCACATTGGCTTCTTGTGTGTCACAGATGGACTAACATTTTCTGATTCAATTTGGCAGTACTTTGTGTGGCAGCTCCATAATGAGCTGTGTATATAGGAGTGGTCAAAAGAAAATTTAAAGGAGTTTATTTTCCGTTCTGAACTGAGTACTTCTTGAGAAAAACAAAGTCTTTTTGAACATTTTAATCTGCATGGTGATCTGCATTGCTCTATTGGTAACATTTTGTATTGCTAAGAGAGAAGCCAGGAACTGATTCCCAATCTCATTTTTTCCTTCCTATGCTATTGGACATTGAGGGAGACACTTCGCTGGTGAAATTCAGCAGAAATCTGTAACTTCAATCACTTGTTGAGATGCTATGCACATCCCAGCACATGGCAGTGTCCCCTCTGAATAATGACATCTCCTGTTTTTCTTGTAGGTCTTTTCCCATAGGAGCATTGTTTTTGGAGGTAGAATACCTCAAGCTACTGCTAGTGGCTTTCATCTTCTAACAAAGCAGTCTAGAAAATAATGATTTCCCCACTAGTTAGCTGAACAGTCATATAGGTTAATAGAAAAATCATATTATAGCAACCAAATTCTGCCAAATGGTTCAATAAACATGGGTGACAACACAACTTCCTGTTACTTCTATGGAGAGGTGACATGTAGATCCTCTGGGTATCGTCCTTACTTTGTTAGATGGGACTTTGACATGTAAACATTCAAAAAGTGCAAGAGTCACTCACTTTCCTCAGTTTTGGAAGGTCACTAGTCCAAAAGTGGAGAAATCTTCCCTTAACGCAAGACCCAAAGAGAAGTTCCACATGAGATGGGTTCCCTAAGGATGAAAGGGCTCTTGACTTTTGGCTGCTGCTTTTGCATGACAGACCTAGAGAAGGCACAGTGAGCTATAAAGGAAACTTTACTGAAGAATGCTTCACAAGGCCCATTTTCACGATGATGGCTACCTCCAAGGCTACGTAGTTGGAAGTGTTTATTCACCTTCCTGAAAACCATGGCTGTCTTGACAATCTGCTCCCGTTCTGCATGCAATGGTCTTTTGGTTATGTTATGGGTGACCCTTTACACTGTGTTTAATGACTTTATGGGAAACTGGGAAAACATCCAATCATTCATAGTTGAAATATTGCACTTTGGATTTGGTACCAGTACAAGCAACCTTGTACTTTATAAAACTAACTGGGAACTGGTTCCCCACCCCCTTTACTTTTCCAAGAACTACAGCCACCACAATAAAATAGCAGTAGAATTTATGATCATTTACAGTAAGTGGAAACAAAGCACTTCTGGTATCCCATCCCTGGTGCTAGCTATTTTGCTTAAAGCATTGAAAGTCCTATGAAATGCTTCACAAACAATCTCATGTAAGTATCTACCAGGCCTTTTGAGCTTCTCGGACCTGTCCATAAAGTCAGTCACAAAAACCTCTTCATGGTAACAAAATAAGACATTACCTCAAATCAAGTCACCAAGAAAGGTGGCACTGCTGCCTCAAGGCCTATAAGGGTTCTCCCCTCTGGTGATTCTTTCACTTCTTTGCTATCAGGATGTTTTATAGAAGTCCCTCTTCATTGGTAAGGTTCTCTCACACATCCAGATGAACTCCTGACAAATGCAGAAGAAACTTTAAAGTAACCTGGACGGAGATGAAAGCGGGTGCTTTTTTATTTCAGAAAGAACTGAGAGAGGGAGATCTTCCCAGCCTGAGTGATAGATCTGCAATTTGAGTTAAGACAAACACAGCTCCCAGCCCATCACTCCAGTACCTGGACTGTTTTGAAAAGGAGGAGATGTTATGTCTGTCATCCTGCCCAGAAATCCTTTAGCTGGCAAAAATAATCTGAAACCAAGACTGTCAAAAGCCAAAAAGGAATACTTTGCAAATGCTTCAAGGGTTCTGGGACTGGGGAGGGAAAGAGAATTCCTAGAAAACAGTTGGAAAAACAGGCTGGCCACTGATTGGTAACAAGAGCTTAATCTGCTGCAGTCAAACAAATGCGTGGGTTCCCAGGGCTGTGTAACTTTTGGTCTTACTACGTGTGAAGTGGGATTGAGCAAGTAATATGGGTAAACCTGAAGTGCATGAGGGTGGCAAACTCCCCTGCTGTAGCTCCTGTACTTTCTGCAGTGGCATTTCAATGCAAGAGCTTCTATCTTAAGGACCTACCACATCAGAAAGGTCTGGCTGGTTTGGTGTGTGAGTGGAGGAACTGGGAAGGCGCCATGGCCCCAGAGAGCATCCACTGGGAAGCACACCAGCTTTCCCACGTTCCCAGGGAGAACTTTTTATTTTTCCTGAGGTTCATAATCCCTTCTTGGTCTAACTAGGGGTGGCTAGCAAAAGTGTTAAAGGCCTGCCTTTGCCCTCTCAGAGGAAACAGGAGCAAGTGCTGGTAAAGGTGTTTCCTCTGAGATGTCTCCCCATCAGTGCAAAGCTACATACAGACAGATTCATGCTGCTTGCAAAAGCACTGCCAGTGCTGCCTAGGAGCAAGCAGTAGAGTTTAACACATTTGACAGCTGCCTATAAGGTATGTCATTCACTTTATGAGTGACTGTAAAGCTGGAAGTTCAAAGACTGCCTGTGACAGTTTGTGGAACTAGAAAGACAGCATGTGACAGTTCAATAAATTGTTTTGGGGTTTTGTCTCCAATAACTATTTCCTTTAGATAATTATGGATAATGTGGCTCCTGTGCCACACACGTCACAGCTACAGCTCAGCACTGTCCAAATAATCCTTTTCTCTTAGTGGTGCTTTCCACCACCACTGCTCCAAGCACCCCATCACCAGCTGCTCTGGCAAGCGTGGGGTGAGGAGCTTCACCATCAGTTATCCAAAAGTAAGGGAACTGAGCAGTGAAGAGCCACAGGTCAGAAGGGGATCAAGAGCAGTGCTGGACCTGAAACATGAGCACTTCTTTCCCAAAATAGAAGGGTATGATTCAGGGTGTGGGAAGGTGGGAGGAATGAGTGAAAACAAAAAGATCCCTTTACAGACTCAGAGCATCAGACCCTCAAATATAAGTCGCTGTCTCAATAAACCTGAAGTGAAGCACCTGAGGCCCTAGCTATTAACTTTACAAACATATTTTTGAAAAAGGAAGGTATAACCTGTGATGTTATACGTACTGAATATTTATTTATGTGTCTTACAAACACTGTCTGCTGTAGTACACACAATAGGAAAAAAACTGTAATATATATGTAGCAATAACAAGGTAGCAATAGCACCTTAAATTTGCAGAGAGCCTGGAATAGTAGCTCCAAATTGTTCCTTGCCCTCAGGACTTACTTGTTATTGATTTTACCACTCAAAGCATAAGAAGAAGCCCATCATAAAGCGCTACACATGCTGCTGTCTGAGCCTTTGCTGAATTTACATAGTAAGGGGAGAGGGTGGAGTGCTTTCACTTTTTTTTTTTTTGAAGGAGGCTCCGCTTTCAAAACTTTGGCAAAAATTTAGTACTTAAATCATACCGTCTCTCCAATACACCATTACAAACTGACCAGGCAGGCTTTTTTTCCCTCTGCATCTATGTGATTTTGTAGCCTTATGTCTGCTCTGCTAGTTCTGAGATCATTCTTTGAAAACTGTTGTCATTAGTTTCAGAGTTAAATAACCTGAAAGTGAAATGGAGTGGCCCAAACTGACTGATTTTATTTTCCTCGTTTCTGCAAATGACCCATAAAATTCTGATTTGGGCTGACAAAACACAATTCTCTCTCTCCCTCCCCTAATTTCTCCTTGTGACCACTGGGGGGAAAAGAAATCAGTCCTTCGTGCATTTTTGACTGATAGGCTCACCTGCAAGTGACCTCATCTTTATATGGCTGATTTGAAAGCAACACATGCTTAATCCAGAAATGCAGTTTGTTCATGGTCCTTCTACAGTACAGAGAGATGGCTTTTGCTGACAAGTCTCTCTGCAAAAGCAAGCAACATCGCAGAAACTTGCTCTGACCGCTGTATAGACACACATGAACTTGTAGATTTTTCTTGGCAAAAACTAACCCATTGCTCCAAGAACACAGTAAAAACAGAAGTTTTACAACATATCAGAGGGCAGGAAAACAGAAAAAAGAAATCTTACACTTCTTGAGAATTTTTTTTCTTTAAGAACTCTTATTCAGAAAGTGTGCTATTGATTATGCATTTGCACATTATTCCTGCTTTAACCATTTAAAAAAAAAAAAAAGCTAAAACCTTCAACTTAAAGAACTAGCATGTCTACCACTTAAACTATCACCAGACTTAAGTGGATTTTTGTCTTGGTTTTGTCATAGAGAAAGCAATCCTCTGACCTTAAGAACATAGGGCAAATAAGCTTTCATTTTGGAAGCCAAGGGCACTAGTAAAATTTCTCTCTTAAAAAACTTCCTTGTCCTAGCAATGCCCTTCACAGTGAATCCTGCAGGTGAGCACACCCGGCCTCTTTCTGGATAATTTGTATGTAAATATTAGGGTTGGTTCCAAAACTAGAGAACGCCTTGATACAATACTGTGATGAGAACAAAAAGTACCAGACTAGTTTTGAATAATTTAGGTGACTGGACATTTTAACCTTCTCATGATATCCAAAGCATCCTCACAGGACAGGCAGACATCCCAAAGACCCACATTTATCTGAAGGGCAGCTGGAAGCCCAAGATATATCTTAAGGCACTAGACTATTACAGGGAGATAACTGAACCCTACTGAGACCCACTGAGTATCACAGTCACAAAGTTAATTAAAAAACAGACCTGGTGAGAAGTCTGCTGAATTCCTTCCTGAGGAGATAGTAATTTCTCTTCCCTCCCTCTGGCCTTCAGTTTTCATTAATGCTGCTCTGTGGAGCATCAAAACTGTCTTAAATGCTTCTCTTTCCCCTTCCGAAAAGACTGAGTTAGCAGCACAAAGGGGTGCCAAAATGAGTACCTTCATTATCAGGCTTCTTATAGCAAACGGCTTTGTTAAGCAAAAACCTGCCCTGTCAACAATTTACTAAACTACACCTGTGGTCAAGAGTGTGGGCAGGTGGTGATGTCCTGGCACAGTTAACCACCCATCAGCAGACACCTGTAGTGTCTTTTCAAAGGAGGCCTTTGTGGTACAAGATGCTGTGCACAGGGAAATGAAGACAAGTTTCAGGAGCATTGTAGAGAAGAAAGTCTTTCAGGGAGACTGTAGGGTTGTTGCAGCTCACATAACACAACAGCTGCACTTCAGTTACAGTTTTGTGATTTCATGACAGTGGTGTAGGATGTACAGTAGAAGAAAACTCTTTGTCCTCGCTTCCTCACAATGTAAATTTGAGATTCATCCAGCTTCTAGCTGAGGGACTTAGAACCATTTACAAAGGGATGAAAAAAATAGTGAAAACATTTCATTATTTTGTGAAATAAAATAGAAGTTAGGTGCTTAGACCAAAACCACAGTCCAAAAACTCTACAGGTTGATGTCTAGAACTTGCCAGACTCCTCTTTTAATTTGGCAGTTTCCTTTACACCTGCAGTTTTGATACAGCCCAAGACCATTTCTCTCTTGCCCTTTGGCCCCATCAGTTTTGGATTCCCCTCTGCAAAGCTTCAGCAGAAGGGGAGGGTGCACCACAGCAAGCTTAAGTTCTCCTGAAGAACCTGTTGGATGAAGAAGTGATTTGACCTTCAAGTGTTTTCTTTTAAATCAAAAAGAGAGCCCAGATGAGATTTATGGCAGAACAGAAAAGAATGTCCCTCTCTTCTTCCATCAACTTTGTTTTCTTCCTCCTTCTCAATTCTGAACCAATATAGGAAGCACTTTCAACAGGGTTAAGTATGCCAAGTGTAAGCCAGGTTGTGAGAAGATCTACCTTCTCATCCATGCGTTAAGGAGAAAAATAAAGTGGTTTATTCTAAAGCCTTTGAAGTGAAAAGCACTCCAAGCTTGCACTTTGGACATCCACCTGCTTCTATCAGCTGTAAAGAATAAAGGCAGGTTTGCATAATGTTTTTCCCTCCAAACTCTATTTGCCTAAATATGGTAAGTACTTTCTCTCTGTGCTCTCTGCACACACCTCAAAGAGTTGCTGGAGCTGAAAACCTCTCACCAGTGATTGCACTTAATGACTCTTCTGTCATTTACACAATTCACTGTGTAAGGGTATGAAACCATCTGCTTTTATTCCTTGGAGAGCTATTGAATTGATTGTCATGACAAGGATTCCTTGCCTATATTGTAACAAGAGAGGAGAAAAGACAACAGAGGAGAAGCTACAATGAAAATGGTTACTCTACATGGGTCGTTATAACTTTCCATCTCTCCTGGTAATCCCTGTCTTCTCTAAGTAGACACAATCAGGGTGGCACCTAGCATGTTCCTCACTGTGCCCTCAGGACGTGATCTAATGATCTCTGGAGCGATAGCCTTATCCCCCCATCAGTCCCAGGAAAAGGCTAAGCCCAGGAAACGGGGAGGAGTCCAAGTGATCTGGAGTACTGGAGCTTCTTGAGAACAACTTAGATCTGTAGAAGACCTAGGTTATATCTATACCTTGGATGACTACAGCTTCCTAAGAAGTGGCTTTAAAACACACTGTATGACAGGAATCTTCCAAAATGTCACAACACATACACAGCTAAAAGTTTAAAGTCTAAAGCATATTCTTTTGTCCTCCATCCTCAAACATTCAATTTCACCCAGGCATCTCTAAATGAAGAGCAAAGACTGAAATTAGCCCTAAGCACTTATTTTCTCAGGAGACTATACTCTCAGTCACAGACAGACAGATGTCAAGAATCCAAAGTCTCTGCAAAGTCACAACAATGATATCCCCATCATTAGATGAACCACCCAGGACCTGAAATCTCCTCATCTCCCTTCCACTCTTAGCTCAATTCATCATTTATTAATTTGAGCAAGTCTGATACACCAGGGAGGCATTTGAGGTAGACAGTTTGTCTCAATACTGCTACAAGGTAGTGCTGGACCCTCAGTGACATGTCTTCAGGAACAGGGGATCTCTCATGTGTGAGGGGAAGAACAAATCCCCATGACATCTGGGGAATGGCAGATAAAAGCACCCAGTGTGTGGAAGTAAGAGCATCTTGGTGATACACCCCTCAGGACAGCTGCAGGCCAGCCAACATGGAGAAGACTTCTGGCTTCAGAACTGAATAGTTTTCAGCAATAAAAGTGTGAGGTCAAACCAAAACTTGAGTATAGTTTAAGCAGCAGGCAGAAGCAGCTCTGGAGCACCCTGCTACTGCAGGTGAAGGTTTTTGTCCCTGAGAGGCCATAGGCCCTGGGCCTACATATGCTACCTCCCATGTTTACCTAGCTGCTTCTCCTACCAGATCAGTGACCTACTTGTGATCAAATCCTGTTTGAGAGACTTATTGTGAAGCCCCCTGTACACACTACTCTACAAAGCCTGCTATGACCCTGGGGTTACGTGGATCCCCTTCCCCCATAAAGTCAGCACCTCACAGTGCTTCCTCTCCCTCCTGTCCCAGGTTACTCCTTCTCTCCTTGGGGCGGTTCCAACAAGGGCTGTGGACAAACAGGAAGGGGAAGTGTTTGCTCAATTGCTGCCAATGTTTAGGGGCTCAGCCAGCTTCTGGGATTCTGACTTCTATCTTCTGAAATATCAGGGGTTTACCCCATTCCCTCAGGCCCTGGCTGGGATGGAGAGCAAAATATTGGCTCTGACAGAAAACTCTGGCAAAGACTGCCCTGAAATAAATGGGGCCAAATAAATACCAGCTTCCTCACCTTGCTGAAAGACCCCTCAAAGAACTAATCTATTAAAATGCACTCATTTATCCAAATTTTGCTGTGCATGATATTAAGAGTTCAGATTCGTTTTTGCCTTGCAGTTTGGTCTTTGTTGTTGTTATTGTTGTCTTTTAAAGGAGTCTGTTAAATGAGAGAAACAACCTGTCTCAGTGTGGAGTGCCTGGCTTGCAAGTGTACCGGGGTGCCAGGCCTGGGAACGTCATTAGCAGACTTGTTTAGAGAAAAGGGTTAGTTAACCACAGAACTGGCTCTGCTGATAATTTGTTTAACTGCTCCCATGGTCAGAAGTGTGGTCAGGCTCACAGCATCCAGGAGCTGTTAATCACCTGTCAGCGGGCTCTTGCAGCGTCTTCTGCAATTGCGGGCCTTGTCGTCTGAGGCCCTGTCGGCGAGGGAAATGAAAAGAGCAATATTCATAAAGCTTGCAAGAGAGAGCGAGGAGAGCTGTGGCTGAATCTCATCTGCAGTGTATCTCGTCTGGGAATGGATTTAAATCGCTAATGGAAACCCTAATTCTTGTGGTACTAAGGGATGGTACAACAAGCGTTATTTTGCAGCTGATTTTTTAATGGACCCATACGGTGTGTCCTTCTCATTCTGTTATTGCACCCATCCCTTACAACTTCTGAACACATGGGCCAATTTCAACGAAACTTGACACATCCAAGAAGCATTGTACATATTATGTTCCCACCTCTCACAAAAGTAAGGCAGACAGAGAGGAGAAAAAGTGCTTAACTCTCCTCCTGGGAGAACACTTCCAGTGCAATCTCAGACAACATTTATCTCCTGAGAGGAGTGTAAGTGCTCCAATTGTGAAAAAAACTCCAGAGTTCACGTCTTATTAGAGACATGAGAGATCCTGGCAGCAGCACCCAGAGTCCCAGCCTCCTGCTGAGGTAGGACTGCTGTGTTTCTGCATTGGAGTAGGGCTTGGGGATGAACCCAGATGTGCTGTGTGAGCCTCTGTGCAGTGTGATCCCCGCTGTGGGGTGTCCCTTTCTCTGGGAATCACTCACACAGGGTCACTAGATCCATTGCCTCGGGGGGCTAGAGGAGTCCCGCATGATCCCTGACACAGAGGTGCTGAAGATCACAGCACACTTTACTGACGCACAAACAGTCCTTATTAATGAGTCACTTGAACCAGAGCTGCATCCTGCTCTCTCCCAAATGCTGAAAAACTTCTCAGGGCCATGTCTGCAAGTCACAGAGGGGAGAAGCCAGTGCTGGCCATGGGAATGAGAGCAGAGAGAGGAATTGTAGCTCTGAGTCCGTGTGAAAAGTGTATTTTAACCTTTCCTTAAAAAAGGGGGGAAAACGTGAATGCTCCAACTAAATGCATATTTCCAAGGAAAATGCCTTATTATTAAGTGATAGGTTTTGATCACAAGTGGTGGGTATTTCATCACACAGGAAATAACTGTTAGGGATCACTGTTCACTAACAGCTCTCTCTTTGCTCAGAATCACCTCATCACACCCCACAGCGTGTGCACCGCGTAACTCCAGGTCCATGCATTCATTTTGGAGCTGACATGCAGAAGAGCTGGAAGGATGCTGTCTGCAGCATGCAGCCTCTCATCTGTCCTGGGGAGAGATGCCCAGTGCCACCACCTTCCTCCGTGGCCTGTGATTTCCCAGTTGGTATATCCTTTTTTTTTTTTTTGAGAGCAAGCATAACCTTGTAAGGAGCAAATTCTTGGCTCTCCTCTCCTGACAGGCACTGTTCTTCCTTTACACACAGCAGATGAGGGCTGTTTATTTAACCACCGTTTTACATAACAAAATAAAACAGTGGTTATGAAGGATGGGGGGCATTTCAGGTTAACAGCTTAGCTCTCCTTGACAGGAACTGGTGAAGTTTGCAGCAATGACTCTGGAATAACCTTGGTCTCTAACTAAGGGAAGTTCAGGTCAGTCATTGCTAGCTGTGATTTCCAAACCAGCTCCACTGTGCTGCTTTCCTGCATGAGTGCAGAGGGAAGAGTGGGCCATATGTTTAGAAGTCACTACAAGGCCCCAGTGAGCCCATGGGTACCTGCACATTGATTTCAGTGGGCTTCAGACTCATCAGATATGCTCCAGCAGCCTGTTGGCACATAGCAGTGATTCCAGTGAGGCTGTGCTCCAGCACACAAGGTGGCATTAAGGAAGAGGATGAATCAAAGTGACAAGGAACAGATAGATTTTGGGTGTAATTAGATACATTAGCGGTGTGGCATTCAGACCAATACTCGGTGTGTACTGGAGACCCTCCGTGCTCCTCTGTATGTCCCATTAAGAAGAGTTTGATCTCTGGGGTGCTCCACTGTCATTGTCACCTGGAAGAAGGTGTGTCCTGGCTCTGGAGCTTGGGGGTTTGGTGAATGCAAGCCTCTGAATGAATATTCTTCCTGGCCAGACATAAGCTAGAAGACGTCTATTGCTTGTGCTACTCTGGAAGCTTCTGGACTTAATTTGCAGAACAGTCGGTAAGCAGAGCCATGGGAATAAGATCCAGTCCTGCTCTGCTGGACTCCGAGGCCACTGGGGACTTACAAGCCTCTCATTTGACCTCCTGCAAAAATGAGTCCATAAACCTCACCCAGAGTTTCCTGCAAGTGGGCCAAGAGGATGAGGGGAATAAGGTTAGGCCTTCACATCAGGGCTAGCCAGCTTTCTACAGTCTTCCTGCCAGTTACAGCCATGGGACCTCACAGGCTTCAGATGTTTTGCACCATGGCGTACGTATAATATCAGTCAACCATGCCTTTCAGTGCTGTATCTTGGTTAAGCCCGTATTTTTCTGCCCACTCAGTACTCAGTTTATGCTAAGTAAAAAGGACTGCTGCCAGCATCCAAAAGATATATACAACATTGATCTGTCAAATCAGGACCCTGACATAGCTTTCTGAGATTGCAGACACAGGCACACATGCCTACAAGTGATTTCTATTTCCTTGTTGCCAAAGGACTTGTGTCTATCTTATTGAGTTTATTTGTGGGGGGAAAAAAGAAAAAAAAAGGTCAATAAACACAAAATGCAACAAAAGAAAATACCAAACTGACTCTGACAGACTTTCTTCATACCACTTCCTTTTGTGGAGAAACAGCATCTGTCCATTTAAATTAGAGCAAAATATTGAGAAGATGTTTCCTAATGAGTTGGCAAATCAGGATGCCAAAGGGACGAGAGCTGAACTCTGAAGAGGATATTTGTTCCTCCCCCAATTCAAATTCAGTCTTCATTATTATTATTTTTGTTTCTTCTTTCCATTTCATTTGGCAGTGGACTTTTACCAGAAATAAGCTTTTTAGCATTCTCCCTTCTGTGAACTCAGACTGAACACAACCAAAATTAACTTCTCACTGGGTGGTGAAGATAGAAGAAAAGGAAACTAATCTTCATTTCCTACCCCTGTCCCCCTGACATTATATCCTTTATTTGCAAGGCCTTCACATGATCTGCATATAAGAGAAAGAAAGAAAATGATAGATCAAATTGCAATCCACTGTCTGGAAATATTTATCCAGTTTACAATGGTAGTGCCATAAGTAGTTTGATTTCTCATCTACTCCAGATTGCATTGCTGTAGGAAAAGTAACCTCTTTAGCCCACCACTAAATTCTGTGATTCATCAGTGAAACAACAGGATTTTGGAGGGTTCAAAGTATTTCCTCTCCAGTCTGCTAACACAAAGAGAAATGGAGTTGTTTCTGAGGGGGGCCAAAGCAGGGAGGGAGAGGTTTGCTGCTCAGAGCAAAAAAATCTATTGAAAACAATGGAATAAATTGACTTTTAAGATTTTTAGGCATACACTTTAGAAGGGATCTGTATCTAGAAATCAAAACAAGTACATAACTAGCATTTAGTTAAAATAACAGTAAGTATCTCTTTTGTACTTGGGCACCCAGTAGGAAAATTTGTAGTTTCTGCTGGTAAATGTTCTGACTTCCAGTGTTAACACTTCTGATTTTATAATGCAAGTTTTCCTACAGGTTATCTTAAAATGTAGACAATATAAGTCTGTTATATTTTTGTTTATGCTGCAGTCGGACATAAAGGTTGTAAATTTGAGTTGATCACAGACCTTGTCTAAAGCACGTGTGCGCTTCCATGACACTGTTTATCTCTAGTGTTCGGCCAGATGAGATAACACAGTGGTGTGTCAAACACGTGACACATGTTATCTAGACACCCTGAACACTTTTTTTGCAGGGACATGTTGACACAGCGCTTTTGAGTAGATGAAGACAACATGATGGCTCCACTTATGCCAAGGAACAAGATGAGTGTCCTTATGTTAATCCCCCCAGTGCCTAACACTATCAACTGGAGCAAGCAAGATGGAACTGCTCAGATGAATTCAGCAACGGAAATGTTAAAAAGCAAACAAACCTTATATTGAGTGCAAAAACTGCTACATGCAAGGGAACTTGCTTTCAGGGTTTTTTGTTTTCTTTTCTTTTAATGTTCTTTTCCTTTGTTAAGAATAAAAGCACAGTATTTGAGACGGACAGGCTTGAGGACATCTAGAGTGAGAAAAATTAAGAAATACCACTCCTACGTTCCACCTTGACCACTATCACAAATCCTGGCTGAGGCTTCACTAAAGATCACATGCCAAATTCTGCCATGCCCGTATACCTGATGCATGAGGTCCGTAATGCTACAGAATTTCAGGTCTGCATCCTTGCTTGTCCACTACGTGCATCCTACTGACATCATTTGATTTACAGGGAGGTCATAAAGGAAAGAACTGAGCTAGAAAGTTGCATTTTGGGGATTGCAGGGAGAAATCTATTCTCAAAATAAAAAGCTCTTTAAGAGCATATCTGCCCTGTGATATGGAAGACAGCAGAAAGTGCAGGAGCTGGTAAGGATCCAAACTGGAAGTCCACTAAATCCTATGGGAAGGTCCTCGATGAGGTCTGGAAGTACAGCAGCCACATTCATGGGAACTCAGACCAAATACCAAGACCCTCAGCTGCAAATGCGGACTGGATCAGGATGATTTTTGGAAGTAACACTATGGAAACCAACCTGGGTCCAGCTGCCTCCCAGCCTCCCTCCCGTACAAACAGTTTCAGGGGAGGTGAGGATTGCATGACAAATTCAATTAGAGATGAGCCTGAGGGGGAAAGAGGTTGTCAAAACAGATGATTAAAATGAATGCAGTTTGAAGCCAAGGGGAGTAACCAGCATTAAGTCATGCCCACAAGCAAGGAAAAATAACGTGTTAGGAGCTACAAGGTAAAGTGGACTCATTTGTTTTTTTCATTGTGTTTCCACAGTTTCTCATTTTCTTCCCCTCCCACTCTCTATAATGCTACTGCTTGGCTAAGCATTAAACACTTTGACGGTCACACAAAATCATCTAACATTTCCATGGCAGTGAAACACTAAAACATAAACAGTTTATTTCTCGTGAAATCTGTAAGGAAAACAAACATTTTATAAGGCTCCAGTTCCCTCAGCCTTTTCCTCCCCTGTAGCCCCCAAAATTATTGCCAATGTAAAAGGCAAGAGAGAAAATAGACCTTAAGTAAACAGAAACGTGAGTGTTATTTACTATCCACTGGTTATATGCCAAGGAGATATCAACCAAGCAGACATTAGGAAAATATTTATCCAAGCATTAATATATTCTTTGCACATGACACATTGCACATCATTATTTAGCTGGGCTGATAACACGGAAGCTTTACTAACAGCATATTTCTTCCTGTGCTTAGAAGTCTTTAAAGCATTTCTAAGCCTAGCAGTAAATCACAGCCTGGTTTGCAGATATATTCTGTATACACATGCATATTCCGCTTCAGCCCTTCTAATCACATTGCTGAACATCCATGTCTTTTCATCCTTGGTACTGCCATGTCATTTTTGTTATTATAAAAGGAAAAGCAAAACAATTAAGGTCAGTCACATCCTAAGTTCCTACTAAAATTCCCAGCAGCATCCATCTCCACTGCTTAATGAGGGGACTGATTGGGTGAAGATCAGAAAATACAAGAACTGACACAAATCTGAAAAGACTCCTAAACAAATCAAAAAGCCTTTAAAATGTCTGAAGTACTCTATTGTTCCAGGACTGGGCGGTGGTGGGCTTATCCTGGTGATCTGTCATATCTGTCCCCAGAACAAATCCCAAGAATTCTTATCTTTGGTCTTATTCTCAGTAATATTTTTCTAAGTTTGGCAGATAAAAACATTGGGATAGTTCCCAACATAGTTCTGTCTGAGGAGCTGAACTTCTGGATGTTCACACTGCTGCAGTGTAATAAATACTAAGTCCTATATACAGGAATTAAAGGAAACCTGATCATATTGGGAAGAAATGACATTAATGGACACAGAATTAGAGGCCTGGATTTCTTAACTGTTTAGTCAGCAAAAAATACCTGGGACCTGAATTTACCAGAAGACACCACGGACTGAGCTCTGAGGGGAAGGAAAAAGAGGAAGAAGGCATGGATGGACCAGGACAGTTTCTTTGCATCAGGCTTCACACCAGCTCCACCAGGACTTTGAGCCCTTTACAGTGTCTTTTTCAGGAACAAGGTTAGTGGAAAGGCAAAGGTGTGGTTGCAGGGAGTCCCTTAACTCTCCCTTAACACTGACCCGAAGCACTTCTTCATACTTCCCAAGGATGCCATTTAGCCAACCCTTTCTTTAAGTGTTCACAAAACAATAAAAGAGTCCAGATCTTGCTATGCCTGTTTTATGTGGAAAGCTGGAGCCTGGAGAACTTTAGTGACACGGCCGGAGTCAGTGACACTCTTAGGAACAGAAACTGAGTCATGACTCCTCTTGTCCTGCCTGAACTCCCAGGCCCTCTTCAAAGAGCCTGGACTGTCTTTGCAGCTACAGATTTGCACAGAGATCCACAGGGACTCGTAAAGGCTAAAGCCGCCTTTAAAAATGACTTCTTAGGCATGCAAAGGCATAAAGTTAAAACTTTCAGAGATAAGTTGTAACTTACAGCTCCAGCACATGCCTGCCTACTAATCCATCTTTTCACTGAAAAACGTCACAAGGAATTGCAACCATTCTCTTTATAATAGCAAGATTCAGGGGCCAGTCAGTCCAACAGCATCGCTCTCTCACTTAGGGATTTGTCATGCTCTTTAACAAAGAGTTAACTTAATAATGTTCTAATAATTTGTCATGTTAAGAAGAGAAATAAAAAAGGGAATTGTTAAGGCAGTAAGATTCCCACACACACACATTTAAAGGTTTGAAATCAGGGTCCTGTGACTTTTCTATGCCATTGGCTGATGACACATGTAATCGCTTGCATGTGGGACCTGATTTTCCAGCTCTTGAATCAAAAGGGAAGCTTCAAACCACCCAAAAGCCCAAGACCACTGAAGTGAGTGAATTATTCCAAATAGGCTTATGACTGTTGGTTTGCATTTTACCAATTGTAGGGCACTCCAGCCATGCATTTGCAAGAAAGAGGGGGAAAAAAGTCTGCACGTTATTTCCCAGGAAGAAACTCTACAAGAGATAAGAACATTTCAGAAATAACTGATAAGCTACATCCTGCTGGTGTTTGTTTTTGTTTATATTAATGGATTAGCTGCACTGAATCCAGTATTCTGGGTGAGGAATGTCTCCAAAATGAATGGGATTGCCGTGCTCATGCGAGTGGTGCTCCACTGGACTGAACATTGCCTATTTATTTAATGGCATGAGTAAGGCTTGGTTAAGGAAGTGGGGCTTCATCTTATAGATTCATAGATTTATTTTTAAGCCCGGATGGCATTACTATCCTCAGAGTGGTCTCTTGTGTTTAGTCATACCTACTTCAAGTCTGTAACTTCTGGTTGAATTATAACACCTCTCTTAGGACTGTGAGCAGTCTGGATTGAGGCATTTCAAATGAGAGACTTTTCCCAGGAAATGTCTTGCACTTCAATGCAAAATTAATAGAATAGCAAGATTTGTAAATTCTACTTAAATTACAGGTGGCAATAACAATACTGCAGCATGGCTGATTTAGTTTGTTTAGAAAGTCTACCATGTGTTTTGCTAGTTTCCCATGCTTAAGCTGACACCAGTCAATTCTGTTTTCTACATACCTCTGGGATATACATCTCCAGCCTAACTGGTGGAAAATTGGTTGTTGATGCTCAGGAAATAACCGATTTTCCATCTATTATAATGTGGCCTTACTGAAAGTATACACTGTCGATATACAAACCACTGATTACAGTTTTTAGTTAACAAATGGGTTTTGTCAATTGCCCCAGGCACTGCCTAACAAAGTCGTGCTTAACGGCTAAGAAGACCGATTTCTTTGGGGATATTGCTTAAATGGAGCACAGATCTAGCATACACAACAGTTGCTATTCATCAGGCACTGGGAGAAAAAAAAAAAAAAAAGGCCTGGCAGCAAGCCAGAAATGTAAAGCAGCCCTATAAGTTGGCAGAGTGGTTTATAATTACTGCTATTAAAATATACACACACGCACACACACACATACACATGTGAGATTTTCTGAGATATAAAATGCCGATGCTAACTTCAGGGCAATATTTCTGTGATGATTTCATTCCATGATTAAGTATTTCGGAAGGAAGAGACAAGATATTAATTAAAGCAGAGGATAAATACTTTCTTAATTAGCTGATGAAATACAATTTGCATGGAAGTGAATTCTTTTTAATAACTGCTGAATGTGCCTGGGGCAATGTTCCAGCATGTCCCCAGCTTTTCCCTTCTGTCATCCTTCGGGAATTCTAAATAAATGATTAGAGACTAATTCTGATCTCACTCACTGTTTTTCTGATTTCATTTAATTTTCATGGAATTTCTCCTGTCTGAGAAATCAGGAGGAGAAATCAGAAGGGGAAATCAGGCCTTTTGATTTTTCTTCTTATTTTTCCCCTTCCTTTTGCACAGCAGTGTGAAAAGAACCACACTCAGACCCATGAAAGGAAGATTTTCTAGGGCCGAACACAGAAGAGAGCAAGGAGAGATGCTACTGAATGGGTGGGGTTTACTACCCTGATACTATTGTCATGTAAATCCTCATTTGGGACTGTTTGCTCACCCTCTTAGTTTTCTGATGTCATTAGACATTCCCTGCTTAGACATATGCCAGCACAGAAACTTTGAAGAAGGATATTCTTGCAGCTACTGAATTGCAAGGGGTTGAAAGATGTCCTTATTTATTTGTTTTCATGATATTTTGGTTTTGGTAGCACCCTTGCCTAATTTAACAGCCCACAAGCAGTGCTAGCTTAATAAGGAGATGCTGAATATTTTACTTTAACATATATGATCAACATGTGGTCCCATGTCATCTCTTTTCAGCACACTACTCAAACTTTGCTCTGAAGTTGGGATTGTTCATTTCCTTGTGGCCTCTCTATGTCATTTATCACAAAGGAATCCAAGCATTTCATAAATGATGATGATAATGGGTTTATTTTCACAGCTTACTGCTGAGCAGCTAGTTTGGCTGGTGTCACTGCTGCTTAATGGATGGAGAATGGATGCACAGATGTATTAAGATCCACATTTCTCTTAAGTCTGAGAAGTACAAATGGCCCGTGATTTGAGTTTTCAGCTGATAGTGAGTCCTGGCTTATTGCTTATGTTCAGACTACCTTTACCACAGCTGAAACTGAAAGCTCAGGACTTCCATAAACCCAAGCTTTGCAAAGCCAGGACTAATCTAAGTAACCTCTTATGAGAAACTGATATAAGGATTTGCCCACAGCAGACCACAATGCGGTAGCTTGTTCTGCCTTCTCCAGAACTGCAGCTGAGCTTCAGACTGCACTTTCCTCACCACCTTCTCACATTTGCATCTCCTTAGTCTTACAAGATCTCTGCATCGCCACGGCCAAAAAAAAGGAATCTCTGAGACTGCAGAGGAGACGAGTGATGTCTGCTTTACAGGTGGCATCCACTGGTTCCCTGGGCCCTCCTAGGGAGTGTTGGATGTGTACATGTTTCTGTACTCTGGAAATCCCAGTCTGAGTTTTTGATCTCATGCACGTTTTCAGAGTTTGCTTTCTCTTTCATTACATCTTCCTTGTACTGTAAGTGGTGCCTACCCCTTGTAGGGAACAAATCTGTAGTATGGGAGGGTTTTTGACCATCCCGGATAGGGATTTGTTGGCAGCAGAGGCAGATGTCTCCAGAAGATAAGTTATTTCTGTCTGCAGAGTGGGGCTTTCCTGAGCACTCAATAAAGGACTGGAGTTCGGGGGTTGGGAGGATCATGCATATAATCATTCAAGGCAGTAAACACTGTCATAAAAGAGGTTGAATTAAGGTTTTCAGGGGCACTTAGCATCCTTACTAAACAGTTAAGAAAAGAAATACAGCAACTGCATTATCTGGATAGGACTTCAGCCATCTGAACGAAGGCCTGATGAGCCAGTTCCAGAAGAAAGCTGTCCTCTCATCAGAGCACAGTGAGGCAAGCAGGTTTCCCCTGGGACTGGGGTCTCTGCTGCCAGCTGGGTAATGGGAAGAGACAGGTATCACAGGACCTAATCTAGCCTAATATAAGGGTGAGGTGTTGTAAGTTGTAAGTTCTTCCCTCTCTTTCCAGAGGTGTCCATTTTCATCATTCTGTTCCCCCTCACAGAAATTCAGAAGAAAAGAGGAATTGAAAATGTCAAATTAGCTACTTGTTTCACCGTGCTGTTAGAAGGGAGAAGCTTCAGGAAGAATGAAGATGGCAGAGGTATTTAAAGGCCATGATGGGCCAGCCTTAAACAACTACCCCCAAGTTTATGCTTCCAGATTTTTTAAATCAATATTTGTTTACATGAGCAGAACAATATATTTTCCCCTCTAGACACATTCCGGGATTTTTTGTTTGTTTGTTTTCTTTTAAAGCAATAATGTTAATGCTGGCACCCGGTTTGTTAGATTTCAGCCCAAAATTCAACTACATTTTAAACAGATGAAAACAGAGTTTTGTAATGACAAGGTCTGGCCCACCCTAATATTACAGCTGTGCTCCTGCTCCCACCTGTCCTAACCACAGGTGAAAGGTTGCCTTTCTCACACAACATTGAAGACACAACCACAGCTTCAGCCTCTCAAATCAGATCAAGACAGAATTCATCTGCACTGTAGGCATCAAAGCCCTAGGGCTTCATTTTCTCTACACGCTTCTACCCTGGCACCAAAATGCTTCCAGCACTGAAGAAAGCACAGCTCTCCTCACGAAGCAACCTCTTCCACAGCTCAAGTTACACAGGTGAGCCTTTTTACTGGGTTACAAAACCTATTCTGGTTGTCTGTTCCGCTTTATTGCATTGGCAACTTCCTTTCAAAGACTAAACTTTTCCCTTGTCTTCTTGCTTAATTTTCCAAAGCAGTCTCACTACGCTATCGGGAGAAGCCTCGGACCAAACCCACTCACCTCCCCTCTCCGGTGCTGCATTCCTACCCATCGGGGACAGACAGGTGCTTTTGGACGCACCACAGACCCGCAAAGAGCAGGAAATCTGCTGTCCAGCCGAGGTTGAAAATAGTTACCTGCCCTGGCATTTGACCCCAACTCCACAGCAACACATGATTTTGGGAGGGGGGGACCCATCACACTGGATTTTTAATGACTGTCATTTACGGCAGGACTTTAGGCTGATGTCACACGTGAATGACAACACAGTGTGTGTCAGGAAACATCTAACATTGCAATAACTTTTTTTTAATTCTACTTTTATTGAGTGGTTTGTTTCTAAAGCGTGGGTGAAGTGAACAGGGAGAAGGCAAGGAGTCCTGTTCAGAACTAGAGAGTTCAACAAATGATTTCTACAAAGAAAAATGCTATTCTTTTTATGCCAGCACCTTTTAGTTGTAGGACTTAAAAGAGTTTGGGGTTCTTTGTTAACCACTTGGACCGATGCCCAACAGTTGTTTTCATTTATCCTTGACATTTTCAACTGCTCCCATTGAAGTGAGATAAAGTAGCAGAAAGAAAAATAAACGGGCTTTCTTTCTCACCACTCTCCCCCCAGCCGTGTGGGTCGCTGCTCTGTCTTATTTTATGGAGATCTGAGCGGGTGCTGGACAAGTGGCCGTGCAGGCACGGACGGGGAGGCAGGAAGGACAGACAGCCTGTGGTTACGGCAAGGGGCTCGCAGCACTCGGGTGCACCTCCCCGCTCTTCTACAGCCTTCCTGTGCTGTCTTTGCCAAGCCACTTCAGCTCTCCAGGCCTCAGTTCTTTATCTGTGAGAGAAGATACTGCTTCTTTTTCTCATCTTGTACCAGCTTTGTGTCTATAGGCCGGAAGATTTTTCAGGCCAGGGTAATTTTTACTACCTGCTTCTTGCCCTGCCTAAAACAATGGGGCTTTGGTCTGTGCGAATATTTAGTTAGCAGAAAAATTTAACCAATAACAAGAGTACTTGTCCAGATCTGCATGTCCTCTGGGTTTGCCTTAGCTTCCTCATGGCCAGAGCTGTTGGAACGGTTTTAATCACTCTGTGAATATACTTGACAGCATTGAATCAAGCCCAAACCCAAATTGAAAACTGATTCAAATTGTTATTTCTTTACAAACCCAGAACTGAACCTAAACTCTTACTTTGAAGCCTCTGTGGGACTCAAAAGAAAACCAAACAGAGCAAAACTTTCTCTGTAGTTGGACCAGAACTCGACCAAAAAAATGACTGTTTTAAGTTCATAACAGGTTTACTTTCTTGCTGATTTCAGTTCCCAGTTATTCATCCTGTTGTTTATCATTATACCTGAAGGTATTAGGAAATCACAAGTATTTGTGTAAAAATTCATAATTCCTGAAAGCTTTGAAGACTTTGGCATGAATGGTTACATGGTGGAAACATTTTATGAAGTTTCATGATCACTTGTAGTCAGTTTTCCACTTAGAAACCTTTGGTCACCTAATTAGGGAGAAAACATAATTAATAAACAACCAAGAGACAGTCTACAGGTGGCAAACAATTCCCTGAAGCCATCAAAAGAGATGAAAATCACAAAGATCGCCTGACAATCAGAAATGATGTTTGGATCTGATTTTCTTGCTCAGTTCTGGCTGCTGCTATGCCTAAATTACTGTGCTTGGATTTGAGTTCCTCTCAGCTTTGGTTAAAAATAGGTAAAGAGGAATTTGGGATGCTGTGCTCCAGACAGCGAGGTGAGTAGCAGCAGTAAAACCCAGACATGGAGCCAAAAGGCTTCTGAGAAAGAGTCATCCCAATGTTTTGCCGTATCTCGAGAGATATGAGTTTGTGCCTGCCTCTCGATTGCTACGAAAAGCTGTCCCCCGTTAATGGAGCTCTGCGAGATACCAGGTCATTCCTGCTGGCGAGCCAGAGGCAGCCCGGTGTAATCGCTGGTCGCGCCTTGTTTATAGCTGTCCAGAGAGGCCGGTGCACCTTCATCGTGCTAGCTAGACCCAGCTGGAATTTTTTCCCTCAATTCAGTTACATTTTTTGACCAAGTCTTATGATCCAGCACGATACGTACATTATGTTTCGTCTTCTGTTTTTCTTAGTTCGAGTTTGAAAGGAAAAGTCTTGCAAAAAAAAGGAAGTATCCAAACATTTTACTTTGAGTTTCATGAGGTGTTGGTGTTACTTACCAGTCAGGCTTGTGTACTTAGGTACAGTTTCTCTATGGACTTTGATCTCTGCAACTGCAGACAGCCACTGTCAGAAGCCAAAATCATTACAGATTATCTCACATATGAGACAGGCGTGCACGCGACCGTGCTCTTCTTGGAAACCTTCTGTCTGCTGCTGTTTTCATAATCATAAAATTGAGGCCGTGTTGAGTGAACAGCACAGTCTTGGTTTTGACTGGTCAAAGAGAGAAAGGAAAAAAAAAAAAAAAAAAAGAATCAGGCCTGGGAAAAGCCCAGGTATGCCAAGTGCCTGCAATTATCTGACTCTGCTCTTCCTTTTGCCATCTGTGAACAAGCAGTGACGAGTGACTGCAACGACTGGAGTTATTAATCTACAGCTCAGATGAATTCATTCCACTTTTGTTGAAAACAAAAATTGTTCCCAAATACCCAGGGAAGTCCACCAGAATTAAGAAAAAGCAGGGGAAGACAGCATATAAAAAGCAGCTGTTGCTCAAAAAACCCTCATATGCCCCTCATCATTTATCTTACTCTTCCAGAGAGAAACTTCAGCCCCAGTCCCATCCGAGGCTTTTGCAGCCACCAGAACAATGTCAGATGACGTGACAAGGCAGCTAGTGGGTCAGGAGATATGTTCCTGGGCAGGCTATCTGCTGTGTAATATTTGATATTTTTCTCCTAGATGGGGCTGTAAAGCACATTACCCTCCACATTGTAGGTAAAGAGAAGGAACAGCTTTCCTTTCTATAGGAGATGCTTATAGGACTGCCCTTTGTGAGCACTCTGGTGTGGCTATTTGTGCTATGCCAGAAAAGAGACTCATAGAGTGCATCTGTACCTGGTGATGAGAACCTCAGTTCCCGTTGCCTTTCTATGGCTGAAGAAAGAGAAGGCTGAAATGGAAGGTGAATCCTTGCTCAGGTGTTGTTCATCACTCAGATGGAAGAGCTACCAGACTAGATTGAGCCGCTCTCTTTAGGAAACAGGAAAGTTTCTAGAGGCAATAACAACTCTCCATCTTTGAAGGAAGCCCCAGCCATTCCTGAAAACCGTAAAGCTCATCTCTGCACACTTCCTTGTCGCACCCTCAGCTTCATGGCAGCCTGTTAAGGCTCTGCTGCCTACAGCGATGCCATGGCCAGACCCAAGGCACTGTACATGCAGCTCAGCGACAGAGATAAGGCCCATGGTGTCAGAGCAGATGTCTTCTGTCTCCCCGGCTCCTCTCCTTGTTTGTTTGTTGCCGTGACCCATAAGCTGTTCCCACTCCGCTAAGTGACTGGTGAGTCTCCGCAACCCACTGTGTTGGGAAGATAAAGGCAATATCCAGAGCACCGTGTGATCAAATGAGCCCAGACACCTGATAAACCGTCTCCCCTCCCTCCTCATGGAGGTCCATTGGCAGTCCTGCCTGCAGTCTTTTGTTTATGTGGCCGTGTTTGAAACCCTCTTCTGTGACACCTATGCAGAGGCCAGCTAGCTAGGGCTAAGTCCTCCACAATAATTCTCTGGTCCTCCCCCTCTTCTACTTTGAATGGTGAAGATGGGGTCAATGGCTTGTGAAAATAAGCCAAACCAGATCAGGTGATGGTGTAGGATTAGGTGCGGTTCCCCACTGGGTGTCAAATCCCAGCACACCCACTGCTAGCCCATTATATTTTAATAGGAGGAGGGTGATAAGACAACACTTCAAAGGGAGAAACACGGCTGCAGAGAGCTTCCTGGATTCCTCTTTAAGGGGAAGAATCAGTCTTAATTGGATTCACTTCTTATCTGCTTCCATCGTTTTTATTTCATGAAAGTGGGAGGTTAAAATGGACAAGAAGAATAGAAGAGTCTGAAAGAGAAAACAGTTTTTCCTTGTTGCTGCATGTCCCCTTTGTGATTTTCTTCCTCCACCCTGAGTGGATGAAATGACAAAAACCTGTACAGAGCCAAACTCTTATCTCCACCTTCCATTCCCAGAGCTTTGTCCTTTGCAGTCTGCGAGACCCAGTGCTCTGACTTTTGCCCCTTTGCTCCCATACCTGAAAGGACATTTAAGAGAGCTGACCCCTTTTGGACCTGCTGCCACCTAGACAGTTGTAGTTTGGCATTTATGTCATTGCGCTGGGAAATAGCTGTCATTTTCTGCTATTAGATTGTACCTCAAGCTGTTCTGGGAGGCCCTCACTTGAGAAGGAAGAACATTGGCTTTACCCATAGCAAAAGTAATAGCAAAGGGCAGAGTTGTAAGGATTTCTGTTACACAAGTGTTTGCTCAAATACATTGTTGTTTTCACTGGGGAAAGAGACATATATCTTTTTGTTTGCCAATATTTGGGAAGTAAAATGACAAAGCCAGTGAAGATGGAGCACAAATTGTAAAAGCATGTGGTGAGAGGTAAATGTTGGCTACTCCCTATAACCTTTACTGTGGCCTGCTCACACTTGTTCACACAACAGACTTGTCTACACAAGGTTTTCAACTCCAGGCCAGGTACCTCATGAACCCCAAAGAACACAGTGTTTTCTCCTAGTGAAGGCACAACCTGAACTATTGCTGTGCCTTCTTCTTTGGTCTCCACTTCTGCATCCCCTTCCTGAGTTACCACTGGACATAGCAGCCTGGGCAAGAAGAACAGGAGCAAAGAGCGAAGTAGGCAATACCCTACAGTTACTGCCCCAAGCTGGCTTCAAGCTCATCGCTTGCTGTGCCAGCAAAGCATGATGCTGTTTTGGTTTTTGTTTTTTAAGAAAAACTCCCTCCGTTTCCTCTTCCTCTGGGGGAAATTTCTTCAAAGCCCCATTGTTGGAAAAGCCATTGCAATAGGAGCTACTTGGCATTGAAGCTGACCCTGATTTAACATCCGGATTCATCAACCACTACTATACCCTAAAGGTAACTGTTGCTGCCCTGTCATAGACAGAGATGGTGAGATCACACTGATGTTTCTGCTGCACTATTTTTGGCAGAGGCATGGATTATGAAAAATTTTTAAAGATATTTTTATAGCACTAGTATCTTTTTGTTTCCCTCCATCATACTCTGAAACCATGTATGTTCTTCTACTTGGAAGAAATGTGAAAATTAGGATCTGTAGATCCTGAAGAAAATATTAACATCAGTACCATTCTGGTGTGAAGAAAGGGAATAGCATGATAAAAGGTCCGGGTGAGGTAGGTTAATTGTGCAGTCAAAATACAGCACTCACAGAATTAGCTCACCTTGGTGAAAACTGAGGCCAGGTGACAGGCTGGCATCACTGACTGCATGTCCAAACTAACATGGAATAACTTAAGCACCTTCAGAAGAGGAGCTGAATAAAGGAAAAGCCAACAAAAATGTTACAAGGTTTTACTTTTAGATCGATTTCCCAAGGAAATGAAACTTGTGAGCCTGTCCTGTTTGTGTCTCTGTTCATGACTGTCAGTATTTCCCAATGATTTTTAAGTGTCTACTTCTTTCAACTAAATTTAGCACAGATGTGGAAGAATAAAAAAAATATGTTCTTGCCTATTTCTTGAACAGAAGTCACTCAGTAGAGAAAAATCACTCTAGTAATAAAGTCCTCATAGGACCGCATGGATATTTCCACCTTAACCATTGAAAAATCCACGTTACATTGACCCTTGAAGCCCTAATTCATAGGATGCCACTAGAAGTGATGATGCTTATGGCACAACCTGTTTTAAACTAACACGGACTTAGATCATGAAATGAGATCTCCATGATGTCTGGGTTTTGCCCTAGTGAAGATACAGAAAGGTCAGACTAGGCAAAGCCAGTTCCAGATATATGTAAATTGAAAACATGGTGAGTGAATGAGCATAAAAAATCCTGGAGATCAAGGAAGACAAACAAGAATCCACCAAATGCAGTAAAGCATACACATTCCTAAATATTTGGGTTATAAATCTGAACCAGGTTTATAAAGTAAGAGGCCATACAGCATTGGATTACATGCATCCACATGCACAGGTTACAGACACCAAAACAGAGTGGTCACTCCACGTAGCTCCTAATCCAGGCTGTTGTTTCTTCAAATACCCCTCACAGAGCAGCCTGACTGGAAATGGAGATGTGGGCATTTCCTCGTAGCTGAGGAGACCTGGTGCTACTTTTCTATAATTCATTGGACTGAAATAGCAGTTTGGGTGAAATCTAGATTTTAGACTGGAAGAATGGTATACAACTGAGAAAAATTATGGCTCCCTCCCCCTAGCAGGCATTTGCTGATCAGTGTATCATAGGTGTTGGGTGGGAAAGATCCATAGTGGCATGGAAGGAACAAAGGAAAATGAAAGGGGCAGAGTGTTCAGATATTAAATGATTCCATTTTACACTGGTGATGCAATCTGAGCAAACCAGCAATTTCCTTTTGGCCTCTGTTTTATGAGCGATCCTATTCAAGCTTTGATAATAAAAGGAACACAGGTGGGTAATTAAGGAGGTGTGAAACACGAACCAATAGCCAGCTTTCGCAACGTGTTCTGGAAGGCTATCTGCATCGAAGTGCTGAGTGATTGAGTGACCTCACAGACTGACCTGGGGACTAATTTTCTTCCAAAACAGAACAAAACTCAAAAGGTTTCTGTAAAAATTTTGCTCTAAAAATTACTGGCAGCTTTGCCACTCCAAGAACTGTTTAGTAACAACACTACATCACTTGTAATCACACTTTTCATAGATTGCAGCAGAACATAGAGACACCCATACCGAGTCAAACCAAAGGTTCATCTAGTGCAAGATACATCTGGCAGCAGTCAGCAGTGGATGTCTAGCAAAGAGCATAATAGGGCGAGTATAGAATAATCCTTCCCCTCTCACTGCCTCCCAGTTCTTGCTTACAGACTTACTGGATCAGAGGTTGTATTTTAACCATTGTGTTTAATAGCCTTCTGTGGAGCTCTCCTCCACAACTCAATAGGAATATACCATCACTGACTTCAGATTCACTGATAAGGTTAAAACTCAGAAAGTTTCACTCCAAAAATACGGATCACTCATCAGAAGTATAATAATCACTGCAGTGTAAAACCAGAGAAAGCCATGAAGTTACATGCATTTGCACAGTCTGAAGTTCTGTGTAGCTTCAGTGCACTCTTTACATGGAAATAAACCATGCAGTTAGCATTTTGATTTACCTGTGTAAACACATAAGGTTCTATGAATATGTTTAATATATGTTACATATACCAGATAAATATTATATATGCACATAGAGGAGCAGATAGTTCTCACTGCTTTTTTAATTTTGTTGTAAAGGATCACAATGAATAATATACTTAATGTATATAGGTATGTAATGCCCATACACTCTGCTAACAAAACATGGAAAGCTGTAGTTAAGCATTGAGGAGGAGACCCCCTCCTAGAAATGGCAAGTTTATTTACTTTGTTTTCTTGGTCTATTTTGATCCATGTGAAAGCAAATCTAAAATCAGTGATGCTGAGGCTTACAACCTGCCTGACCATTTCTCAAATGCACATCATGAGACCCAAGCAAAGAAAAAAGGAAGGAAACCTGTGTTGTTAGAGAGGCTAAGTCCTTAAAATTACTCCGTATGTTTCAGTCTGACTCATGGGGCTAAGTGGGTTAACTCCCAGTTAACTTCTGCCTGTATCATTGAACTTTCATGTTTATGTGTTTTACTGAAAACCATGATCCCAACTCTGCTTTGATTTTTCATACTGTTATTTCAGGTTTATATTTTGTTTTCCTGTATTTTTGCTTATTCGTCTGTTTTCCTAAAGACTACTTCAGGATGCAGTAAAGTTTCTAAGCTGCAGAAATAAAGCTACATTGTAAAGCTGATGTCTAGGTGTTCCTTCTGCATGAAGTCTAACTTGATGGTGTCCTTTACCAGGGACAAAAGTTTGAGGCCACCTCATCACAGTCATCTAAAAATTTTCTATCTGTTCTAGCCCTCCCGACCATGACTTAGCAATGATGGCTTTAAATGAGGAAGTCACAGTTGTAATGAATCCAACCACAACAAAATCCACAAGAAAAATAATTTCAGAGAGAATATATACTGTTCCCAGGTATGATTATCAAATCTCCTAAAAATGCATGGATGTGTGGTTTTGGGTCTTTCTCACTCACCCCAACCCTTGCAAACTGGCACCTCCTCCATTTCTGGAAAGGACCCTCCTCTATTGACATGAGTACAAGAACACCATTCCTGTGCCATTCCCTTCTCATCACCTGAAGTGTGGAAAGCTGGGTGATTACAAAGTGACCCCAATGGCTCCACAGAGAACTATAATCTCGAGATTACGTCCTTTTAGGAAGCCTGATACTGAATATCCAAATGCAGCTCAGTAAAAACAAAATCCCCTACCGACTATCTCTGCTCATAAAAGTGATTTAGGTTGGTTCTCTCCATACATGAGTTTTCTTTCAGCTGCCTGAATCAATTAACAAAACAAATAATAGATTGCAATGTTTTTCTTTCCAGACAGGCTTGTGCTTTATGAGTGAGCAGTTAAAACATACATCTTAAAATGTAAAATCCTGGAACCTCAGAGGTCCCTTAGCTGCCAGTGAAAAAGAACCAGCAAAGCACATTTGCAGAGAACTGCAACCAAAGTCTTCTCATTTGTGCTAGAGATGCTCCCTTCAGGGTAGAAGTGCAAAGTGAACTGCTCAGAACCTCAGCTCATTTTCTGATCATCCAAACACTGGCTTTATTAATTCAATGCCTCTAGATTTTAAAGGAAAAACAAAACAAAACAGCAAAGGCTGTTCTACTCCTAGGAAATGTTGCAAGAAAGATGTGCAGGGTCATGCCCTTTGGGACACAAAGTTCTCCTCCCTCCAGCATGTAGGTGTGCTGAGACAAGGAGGTGATCCCAGACTGAGTGAATACCTTACTGGAGAGCGCGGGAGGTGCATGGAGGAGTCTTGGGCTCAGCAAAGCCCCAAATGCACCAAACGTGACAATGCAGAAGGAGAAGCCAGGTCTGGCACAGACAGCTGAGGCCATTCATGCCTTGCCTGTGCTGTTCCTGTTTTATTTTTCAAAGTAGCTGCAAAGAACCCTGCTGCCCAGACAAGAGCATGATTTACATCCTTCTGGCATAACACGGGTGATGCATACCTCCAGGTGATGTGACTTAACAAATGGACCCAGAAAATCCCCTGAGTCAGTGTAGATAAAGGGTAAAGTGGTAGCAGCTCTGGACCTCTGGAGAGCTGGCAAGAGAAACTGCATGAGGATTGAGTAGAAAGTGGTGCAAAGACATAGACATAGTCACCCTGTTTATTTTCTTTCTCTGAAAACTCAGAGGCTTCCTTCCTCTAAGGAAAGATGTGGAAAAAATTAGGCAGGCCCCTAATTACCACATAAAATCTCTGCCACCATGAAATCTCCAGGGTCTTTTTTCTTTGGTTAAAGTACTGGTAAACGTGTTTTATCAATTGGCCACTGTAACCAAAGCTGAGTCTTGCTTTGCAGCAAGATAAATACGAAATGCAAGTTACATAGGTGCCTGCTAGCCAAACCTGATTCCTACGAGAGATGGGGGAAATGGAGAAAGGAAGATCCTTGTCAGAGCAACGATGAATAATATCTCGCACGTGAATATGTCAGTTGCTTGAGAATCAAGCCTAGGAACTATCCAGTTTCTAGTCACATCATCAGTGTTTACTCTGGAGTAAAAATTAGTGACTTTTTCCATTAAATTCTATTGATCTATTTCTCCTGCAAGAAGCGTCTTCATCTAAATCACTGGTTTATTGTGCCTCTGATTGTTTAAGAGGATGTCATGGGAGCCATTGATGAGTCACTTAAAATGCTATTCGTCCTACCACACATGGGCAAGCAATGTTTCCATTCGAAGCACTGCTGCACGAATTGAATCTCAACATAAAGTGGGCTTTGTTTGCAAAATTAAAATAATATGTATAGTATTTTACATGTTCACAGACTTTTGCAGAAGACTGGCTAAAGCACTCTGCTGTTCAGTTCTTTAGGCCTGAAATGCAAGGGAAATATTAACTGATGAAATCCACATACACTGGTTACAACTTTCTAAATGGGCTACAGGTATCCGATGGTTTTGCATCAGTAGGCGTAAAGAGAGTTTGACAGTTTACACGCATACTTACACAGACGGCTCACCCAGGGCCTAAAATACAAAATGTTTTGTGTATCAGACTCTTTCTCTGCCATCTACTTAAAACATTTAGCATTTTTGCCAGTTCAAGTAGCAGAGAGCTATTCTTTGATCCAGGAGTCCTTGTATTGTCTGTGACAACCAGTGATGCTCACAGTCTATTATAAATGTAAAAAATCAGTGAGTAGCCAGCCTTAGCAGCAGGCAGAAATTCTCTGTTTGTGCACTGTATGGTAGGAGGATATGTGAGGTAGTCCAATATTTGGAAATGTGCTTCTAGAAGATGTCCCTGAGCTTTTGGGATGAGAAAGCAGTTCAAATGAAATATGGTCTGAAAGACAGTCCTCCACAAAAGGGGATACAGCTCCCTTATAACGCCCTTCTTCCTGGCAGCATTACCACAAAACTTTGGAAAAGAACAGTTTTCTGGTTATCCTCAGCCTTGCAAGCAACAGAACACAGACATCATACCTATTCCTGCATATTTTATGCTTTGGGAGAGACACTGGTATCACAGACTTGGCAAATTGACATTACCTGAAACAGAAATAATCCTCTTCCACTTTAAACTGAATATCCCAAGATCCCTGAATTTCATTATATTATTATACTATCCAAAAATGTTTTTAAAAGTGCTCCAGGCATTCCACTGGGCAACTAGAAATAGACACTCCTTTCCCAAATCATCCAACTATGTCCCAAATATAAAAATAAAATCGAATGGGGAAAGGTAGTGGAAAAAATAAGATAAAGAAGGAAAAACTCTTCCATTTTGCTGGTTCTTTATTCCAGAGCAGGGTATGTTCAGAAGCCTTCAAGTTTGAGAAAGAAATGTTTACCATTTTCCTTTGAAACTACCATGTCGTTTTGACATTTAAAAACCCCTGCATTCCATCATATCCCACAAGGTTTTAAGAGTCGGCATTGAAATCAGGCATGCTGATTTCCTCAGAATGAAATACTTTCTTTGTCCAGAAAAAAACTTATTCCCCAAATTCTTTCACAGAGAATTTGGGATTTCAAGTCAGAATAAGAAATCTCTGAAACTTTCTCTTTGCATTTTACAATGCAAAATCTGTTTTGTTTTTTTGTTGTTGTTGTTTTTTTTTTTTTTTTTTTTTTTTTGCTACCAGTGAGGAGAACATTCCTCTGAGGGGAACTGTAGCTCTTCAGTGCCTAAGAGTCAGTCCCAACAAGGGTACCAGAGCCTGACACAGAAAGAGGGAGAATATTCAAATGCCTCACTTTTTCCACTGGTCTGCTTTTCTTGGACTGTTATATGGATTTTCATTAGGCTCCCAAATTCGGAGAACTTTTATTATTGTTATAAACCCTGCTCGTGAAGTAGATTTTCTAACCCTTTCATGCCAGACATTTGGCTAAGTTCAAGTGCAGTATCAGTTTAATATCTGACACATGGTCTCATGGGAGCCATATCCTGCCACTGACAAAGGAATATATGTTGTCATCAGATAGATCCATTCTGCCTCTGTGCTTCTAGCAGAGCTACCTGTTTTTAATAATGGCGATATTTGAGGAAAACATGTGTTCCTTCGCCATGTGATTAGAGTTCAAGAGAACGAGCCACACACTGCAAATATTTCTTGGAATTGTGAACTACTGTTCTATTCAGCAAAGCTCACATCCAGCTGGAGGCTGATATTCCCAAATACTCATGAGCGTAGATCAGCAAATGCCTGTCTTTCATCTAGAAACTCTGATTCTTGTGTCAGCAAGGGCAGGCAGGATTCATGATTGTGTCTTTGCCATCTGTGGTCTCTTTTGGAACAAGTTTCAGACTTCAAATGGCTATGAGACAGCTCCAGCTGAATGAGAGGGCTAATTCACAAGTGGCAAGTACAGAACCAACACTAAAGTCTAAAGGAGTTGAACTTTGAAGTGATTCATTACTCTGGTTTTAGTCTATTTAGTAATATTCTCATCAAGTTGGGTAATGGATCTGCTGTATGACTGGGGAGACAAAGGGGTGTCAGCTCATCCTGACATTAACCAAGGCCTAATACATTGAGAACTGACCATCTCCAGAACAATGACAATATTATTCAACCCTGTAATTTAATGGAAAGCAACAGCAATCATCACCATTCTGGGAGAATCCAGAACTGCATGGGACAGAAATGTACAGCAGTTCAGATTTCTAAGATGACTGCTATCGAAATTCAGAAATGTTCTGTTTCCTAAATTATGACTCAGGACAAACCATGCTTTAGCATCTGTCCTGTTTCTGCTCATCTCCTGGCACTGGCTGGACACACACTCAGGCAGCATCTCTAACAAGTTTATTTTCCTTTCAGCCATGTGCAAAGGAACAAGAGGAACTTGGGAGAATTATTGTTATTTTTGCACTCTTCTGCAACTCGATCCACTTCCTATCTCCAAAGCTCTTTGTAAAACAATGGATTTTCCAGTACATTAGGACCTGCCACTAGCCCAAGGATTTTCGCTGCTCCTGGCAGCCGGCTGCGTTGGCACAGTTCCCTCTGCATCCTCGACCTGCTGCTGATTGATCCCCGTAATCCAATCCATTTTCAACAAGCCACTTCAGCTCCAATAAAAACAAGGGGCTTTGGTGATTGCTGGTTTCAGCTGCAGCTGTTGGAGCCACAAATCTGAAGAGAAATATTTTAAGTCTATTTGTAAAAAATCTACTGGTAAAAATAAAATGTTTCACTGCTTTTATTCAGTTAAATTCAAAGGGAAATGAATTAAAGCTTATTTTTATGCATTGAACCGTCTTTATTGTTTTACTCTCTGTACTTCTCTCGGTGTGATCATGGTGTTCCTCTATGTAAATAGGCAAGGAAATGTTAGGACTACATTTCCCCAGGGCTTTGGCATATGTAAGCATGAAATAGCTTTCACAACATGGGTGCTACAAATATTTCACAGACCTTAAAGCTCTAATTTAGAAGAAACTGTTCTAATCTGCCCCTTCCACAAAGCACCAGCCAAAAAATAAAATCCCATGTCACTCAAGAATTCTTGCACTATGATTACACTTTCCATCTGAGATGGGAAAAAAAAAAAAAAAAAAAAAAAAAAAAAAAAAAAAAAAAGATAAATTCTGACATCCAGACAGCAAATTAGAGACAATTCTCAATGCTTTCAGGTAGTTCATTCTATTTCCACAGTGTTTTTAATCTGAATTTGAAAAGCTGCAGCTTCCAACCAGGGGATCTAGCATGGTTTTGTTGTCACAGAATAAAACAGTTATCCCACATAGTGTATCAAAAAGAAAGTTTAGATAGTTTATAGATCAAGCTGTCTTCTTCGGAAAAAAAAATTAGAGAAGAGTCAACCCTTTCACTCCCCTTTGTAAAGCATGTTTTCTAGATTCAGATCAACATTGCTTTTTCTAAGATCTTTTCCAACTTTCTATAACTTTATTTCTGTTATTAATATTTGTGGCTCCATTGGTTTGAAAAAGACTGTTGACAAAAATTGGCACTGTGACGGGAGCTCCTAAAGTAGTAGCGATATTTTGAAGACATTCTACAAATACTTCTAGCACTGAAATTACAAAAGAAAAGCTGGTCTAGGCTGGGATATCCTAGAAAGAGTGGTACAGAGAAGTCTACAACAGACAGCAGACAACTAAGATACAATCTGGCTGAGCTATAAATTTTTCAGTTATTTTTTAATTATTTTGGGTCACTGCAGTCATGGCCTTTGGCTAACAGTTTAGCTCTCCTCTTGTTTACAGCTGTTGTATACAACAGCTAATTTTGCTGCGAGGGCAAAGAGGCTGTAGAAATAGAAAGTATGGGCCAGAGAATTGTATTGGGAAAACTACGAGAGCCAGTGAAATTTTTTTCATTGAGCCCGATATGCTACATTTGGCACAGTAGGGGTTTAATGAAATTTTATTGAATCCAAGGCAAACTTCCAATGGAAATCTGCCCAGATTCCTGGGGGTCTCTGCTGGGGCTGAAGACCTTAGAGGTGCAGATCCTTGGCTGTAGCCCTTCTGTTGATGAGTCTGTCCTTCAGACAGCAGACCAAGAAAGTCCCAAAGAGGCTTCTCTGTAAAATGATATTCCTGTCAGCAGTGCTGCTGCCATTCGCTCAGAAACTAAAAGGACGGTAATTTCCAACAGTCCTTGCTGAGTCTGGGGAACTTCTGGTATATTAGGAATTAAGAGAAGAATAGATTCTGGTCCAATTTAGCCAAATATTGGGGGGGAGGAGGAAAAAAAATAATGGAAATGCTTACATGGAAAACTGTACCTCAATACCAGTGTAGAGGAAAGAAAAAATAACTCAGAGGTTAAGTATGGAAAAATATTTATAGGGGAAAAGGGAGAAAAATGGAGGGCTGATAACCCAAAGACGCATAAAGGAACACCTCAGACAGCCTCCTTGCAAAGAAGCCGTGTACCAAGTTGCAGTGAGGGGGAATGGAGCTGTCACTATCCGGTAAACTACAGCAGTAGAGCAGAATGTAATATTGCGTGCCCAAGGCCAAGAAAGTCTTTTAAATATTCGGCAAGCTTTGAAAGGAACACCCATGTCAGTAAAAGAGTTAGTTTGCAGTCCTTAAATATACCTGGTAGAAGCAAGCCATATCCATACACAAATAGAAATTAAGTAGTAGAGATCTGGGGTTGCCCAGAGAACCCATAACAAACAGATATGCCATTCAGAGCCTGCAGCTGGGAAGCGAGTTCTGTTGTTTTTAAACCACAAAAGCCTCCTGAGGACCCAGCCTGAGGAGCTGTGGGGTAGTTTGACATTTGCATGTTTGGGATATACCAAAAACTTAGTTCCCTTTGACATGAGAAGCATGTTTATTTGGGGGGGGTGGGGGGGAGGGAGGGAAGGAACTCTTCAGGTCACCCTGCCCTCATCTACAGTGCAAGATTTCGTCTCTTACAGTATATAAGGAATGAATTTCTCTAACACCCTTCTGAAGCAAGATTAACACAATTAGTGTGGGATGGGTAGTGCATAGCTGGAATAACAGTGGTGACCTTTGTTTCATTGAGTGTATTCCCTTCTAAAGAGCCCCAGATTAGAGTGAAAGCCTTTGAACAGGCATGGCAGCATCATAGTCTCCAAGCAACATGATTTTATTGTGGCACTCCTCCCAGTTTTCATTTCTCTAGTGATATCTTCTCCACGTAGGGCCCAGAGGGACTTCTTTCTGCAAATCTCATCAAGTTTCAAAGAAAAATATGAGTTCAGCTTCTTGGAGGTTTGCGATTCTCCTAAATTAAAATTCTCTCCTTGCAAAGACTTCAATCCAACAGGTAGTTAGGGGAGAATTTGCTACTGTGGAGAAAGTCACTGCAGCAACTAGTCATCACTTAACATATAATTCTCAGTTCAGATGAATATCGTTCTTACCTGAGACACAAATGAAGGCTTACTTTGCTCCCTACTTTGTGTAAACAGAAACGTTTTCATGGGATTTTCACCCACAAAGATCCTGTTAAGGGGCATTTCAACATTTCTTTTTGTGTTTTCAAGGCTCACAGGGAAAAAGAAAAAAGAAAGAAAGAAACAAAAACATAATATTCAAACACAACCATTGCCACACTGGATAGATAGAATTTGAAGCAAGAAATACCTATTGCAGAAAACAGCCACAAAGAAGCCGGTCTCGTAAAGATTTTGCTTCCCTCCTTTACTCGAGCTCAGAGGAGGCCAGTGTCAGCAAACGGGGAGCAGTAAGAAATCTGTCTTCATAGCACTGGCACCTAGAGCCAGGAAGTGAAATCAGCTGGAGCAGCGGGCCCTTGGGCAGCCTTGTGTCAGACAGTTCATAAGGCAGGGTCACCACAGCAGAGCACAGACTGCAACTATCCTGCGCTCGTGTTTCCTTTATTCTTGGATGGGGTCAATTCCCCTCACCTCTGTGACCTTGTAATCTTGTTTCTACCTTGTCTGTGTTTCTTTAAATTCACGGTTTAAAAAGCTTTTTTAACTACTGGCCATTCAGCAGCAGAAGGAGGGAGGGTAAGCAAAGTTGAGGCTAGAGCAGCAAAATGGGCATATGAACGTCCCCGCTTCATCTTGCCAGGCTGCCTGCACACTGGATTCTGCCCAGATTTGTGGCAGAATCCACTAACCTGGAGAACCCAAATTCATTTCAGATCAGCTAGGAAAAGTCATTAGTATGAAGCAATTCATTTTATACCATCTCTGTGGCACAGCCAGCTCCCAACTGATGTGGATACAGAGAAAGCCAACTTGGAATGAAACCACCTGAAAAGTCTGTCAATGTTTCAGATCGTTGTCTTGTGCAAACTACAGACAATAGTAAAGCTTGGCTTAAAGCAGAGTTTAGACAGAAGGGGAGAAATGGATGAAATTAGCTTAGCAGAGTTCCACTGCTTGGATTGGAAATTCCCATTAATCATATCAGTCTGTACCCAACACAAAATTTTGCCTGTAGAGACTATTCTCATAGACATGATAGAAGGTAATAATTAATAAAGGCGGGTGGTTTAGGCATAGACTCAAGGCCCCTACTGTTAGGGCATCATTGAATTCGAGTCAATTACTTTAACTCTTGAGATGGAAAAAGATGGTTTCTATTTACTTTCCAATGAAAATTACTTTAGAAAGCAATTCCATTGTTCTTCTCCTGTTCTAACAAATGAAAGTTTGTGCTCGATATTTCTACATGATGTGCTGTACAAAGAGCTTGCAAACACCAATGCACAAATTGTTGTAAAGGCACCAACATTGCTACAGTTCTGGGCCTCTAGAGTGGCACTGCCAGGGGAGGAATCCTCTGTGCAGGCAGCCCATCGACACCACTGGTTTTAAGACAGAAAGCCCAATAGGCTCCCCTCTTCAAGGTTTAATTAAACTTAGGATTTCCATATCTTTTGTGCTCTTCCACTCTTTTTCCTCCTAAAACTCATGTCCTCACCTCTACAGTTATACTTTTTTATTTTCTGTTCTTTCAGATTTATTTCTCCCTTATCCTCCTGGGTGATTTACCATAGGTAATAAGCAATGCACAATCTGCAAAAACAGATTTCATGGTGATGCAAAGTGGACATCATTGCTTAGCTTCTAACTGGATTAATTAGTCTGATCCAGTTACACTGTTTATTAGAATGCCAGTGACATCCAAAGTAAACGTGTAGTATTGCTTTACATGGTGTGGATATACTCTGATTCCTTCAGTCAAAGCATTTGACCTAAATCTGTGATGGGGGATAAGGATGGATTTCATTCATGTGCTGCCTCAGAGAAGTTAATATCTTTCACAGCCTCAAATTTCAGCTGAAAAGTGAGAAGGAAAGCTGGTTGGGAGAGATTGCTTGAACAGCAGCAATCAGGGAGAAGGGATGGTGCACAAGAGAAGAAAACGGTTACAGGATGGAGTAGGTTTAGATATTATTTCACTTGTTGAAACTGACAACATAATGCATGTCACGTAATTCAGAAATGGTGCCATTTCCTTGAAAGTCAGAAGCTAATATACGCAACCCTACACTGTGCAAAAATCAATCTTTCACCTTGCCTGGGAAAAAAAACACGTGCTATGATTTATGACAGAGGAAAAGAAGCTTAGATTTTCTTTGACTTCATGCAGTACTCCTTTCACATGTCTAATGTACTGCCTGCAGCTATGTTTCTTGTGGAAGGTGAGTATGTTTGTCAGCACTGCCCTTAACAGACTTAGAGAAATGCAGGGTTTTGTTTTCTAATTGCTATTTTTTTTTCTTTTTCTTACAATCCATTTATTGCATTTGATCTTTTGATTTGCACACTGTTTTATTTGCAGTGATTTAAGATTCTTGGACACTTCTTGATGGTAAACATCTCTAGTGAAATATCCAAGAAGAATGACTTAGCTTTCTGGTGGGAACTATTAGTGTTCTGAGTTTGACCCCAGAGACCATATCTAAAGGTAAGAGAATAAAGTTCTTAACTGTGGTCAATTGCATCTTTGATCTTCCCACTGGGCTGGCTCACTAAAGGGCAAATGGTGACAACTCTGATGATTTTTATACTGTAAATAAACTCATACTTCTGGACATTTATAAAGTACTCACTCCCATGGTGTCTAGCATGAATGACATAGATCAGCAGATTTTGCAATATAGGCGCATGAATGGCCTTCCAGTAGCAGTAATAAAAGCAACACTTTGCAAATCCCCTCTGCAAATCTGAAAGCAGACATTTAATAACTGCTGGTCACTCCTGATCTGGAATGGGTTTGACCTGCTGACCTCAGGGTGAAAGGCTCTGTACTGCATTACCACTCCCAAGAGCTCTCTGACTCTCTCTGAGGCTGGGATTTTTATTATTTTGTAGTTAACCTCAAGACAGCATCACCTACAATGGGTAACATCTGCAGAACACTATCTAGGCATCTGAAGATTTTTTGCCTTACAACTAATCATTGGCACTCAATGAATTTGAAGGTTAAAAAAATGCATGGGCACATACTCACTGCAGAAACAGGGAAATCAAAATGTGGGGGGCAAAAAAAAAACTGAATAGGGCCTTCTTGCCACTGGTTTATTTTTTCACTTTTTTTACAGGGGTTTGACATTTCTTTTAATGTAATGGAAAATGTAATGATTTTAGGGGAACTCATCAAAGAGTTCGTCCTTTTAGCAAGAGAGAATCAACAAACCAGCAGCCCTCCAAAAACACCCAACAAACTATTCTAGAGGAACAGCAAGAAAATTTTCATTTGTGTGATGCCTATACTCCCGCAAACCACAAAATGCAATCTGCAAGAAGGCTGTCCTTTACTTCTCTATCGATTTCTGTCATTAGGACACTATTTAAATACCCACCTTGCATTCTGCAATGAAGACATTAACAATCTCATTGCTGAGTAAGCCAAAACAGTAAGGAACGAAGACTTACTTTCAGTGACACTAGGAGGATTCTATATGAATTATATTGATCTCCACCCACAGCAGATCTGACCACTGGAAGCCATATTTTCCACCATTAACAATGAGTCTTTGTTCATTCTGATTATTTGGGAAGCTCTGCATATGCACCTTTGTATACAAATGACAAATCGTCACTTAATGAGCATGAACTGAATTTACATTGAACTGTCCATCTCATGAGCATCAAGATGTCCAAGAAAGGAAACTCACTTGTTTATTCCCAGCAGTGCTTTGGGATACAGCCTGCAAAAGCAGTGGGAATTAGACATGAGGAAGCAGCAAGATATTTTCCCCATTACATATTCACCCATCAATCATAGTTCTCTTTGAAACCTGGCTGGTGGCCACTGGTCCCTGCTGGGAAAATGCTAGAAGTGAGAGAAAAAGGGGCACTTTTCCTCTTTGTGCCAACTTTCAGTGTAGAGTTAACTTGGAGCCACAAGTAGCACAGCCCAGCTCCTCTCTGGCAGATCTTTGAGAGGAGATCCATTGTGGAATTGCACAGCTGGATCTCAGCATCTCATTCTGCTCCACGGTTTGACATTTTGGACACATTTCACCATTGTTTCCCCAAATTTTTGTCTGCAACAATATTAGAAGAATAAATTTAAAACAAGTTCAGTCCATCAGAGAGTGTGTACTGTCAAATTTATCTTTCTCAGTATAACAGGAGGCCAATGAGTAGAAAACTGAGGGCAGATGCATCGTTGTAGATATGGTACAGAAGAGCAAATTAGATGTAGAGAAAAAGCCAGTTGATTGAGCCAGCTGGCATTTTCTGGCTGATATTTGTAGGACTTCGTGAAGCAATCTGGTTGGTCTGGAGAAGCAGATGACTCTGGGGTGGTCAATTTTGTGGCAGAAAAGGCAAAAGCAACTATCACTATCTCTTGGATGAATTAAACAGCTCCAGGGGACCAGAAGCCAACAGTATTGTGGGGAGATGCTATGTATGCCCAAGATTCTATTCTCCTTTTTGACACTGGGGAAGTAGGAGGAAACCATGCCACAAGTCATATGGGAAAATACAACTGCAGGAAGTGGTAAAACCAAAACAGTTAAGGCAGAAGAATGTTCCTGGGGAAATCAGGAGTACACAGTGTGAGGATGACAACTTCTGAAACAGCCCCAAAACATCATTTTAAAGCAGCCAGATGTCAAGTCTACAGGCAGAGAATCACTCTAAGATAAGTCTAGCTCATAGGCAGAGAATCTTCCCTCTAAAATTCTTGCTTTATTTTTCCTTTTGGAGGTTTATGTGTGATAAGCCCTATCTTTGCACTTATGTACTACCTAGACACAGTGACTTTAGAACAGGTGAATTTCCACATTCCAGAGTTAGAATTCAAACAGACAAGTGGTGCCAGGCTCAGTGACAAATCTGGCAAGGGCAAGCATTTTGTAGGAAGATTGAGGACTGGCCTTGGAAAAAAAACTCACAAGACAGCTATTGATCATTAATGATGCAAACAATTTTTCAGTGTTGGCAAAAACAAGAGATCCACTGTATTTCCTTACCATATCGTTACCACTTACACATAAGGAATTCTGCAAATCAATTCCTAGCCTTTCTGGAAGGAAGGGAAAGGGAAAGGGAAAGGGAAAGGGAAAGGGAAAGGGAAAGGGAAAGGGAAAGGGAAAGGGAAAGGGAAAGGGAAAGGGAAAGGGAAAGGGAAAGGGAAAGGGAAAGGGAAAGGGAAAGGGAAAAGAAAAAAGAAAAGAAAAGAAAAGAAAAGAAAAGAAAAGAAAAGAAAAGAAAAGAAAAGAAAAGAAAAGAAAAGAAAAGAAAAGAAAAGAAAAGAAAAGAAAAGGAAAAGAAAAGAAAAGAAAAGAAAAGAAAAGAAAAGAAAATAGAAGAAAAGAAAAGAAAAAAGAAAAGGAAAAGAAAAAAGAAAAGAAAAAAGAAAAGGAAAAGAAAAAAGAAAAGAAAAGAAAAGAAAAGAAAAGAAAAGAAAAAAGAAAAGAAAAGAAAAGGAAAGGAAAGGAAGGAAAGGAAAGGAAAGGAAAGGAAAGGAAAGGAAAGGAAAGGAAAGGAAAGGAAAGGAAAGGAAAGGAAAGGAAAGGAAAGGAAAGGAAAGGAAAGGAAGGAAAGGAAAGGAAAGGAAAGGAAAAGGAAAGGAAAGGAAAGGAAAGGAAAGAAAGAAAAGAAAAAAGAAAAGAAAAGAAAAGAAAAGAAAAGAAAAGAAAAGAAAAGAAAAGAAAAGAAAAGAAAAGAAAAGAAAAGAAAAAAGAAAAGAAAAAGGAAAAAAGAAAGAAGCAGTTTGCATGCAAATTGACTTTAAAGTCCTGGACTAGCTCTGACCATCTCCTGGAGCTGGACTCCTCTCAGAGGAATGCAATTTCCCGTTCTACCATGGTCATTCTGGCACCTGCTTCTCTGCAGCAGTTACAAATCCCCTGCAGGTCACAGGACTGTGAACTCAAAAAAATATACCCAAGTGCTCTTGGCCTGTCCCTGCAGATCAAGAGAGGAACAGAAAGGCATGCCTCATCCAAAGAAAACTCTGCCTGGCTTTACACTGCTAATAGCTCAGTGGGAAAGTCTGTTTAACTGTGCACATCCTGCAGAGGTCTCTGGTATAACCTGTTAGACCCTCACCTAGAACACATTTCTTTGGCTTTTGAAGGCTTGCTTGTCTGCAGGGTGTCTGCCAAGCAAAAGAAATGAAGATTAGGGAGCAAAGAAATGCAGTGGCAGCTGTGCATCAGGTCCCAATTAAGACATCAAACTAAACCCTTCAGCCCTAGTTCTCAAACATCCTTGTATATAATATTTCCCATGAGGCTCGAATTCTTCTGCAAGGTTTATGCTGGCTTTAATGTATAGCATCAGGGTTCAGTAAGGCTTCATGGCATTCATGCTGCCGTTTGAGAGTGGCAGGGTATGCTTTTTCACCCCCACCCTCCAAATAAAAGACGGGGGCATGCCTTATGTTATGATATTACTTAACTTGGACTGAGGTAGCAGGTCTGAACTGTTTAGCATGAAGCCTTGCATCTGCCACTGTGTCACGCTGGTTCTGAGTATCCCCATGCCCCAAATCTACCAGTTTCTAGCTGTAACTTTGTAATAGTCATTTGGTCCATTATGCATTCAAACGAAACACAATTTGTCTGCCCAGGATCAGTCTCTCCTTGGGTCCAGGTACCAAGGAATATTTTTCCCAGACCTCATTAAAAGTCCCATCTGTACACCCCCTGAATTCTTGCAGGAAATCCTGTATTTCCTACTATTTTCTACAGTTTCTTGGAAAACATTCATAGTATCACTGCAGACTATTACCATAGGGATAATAGTGCCTGGCTCACTAGAACAGGGGCACCATACATTGCTCCTTGATGAAAGGACTTACGTCACCCAGCTGTCCTTACAGAGAATTAACCAAATAATCTTGCAGGAGGTCATTTAAAATTCCTTCCAATGTGAACAGGAGCAGCAAGCCCAGAGTCCACTCCCACTGCTTGACAACAGAGAAGCAATTTGGCTTGGAAATAGCTCCAGTAAGAACATCTACACCATCAAACAGCTGAGCTCCCTGGTTAATTGTCAGATCCTACTTCTTCACTTGTCCATGGTGCTTTCCCCATGATCCTTTTGGGAGTGGACTAGCTAATTCCTTCAGAGAAATCTCAGTGCATCCTCTGGAAGCAGTTTGTCCCAGCAACTCCTTGTGTTAAGATGTAGGAGTATGCTGTCTGGCTCTCTGAACACTATCACCATGAAACATAGCCCTCGTTTCAAGTCCCATGATGTCATACATATCCCTAGTGGGAAATCACAGCCACTGTTAGAGGCTATGGCACAGTCTCAAGATATTTCCATGCAGAACTACCTGAAGTAAGCATACAAATAAATTCTTCTTAAATTTCAAAGCCATAGGGATGTTACATGTGGCTGAGAAGGGATCAAGAGAATATTGTGAAGCATCGGACAAAGCCCACTCTGGAAAAGGCTAGCTTTGAACTTCGTGGATGCAAACTACATTTCTCTAGGTAGAGCCAGGAGCTTCTCCCTGGAGTGGAGGCCTTTAGAAGCAAAGATGTAGCTGACTAAAAGGAAAGTTAGTAAGATGGTAATTCCAGCAGTCTTGGTACCCACTGCGAGATTTCCTGGAAGCATCGCTTCTGACAGTGAACAGGTACAAGCTCATTGTTGCACGGACATCCAATAGGATGTTTCACCTGGCATTACACCAGCTGCAAGACAGACAATGCCTGAATCAGCATAATGTTAGATAGGGTCTAACATGATTCGTCTGCTCCATTCCGTCATAATAATTGCCTGGACAAAATCCCTTCTCTAAATGTCTTTGAATTAACAGACAGAACTTGCGTCATTCCAGTACTCTACATGATAGGAAATGCCCAGAATGTTTCTGATCTTGAGTGAAGTATTCAAAAGGCACCTGGCTTTTGAAACATGATTGAAAGAACTTCCTTTCAGAATTTGGAAATCATATGAGTGTCATAAGTCTGTTTCCGAAGCCTTCCTAGCACACGGATAAGCCAAATAACCAAATACAATGTGCATGATTCTTCTGCCCTTTTAGAGAAGGCATTGAAGTCCTTCCTTGGGGCAAGTTAGTTATCTGAAGGAGGGGATGACAGGGTAGAATGGCTCTTTCAGAACTAGTCTAAGACTGTGAATGACAAAAGCTGCACAATTACCTGCACAGTGTTGTAGTCAAAAATGTAGTAGTAACACCCTCCACTATAAACAAGACAGAGGAATTTGGGTAGATTGCTGTCGGGAGGAGGTTTAAGCACTTCTGGCCTCTGGCTGTGCATTGAAGTGTCAACAGTTTGAGTTTGCTTTTAAATACATGCAGGATACCAAAATGTGAACTCCAAACCTAAATGTTCTTCAGAATCAAGGAAATAAACATGTATCTCTAGGAGTACCAGAACTAATGAAGCTTGGCTTACCACAGATAAGTGTCTAAGGGTAATTGTTTTGCTGTCTAAGAGTAAGCTTGTATTGTAAATTGTCTCACATTACCGAGCCTCTGAGTTCCACAACACTTTCAGCAGCTTGATATTTTTGGAATCTGCACTCCTCTGTTATACTTGTGGTTAAAATAAATCAGCAAATTTTAACGCTGTTGGGATGGGGGGTGGACAGAGAGAAACAGACATATGAAGCATGCAATGGCATGTTTCTCACTTCCTTAGGAAACAATCTTAAAAGATAAAGATGGCAGAGCCCTACCACATTCTGGTGGAGTAGAGTTTTAATTGGTGAGTTGCCTGTCAAGAAAATCCCCTTATTAAAGAAAACTTTTTTTTTTTTTTTTAAAAAAGAGGTTATTGCTATTTTATGAGTCATCTCTATCCAGAACCTGAAACTATACAGCAACTAACACCTTTGTTGGAGGTAGAAAAAGATGAATTACTTTGTAAAATACAAGTCAGATGATGAGGATAAAGTTTTACAGTGGATAATTCCCCTTTCCAACAACAGATTCAGGCAACATTAGTTGTTCTGAGAATGATCTAAGGTTTACCCATCAAGTTACTTCCTGGAGTTGAACATATTAGAGAATCAGAATAGTTAAGGAAAGACTCCTGCACATACTTCCTTAATCTGATTTATGTTCTCTTTATCTAAGACTTCACCTATTCAAGTCATCTTTTGACTAACCTACTGAAAATAGAGAAGACAGGAGTTGGAACGTTCCTGAAATTGTCAGTGCAAGACACACATCAGTCATTCACCTGGCAACACTTTCCTAGGTAGCATTTTAGGTTGAAAAACAGAACAAACAAACAAACAGAAGAGAAAGTTTTGTTGTTGTTGTTGTTTTTTATCAGTAAATTAATAGCAAGTTATATATTAGGGGGTTATAACCTATCTCAGTGAAATTAGGCTGTAGCAGAGGCCAGACTCTGAATTTGCACATATTTTTAAAGAATTCAATTTCCCCATCTAAAATTAAAAAAGACATCAGGAGAAGTAAATGATTCCTAACATTGCAAAAGATATCTAAGATCGAAGTGAGCTGTGGATTGCTAAATATTAATTAGTTAAGCACAACAATATCTCCATACTCATCTTAATAGTGTTTCTTTCTTTTCATGTTGTTTCATGGTATCTGCCTGAATGCTGGCCATCCACAGGATGACATTTAGAAGACCTTGCCACAGGGTTCTGTCTGATTTTTAAGTCTGTAGTCTTTTAAGACTCTATACTGGGTGAGCCCTTGAATCTTGGGGACTCTTTTGAGCACTTTTGTGATAAAAAGTGTGCTTTCCTATCTCTTCCTCCACATGGCTTTCCCCAGTGTCAGTCCTGTCCCTGGCACATCTTAACCATTTTCTTTCCTTAATCAAAGGAGGAAGCTCGACTGAAAAGAGCACACCAACACAAAAAGGCTTCACAGGGACATTCGACGCACTTAAATAAAACATAAGGTCACATATTACTAGAAAGGCAATTCACTGCACTGTTTCCTAGGAAGTCCTTGGAACAGTCAGATAATGTGCAAGGGAATAGGACTGGTAGCAGGACAGATGTGCTCCTGCCTTTTATTATTTAATGTCCAAATGATGTTTTGATCAGCCTCTTGAGGAATAACAAGCTTCTGCCAGATTTTATTTTCATAGAAACCATCTTCTCCAATTCCCATGTCAGCCAGATCTCTTTGGCAGTCCCTAACTCACAACTTTAATATCAGCCCCGCTATTTCGTATCAGTAGTGGATCATTTATGTCAATGGCATCTTGGTGCCAGCTCTGCACCAGCATCTGTAGGAATGATACAACAAGGGGGCAGAAGGAAAACAAGATCAGTATTAAACAGACATCATGTGGGCCATATTCAGAGTCTGTGAGCAGCACATTGCTTCCAGTTTAACACCATTCCTCCTGAGTAGTGCCTCCAAGCCACTCCCAAATCGTTAGGGAACAATTCAGACATAAATGGGCAGAGCCCAATTTTGCAGGTGAGAGATGGAAAAAAGAAAAAAGACAACCAACAGGAAAAACAAGGGGGAAACGAGGCCATGGGAAGCTTCTGAAAACTTGTGGGTCGAGTCAGTGACTTTCATTGTGCCTCTGATTGTTGTACCTGCCAGTCTATTACTGTTAAATGCCCTCTCAGCTGTCATTGGAACCATTCTGGTCCAGTCCCAGGGTCAATTCACTCCCTAAGAAAAAGAAAAGACAAAAACAGCCCTGGGGAGACTGAGAAGTAAGTAGGAGCCTGAGTGAGGCACTGACTGATAAGAAAAGACATTCACTCTCTCTGACCTGGCCGCAGCTCAGAGGTAGGTGGGAGTCTTCCAGGGAATTGAGCTGCCCAGCTCATTTCTGAGACCAAAGAAGTCGACTTTGGAATCGGCTTTGCTTGGTGAAAGGACCATCTTTTCACTCTCGCAGAGCATCCTGATTTGGCTTTGTGCCACTGCCACACTTCAAACACAATCAAATTCATTCTCAAACATTTTTCCGTCTCCTCTCCTCTCAGGAAAAGTTCCCAATTGTTCAGCTCGACCTTGCTGTTTTCCTATTCCCCTGGAAAGAGCTTGGGAAAGCAGAAATCATGCACAGCCTTCTGATGAGGTGAGATAACTTTGGTTCCAGGGAGATTTCAACAAAATGCCACAGCTGTATTTGACATTGGTAAAGCCAGGGCAGAAAGCTTTCTGCATTGAATTCTAGCACATGTTTTGGCTGAGATGGGCCTTATCCTAAAGCAGCTGTCCATGTATTTGACTCTGCTGTGAGGCACAATGCTTCAACTGCCTAAATGCATATTTACACAATGTTCACAAATCTGTTATGCTGGAAAAGATTTATCCTTTAATTATCCAACACAGGCAACCACCTTCATTGGGATCCATCCCAAGTTTATTTAAGAGGAGGAAAAAGTTATTAAGAAAATTACCACAGCTTTTTTTTTTTTTCTTTTTGAAACCAACAATTTTTGTATCGACGCATAAACCACAAGAATGATCATCACTCTAATAGTTTCCTGCGGGTGAACTCTTTCAAGTTGAGCTGTCAATTAGAAGCATGGGTGGGGAGCCCATTTGGAGGAGAAGCGAGAATAATTCCCTTTCACAACACCCCCTGAAGGCAGCCGAAGATCAGAATTACTCCGGGACAAGTCACTTCACCCTCCACATGCTGTGGGCAGGTCTCAGCCTTCACTTTCAGCAGTGTCAGCATGTACCGAGGAAAAGTCATTCTTCAGCAGGTTGATACCTCTGGAAATAAATACATGATGTTCTCTGATCTGCAGGTGAGCAGGAAACATTACACCACTGGTTTTGTGCTGCTGCTCCCAAGTGCTGAATCATTCACGTGACTCACAAAAGGAGGTGTTATGTGGGCAGTTCAGTTACAGGAGGGGGTCATAAAGCAATAGTTTTCCATATGGGTTTTTTTGTTGTTGTTGTTACTGTTGTTGTTTGTTTGTTTGTTTGTTTTTAACGCAGGTTACATCTGTAACCTAAAATGTGAAGCCCTTTTTAAAATCAGATTTTTTCTGAAAAGTTCCTAACCATCCAATCTACCAACGAAGATTTTTTTTTAATTAAAAATATATATTTATAACACAAAGATTTGATACATTTACAATTACTTTCTGCACTGAAAATGTTAACTGTAGGCAAAGCAATTAATTCAGGGTGGTGGGGTGGTGGGAGGAGGTTATGTTATTGGAATAGGATATTCACCCTTCATCTTCCAATATGACTAATGATCCTCTTCTGATGAAGGCATTGTATACTTGGCCCCTTGATAGCCAAAATCTCTTCCAGCAGTGGCCCCATGATCTTCCACTGACCTTGCAATAACTCTCTTCCCCCCACCCCAGCTATTAGAAGTGGCTTCCAATTTTGCCTAGAACTTGCTGTCATTTTTCATTAAATAACTGTTGATTTTCTTTAAATGCTTGCAAAAAAAATAAAATATTTTAGTAAGTGTTTTTATTGAAAACCAGTGGCTGATTTTAGGGCTTGGTGATTTTTATTTTTTTTTAAACATCAAACATACATTTCAGCTTTGAAGATGTTTCAGCATTGGCACTGCTTCTTTTACCTCTGAGATTTTTACAGGAGATCTGGACAGAAATGAACATTTTCTCATGCTTTCACATAAAAAGTAAATGCCAAGTAAATTTCCAAGCCACTGGAAGCTGAGGTACCTGATTTCCAGGTTGCCCAGTTTCAGAGACATCAATGGGACTGATGTTACAGATCGGAAATCAAAGTCCATTTTTTAAGATGTCCACCTGAACTTGCCCTTTTTTTATATTAATGTGGCAATAGTGTTTCCCCACTCTAATTCACAGTATCACTGCACAGCTATCATTGCACTACTCAGTTGTGTTTGGGAGAGAGATACAAGAGAACAAATGCCCATTAAAAACAAACAAGCAAACCAACAAAACAATTAATGATATATAAACTAAGACAAATCAGAAGGAATGATACAAGGAAACACATGGGAGGGAGCAATATGGTGTTAATGCAAAACAACTTTGTGATTCCGTATTTCTCATTTTTGTGCTGGACTAGGAATTTGTGCCGCCTGGGGTCCCATGGTGCTGGGATCCTTTCTGGTGATGGTGTTCACAGTTGTCGTTACTCTCTCTCCACCCGCAAGGCAGCCAAATGCTTCTCCAAAGCACATGGCATGCATAGTGTAGACTGCCTATCCCTGCTCCTGACGGAATAACCTTGAATGAAAAGTCACCCCCTGCCTACACCTTAGCTTCTCAAGGGCTTAATAACGCCTACAGCAAAGGTAAGTCCTGGGGTAGTTGCCAGCAGTTTAAAGGCATTTTGAGATCCTTTGATGGAAGGATGATAGCTGAACCTGCATTTGAAATAAATTCTCAATTGTCTTTTTGCTAACACTTTTTTTTTTTTCTACTTTTCTATTCTTTAAGCTGTAAATAGAGCTTTCCTTTTCATCTGTTTAATAAAAAGGAAGAATACAAATCTCTTTGGTAAAAATGCCTTAGTAGTACCACAGTATTTTACTTTAATTAACGATGCAAATTTAAAATAGTCATAGATTTTGACTCATTAATTAGACTAAAACATTACCATGATTAAATGTAACTTTATTATTGGTGTATAAAAAGTGCTATTTGGACTTGGTAGAAACAGGGACGGATATATTAATTGTTTCCTTTATATTAGGACAGGAGTTTTCAGCCTTTTCCCATCTGAGGACCCTGAACAAGTTTCCAGTGAGGATGAAAAACATTCAGAAAATTCATGTGGGATCCTGTATCGCACAGTATAACTTGATTTTGCCCCATTCTTAGAAGTTTCACAGGCTGAAACCCACTGACCTAAATGGTCTTCCCCCACATCCTTCTATGCATGAGCCTCCAGAGTTCAAGCCTGGTCCATCCTATGGAGTGTGACGTTGAGACATCAATTTCTAGTGCTGGTAGGGGACTGAGCTTAGCTTTGACAGGTGAAAACTGTGCAAGAGAGCCCCAGGGCAGCCCCCAACCTGGAGGCTGCAAAGGCAGTTCAGTCTTTATCACTGGGTATCTCTCTATTGCTTCTGCAGGGATGGTTTTTGAGCTGCAGCTCTCAGAAAGGAGCACCATAGGGAAGGTAGCTGTCAGGAGCTGAAGATGTTAGGTTTTTCATGTTTGTTTTTCTCCTTTCAAGTCAGCAAATCTAAGTTCTTTCTGGGAAATCCTGTCATCTACAGACAGTGAGACAAAAACAGATCTTTTTCTCGCTAATATCAAGGAAGCATGACAGCCATGGTCCAATGCTCTGGCATTGGAGCAGACACTGAGGTCTAATTAATTAACAACATGATTGGGATTTGCCAGAAAAATCCACTCTCATTAAAAACTGTCAACACAGATTTGCAAAGGAACAATGATGATTACAATTCCAAACGCAGCTGGGTGTTACCTCCATGCCCTGAATGTAACTGTTAACATCACTGACTCACTGCCGTGACAGCAAAGCACTGGGATCCTGTTGTGCTAGGTACTTCCCAAAGGGATGGTACAGATGGTTCCTGCTCTGAAGAGATGGTTTACACTAAAGTCTCCCCCTCTTTGGTTAGACAAATATTCCTTGACCCCAGAGAAAGAACGTACCGATCAAAGTTCTCGGTGCCCACTGCTTCTGCAACTCCTTCTGCAAATGATTCCAGATATGTGGGTGGACAACGAAGAGAGGTTGTTCTTGTTCTTTCTTTGGCCTGAAAGATCATGCTACAGGTGTGATTTTCCCAGACTTCCTGTTTTTCATCCTTCTTGGCAAAGATGTAGTATTTCTGTATTTCTGCTTCATTTCCATGTTGTACCTCCCTTTCTCCCTCAGTCGCGCCTTCTTGCTTTACCGTCACCTCCCTTTGTTTTGGTGTTATTTGTGAACTACCAAGGACATCCTGAGTATCCCAGTGTGTAACATGGGATGAGGGCTTGAACATCTATTATTAATGAAGAAGATTAATTAAATTAGAGGAGTTTGTTCCTCTGAAAGTGTATTCTGTACCTTTTTACTACCTGGCTGTTCCTGGGGAAGGTTGCACTAAGAGCACCGGTCAAAATTTAGAAACTACCGTTTTTTGTTTGTATTTTTTTTGTTTGTATTTAGAGACATGTCTTCAATAGGTACACTCTCTGGGTCATTATCCTCCAACATCATATTTCCTCCTTGACTGCCTAAATTGCAGATCAGGGTCTTGCATAAGCATCTTGAACTTTACAGTTTCCTAAATGATACATGTCACATTCTGTACTCCTTTTTCACTTATTTCCTTTCACCACGGCAAACCTGTCCACCAAGCAGTTGAAGAAAAGCTACCTCTAGATGACTTGAGATGCCAAGAATTACAGGTTTCCATTTTAGGAACCCCTGGGTAGAGGAATTCAGATTTTATCTACAGGCTCAGCCACATTTGTTTCTGCTTCCCCCACTCCCTGTAGCCCTTCAGAGTGAGCCCCAGCACATCTCAGACCTAACGTGCATCCTCCACGGGAGATGTTTGGCTGCCTCCAGCAACACCACAAGTCCCTTTCCTCCCTTGTCCTTCTGTTACTCTTCAAGAAGCCGTGGCTCAGCACTTGAAAAAATGCAAGTGCTTCAATGTCATCCACAGTCCAGAAACTAACGTTTTGGGATTACGAGCCCACATTATTCTACAGAGCAGCCTAACTCTGCTGGCGTGAAGTCAGTGATAAAACTATCACTGGCTTCCATGGAAGCTAAGTCAGGCCAAAGCAGGGAGCAAGCGCACTTGAAAATTTCACCTGCAAGGTCTTCTGGACATCAGTAGTATATGGCAGCACTTCAGCCGTGTCTGGTTGCCGTGTGTGAGGCTGGAACTACTTTCACTCTGACTTGCTTTTTCCATATAGCTTCCCTCAAAGCAGAGTATTATTCCAGAATTAACGAAAGGTTTTGTAGAAGTTAAAAAAAAAAAAAAAAGCAACAACCAAACAAACAAAATAACCAACCACCAAACCATGAAGAGAAACAAAATATTTCACAAATGAATCACAGTGAGGTTGAAACAATAGAAACTTCCATATCAGCCAAATTATGGGAAGCGTTCAGTCTAACTGAGGTCTCTTCCCTCAGATGCTGCAGGAGACAGGGGTGTCTGGTTATTGTTAGTGATGAGAAGAGGGTGGGGAAGGGCTGGGAGTCTCCGAGTGCCTCCAGAAAGCATCCAGGATACAGGATCTCTCCAGCAGCCAGTTGCTCCCTGCATGCTCTGCAGGCTGGACAGCATAGCATGCAGACAGCCTTCCCTGGCTTGGGTTCCTTCCAAGATCAAAAATTGAACCCACCTGAGGTAAGCGGACTCACAAATCACCTTATCTTGCGTGACATGACGGACAGATGTTTTCCTGTTATACTGAACTGCACAAATGGGACATGTTTTCCTCCAGTCAGGTTCCCAGGTTAATGCCTGGCACATGGAGCTGCCTGCTTGCTTTTCGCAGGGGGAGGCCAAAGGCAAAGTGCAGACACCGCGGGCTTGCCAGCAAGTCAGGGGCTGCAGAAATCAGCCAGAAGGTCCCAAATGTGCTAACAGCATCAAGCCACCACTGAAAATGTTCTTTGTGCTGTTTCATTTGGGCCATAAAAGATGGAAGCAGGGACACGTACATGAACTACACAACCACAATATCTGCTCCTTTCCTGCTTCCTGTGATCTGAATTGCCACACTTAATTGAGGAGGACTTCTGAGGCCAGATGGGCACAGCTATGTTCACAGGAGCTGAGATGTCAGTGTCATGACATAACGATGCTTGCAGCTGCTTCTCTGCCCATCCATCGACTGCCACCCTGGGAGTACTCCCCAGCCCATGGAGCACAGGGGTTAGTGCTGCACCAGGACAACCTGCTTCAAGGACAGGCAGGAACACATCAGGCCCAGTTTCTGCAGCACGGCAATGGTTGCCTGGCACCCATTCTCCAACCCCCAGGTAGCAAATTGTCTTGTAGAAGCTCAGAAACACACCTGCTACAGTAAAGCAGAAAGGCTTTACATTAATCATTCTGGGGAGCCTTTTTAACTAGAGAGGATATTCCCATCAGAGCCTCTAATGTAACAGCTGTATGCTCTCCCTTCTTTTTCTCCTAGGAGAGAGCTCTGCTAAGCAATGTTAAATATGTAAATTACTTCTGACTTTAACTCCTCTCTCTTCAGTGACTAAAGATAGCACCTATATAAACAATCTCCTTAAATTTGGTGATGTGTTTGAGTCACGTGAGTTGTTCTCCTTTATATTTCATCCCACACCAAAATAATGCAGGACATAAGGAGCTTCCTTGCCCACAGAACTCAAGGTAAAACCTTGGTGATGGTCATGATTTGAGAGCACTCAGCTTCTTCCAGGGTAGGAGCTTTCATTTTGCTTTCTCTGTAGATTTATGGTCAGGACTACAAACTGGTAGATCAATGTTATGAAGTTTCTGATGATGAACAAGGGGACTGAACATGCTTCTAACACTTTTATCAAAATTTTGAACAGGCCTTTTATGTTGTCCAGCTGTGTGGGCTCAGCCTAAGCTGTTTTGCTGGACAACCAGAATTGCATGAAATATTGCTCAGTACAGTACAATAGCTGGCACCAGACCAACTGAATGAAACGAGGATTTGCAGAGATATTTTGGTAGTCCTTTACCTATTTTCATATGTAGCACTCCTTGTGTTTCTGCACAAACAGGATTTACACATACAAACCAGATCTACCAGCACCCATTAACTAGTGATTTGAAAGAAGGATCCCCAAATATTGTAGTATACTGCCATCACAGAGAAAAGATGAATAGAATAAGAGCAAAATGAATCCTTATTCTTCCTCAAAACAGTTTCCCAATGAAGAGAGACAACATAAAAAGCTGACCTGTATGTAGAGCTTTGTAGAACTTCAGGTTGGTGTTACTAGCTTGAACCCAACCTTTTCCACCCCAAAAACTGGCAACCTTAATGAAATCATCTCATCTTTATCTACAGAATAACTTCATAAATAAATAAATAAATAAATCATAATAATAAAATAATTCCTGTTTAAATTTTAGACACATTGAAAATATTTTTAGGATTTTTCCTTAAGCATATTTTCCAGAGAAAAGAGAGATTGAAGTTTTTTTTAACTGTCTGAGAAAATTCACAGCAGTTCTGAATTTTACATTGGAATTCAATGAGGCATTATGGATTTAAGTAATGTAATTACTGTATTTTATATTCATAGCAAAATTGACAAAGAGGTGTTGCTTAACAGTCTATAGAGATTGAATCACCAAATACTTTTGAAGTATACCCTGTACTTAGGAAGCACTTGAATTAACTAAAAAAAAAATCGCATTGCTAACTTATAAATTCCCAACGAAGTGCAGCTTTTGGCTGGATATTGCTGAATTTTCTGGAGATGCTCAGAAGAGATCTCTATTACTCTCAAGTACACAGTACTCTGTTTTAGCTGTGCCATATTCCACTACTGAGCTAAGATTAAAATCTTCGTATGGCAATTTGTAATTTCTGTAGCACACAATAAATTGATTTGCCAGAAAGGGGAAGAAACATGATTCTTAAAATGATAAGATTCATTAAAAATGAAACTGAAATGTCATTTCAAAAAGATCATAAAAGGTAAAACATGCCATTCAAAAAATTGCTCGGGCTCATTCCATTTCCTCCTTCCTGAAGAGAATTTAAAAAAGAATCCGATATAAAACAGTTTCTGTTAACCCCATATATTACTATTGTTTAGTGTATAAAAGTTTTCCTTATGGATCAGTGGCAACTATTTTAGAGCAATTATTTGATTTCTTGAGTGGCTGAAACAGAGTAATTGTTTTCCTGGGTCCCATATTTATGATAGCAAGCATGCAAGCAGATAGCGAGCATTTTCAAGGTCAGAATCAGAAGTTGTATTAGCACATTCCTGCTTTCAAGTTAAGCATGTGCTTAAGTGCTGTGCTAGACTGAGACCTGACACCTGTTTAAATCAAAACATAACTCCATTGAACTCAGTAATGTTGCATCTGTATGTAAGCAGTACATGTGAGAAGAAAATGAGACCCATATGGTTTTGAAAAATCATAGCAAAATGTTGAACTAGTGTTGTGGATTAAAAGGAGACCTAAAACTCATAGAAATACTGTTATTTTAGTTGACAGCGCCATACTTATCTGGTATATCCTGGCTGTCTATGATATACTTAAGATTACATAGCCTCATCAATCTATACCAGCTAAGACTTTGACCCTAAAAGTAAATTTTAAGCGTATTATGCGCTCCAGAAATCGAATCTTGAGAATTACACTCCTTTAGTCAGGGAAAAGTGACATCATACGCTTATCATGGCACAGCTCAAATTTCAAATGTTGCACTGCTAGCAGCAATCCAACCAAGTGAACAAATAAAAGCTTCAGGACTGAAGACAACATCTGAGAAAACCATGAGGATTCTGCCTATGAAGAAGATGATGGCATTCATTAAATCAACTTTTTCTTTCTAGAAAAAATATACAGAAAGAGATGTTCACATACACACAGTACAGCGACACTGTGATTGTATAAGTCAAGAAGATAGCTAATGTACCTTGGACTGAGCCTTACAGTCCACGGCTAGATGCTCAATAGACATTGTATAGCTACACTTGCACGATCTGTTTCTGTCACCCCCATACATACATGTCCTCATTGTCATTGGAGAGAATTGCAAGAGATAAATGTCATTCCTCATACTGCGTATGTTGTACTGTACCTCTTCAAATGACTTTGTGAGGGCCTAGTGAATGGACTAATATATATTTCTTCTTCACAAATGTCTGTTTCTAGATTGACCTATTCAAGGACATAAATAAGCGATAACTAGAGATGAAAAGAGTTGGCCTCAATCCCCAGCAGATATAGTCTGGCAAAGATCCACAAGCATCCACATAGCTAAGGTAAAGATCTGGAGCTGTCTGGTTTCTTTAAAGATAAGTCCAGAAACTGATTCAGTGAACTGCGAGTGAAAATTTTCTTCTGAAAACAGTGCAGTACTTATAACTCCCATCTCATGCCATGAATGCTGCCACCAAGGAAATATTTAGCACAATTATGTATGCACAGTTTCCATTATATTGCTCTTTTTTATTTAAAAGGAAATTACCAAGTGTTCTCAAGATGCTGGGAAAAAAAAAAAAAAGACAATGCCCTGCACAGTTGTTTTTTCCAGTGTTTTAGAGCAGTCCTGAGGAACAATTCAGTTTTATTCCCTTGCAGAATGACAGTATGCACATTGCGGGGAGAATCAGCCAAGAGGGCAGTGTGAATAGCTGAGGAACATCTCAGACCTGAGAATTAGATGCCTGTCTAACTTATGACCGGAGCCAGTAGAAGAGTGCTACACAAGTTTCTTGAAGAACCACTATAGGCAGCAAATCTCAATGAGCAAATGTGAAGTCAGCAATATTTTATATTAAGTGAGCAGGGAGATAAACTCTGATACCCCAGAGTGGATTCTGCAGTTACACATTACTGGTGCATCAGTCTGAGTCGTTACTCAATGGAATACAACAGTACAAACCCCAGAGTACAGTAAATGAAATTATTAGGAGCAAAGATAAAAATGACAAATGTCTCTGCATATGCCAGACAGACGAACTGCTAAAGCCCTGGCTACAAGACATTGTGGAAAATAGGAATTTACACAGCCTCAAGGGGAAAGTGCACAAGCTTATGGAAGAAAAATCCACTGAGGTTACCATCAGCTTGTGCCTGCCTTAGCAAGTTCAAGGCGATAGCAGTTAGAGGTCAAGAAAGCATTAGGGAGAGCTATAGTACGCATGCACTCTGTTCTCATACCCTTTGCTAATTCCCTACTTGCCAGCAGTAAAAAGAAACGCCTTGGTGGCAAGCATATAAAGGCAGTTGATAATGCAGTAGTGACATCGGAACAGAAGCTCTGCTACCTTGGCAATGTGCTGTCTTGGAAAGGCACGACTGCTGAGCACAAGCCAGGGTAGCCCCAAGGAGATGAATGTAGTGTGTCTGGAATGAAGGCGACATCCGACTTCACACAAAAGCAAATGTCTACAACACAGTTGTCATTACTCTTTTGTATGCCTGAAAAGATGGGACAATTTATAGCTGTCATGGCAAGTGTTCTAGTCAATTCTTCACGCACTGCCTCCAAATCTTGGCTGGTACAGCAGGGCACGATGAGATCGCCACAGCTGAGATCTTGCAGTATTGCCAAATCCTCCTATGCTCTTCAAAAAGTCTGGGGCACGTGTCAGTTAACAGCAAATTCAAAACCACTTCTGATGGCCCACTCTGACAGGTCACAGAGCTGAAAGACTCTGAAGAAATGTTGTCAGCCCCTACTTAAGCCATGGGGCACAATGCTGACAACCTTGGCTGGGGCAGAGGACATCCTGAGTTGTCTCAGGCTAAGAAGATACAGTACAGTATGAACAGTGACATGGGAAAGCAGGCATAAGAAAGTCTGGAGAGCAAGTGTAAGGAAGTCAGAAATCTGCAGTATACGCTGCTTTGGTGGATTATGAAACTTTGACTTGTTTCTCACCCAGAAGGCCACTCAATACTTACAAAATGTCATACAGAGAGGAGATTCTTCCTTGCTGATGTCCTCCACCCTCTGAAGCACTTGCAGTCCAGACAGTCAGTGAGCACAAATCACCATCCTCTTCAGGGACCTGCAGATTGAGTGGTGGGGCCAGCACCGCCACCTGGCAAGGCATGGCTTATGGGAGCAGACATACAGATCCACTAACTCTTCCTGGTAACTCAGTATTCTTATCGTGCAACTTCAGCATTAACATTTACTCCTGCCCCCCACTGAATCATTTTATGTGCCAGAATGATCTCTCCAGACACACACCTATTTTTCCATCACTCTTGTTGCATACACTTCTTTTCCCTAGTAAATAGATTGGCTTTGAATTTATTTTCTCCAGAGTTCTTGCTTGCTCTCTCCCTCTTGTGTTATCTTTCTTTCCAGTAACCCATCTCTGTCCTTATCAGTTTTTGTCCAGTCTTCCAGTTAAAGAACGACAGCAAATTTCATGACCAGTAACACACAATGTTCTTGAAAATTTGGTTTTGTTTCATTTAAAATCAGCTCTGCAGGGTAAGAAGATCTATGCTAGTCTCTTCAGTGGCATACCAAAAAATACACCTTCATCGTAAAGCTGGCTGTTTTCATTACTCTCCTAGACAGCATTTTAAGCCCAACAATGCTATTCCTCTCCAGGCCAACTTTGCATTGATTAGCTAAGTAGGTTTCGCTGCAAGACACTGCAATTGTATATTGCCCTAAAAAGCAAGTAATCCTTTTAAAAAAATACAAGTTTGCTAGGCAAGACTGACTTTTTATAAACTCATACTGCTTATTTTCATGATTAAAATAAAAGTGAAAATCCAAGGAGACAAGACGCTCCACTTCAGGTATAGCAGCCCCCGAATGGATTACTTGAAAAGCAATTGCAACATTTACACATTTTATTTGGAGTTTGAAGATGGAGTGTGTTGCTCTACTCTGCTGTTTCACCATGTCCCTTCAAAAGCTTAAGTCTTTTAAACTATTCCCTAAATATCCTAGGATGCGTAATAACTTCTTATCTCTATATGTTTGCATGTTCCCTTAACAGTTATTGAGGCTTGATCTTTCTAACCTGATGTCACATATTTTTCTTGGAATAAGATTTATTTTTAAAGGGGATCACAATTTCAGCCAACTTTTGCATCATTAACCACCTCCTCCTCTTTATTTATTTATATTTTAATAAGCCACTAATTTCCCAGTCAAGGAACGGGCAGATTTGGCTAAAAGCCAAACTCAAACACAAAGACAACCGTAATAGAAAAAGCTACATGAAAACATTTTTTTAAGAAGGAATAGATAACATTAAACATCAGTTAGAAGCTATGAGCTGCAGGTAACTGATAAAGGGAGCAAAAGATACCAGGAAAATTACTGTTGGCAGAGTGAAAGCCAAAGACAAGTGCTCAAGCAAGAACGTAATAACAGAAATTCTATTACAATTGCCTGTTACTTAACCAGAGAGTATAGAATTGCTGATAAGAGACGACTGAAAAAGAAGAGATATTCAGCAAGTAGTTTAGCTCTGGGTATGGAATGCTTATAAAGGAAGATAGTAACATGGAGAAGGATGTTTCACCTTAGAAACTCTGGTCTACATGGATGTGTGAGCTCCTAAATACTTAACCATATGTCATTAGATTATTCGCATGTCCTGAAAAGTTGAGAAATTCAAGAGAACCTACACATGTTCAACACAGGGTGAGTTTCTGAAAGAATATACAGTTTTACTCTGCCAATTTTAATCCAGTGAGCCTGGAGCCAGCATGGGCAAGAGAATAGAAAAGTTGATAGACGATTCTGCTGAAAGGTAAATAAAAAATGTACAGCAGAAAATATAACTAATGCCAGCCAAGAAAGTTTTCTGGAAAATAAAGTTTGATATGCAGACCTGATATCAGCTGGATAGCTAGTTGGTAAATGTTATGTGTGAAATCTGGGTATTTATTTGACTGTACAATGTACAGCATTCCACATACAAACAGGCATTAAAACATATCGATAAAAGGCACATTTTAGGCAAAACTTGGAGAGAAGACTTCAGAGGGGGGACACAGATGAAATGAAAGGAACTAAAGACATGGCTTTTCCATGACTAGATCAACAGAGGAATGCACAGCCATGTAGAGTAGTGGTTCTCTCTTTGTGTAGTCCTAGTACAGTAACACCAGCTCTTGTGTGAATAATGAAAACAGATGCTAAAGTTTGGAGAGGCTTTGGGGAAAAAAGCATATGTAAAGAAATATAGAAAATAGTTCTTAACAATGGACTTAGAGCTTGGTTGGTTATCAGAAAGGATAGAGACAAGTTGATTAGATGAAATAAAAATATCTGCAGCCAGTGAAAACACCACAGGTGAAAGGACTCTTTCAGCCAGCAGAGAAAGGCATAGTTACAGTCTGTGCCTGAAAGGCAGAGCGAGAAACTGAGAAATAAAGGACACATTTTGAGCAGCGAGGATGATTAATTTTAGGACAAACTGCCGGGGGAAGTGGTGAATTCTCATACGATTCAGGTCAGCACAAGATGGGATCCATCAGCCACTGACAAGAGATCTGATTAAATCATTTGCAGACCATTTTTGGCATTAAGGTCTCTGCATCACTGAGGAAAACTTGCGTTAAGCCACACCATCTGACCCAATAACCTGCAGCAGGAAAATGTCTCTGGTCAGCTGCACGTTACAGCCCCACTCTTCCTTGCTCCCACTCGCAGAATGGATTGCTCCCTCATAAAGTGCCCATCCTGGCAACACAGGAGCTTAAGAGATGAACAGAGCTGGCTTTGAATTGAAGGGGAACTCATATACATACCTTACCAGCAGGGAAACACATACTTTACAAGGCAAACCGCACCTAAGATTTTTTTTTTCCTTCCCTCTCTTTTCCAATCAATCAGGCCCTGTAAGTTCGACTCTATATGCACCTCTCTTGCTTTCTGTCAAAGAAAAAAAAATCAATTCTAGGTGAATATACAATCTCTTCCATTCAGGACCGATGCTGGCAAAGCACAGGATGATGGGAATTTGCTGCTGGCAACATAGAGATGGGCTGTGGCCACAGAAATGCAATGAGATCGCCACATGCTGACACGGCCTGGATGCCGTCAAGAGTTTGGGGATTTGGGGTGCCCTGCTCTGAGAGGCAGGGTGCAGCGATCAGGGCTACAGCTCAGTCAGGAAGCAGCAGCCACCATGGGAACCCCTGCTTTCTGGGGACGCTGGTCCCGTAACCATCGCTGTCCTGTAACCATCCGAACCATCGCTCGGCCCTTGGCAACCTGTTCATCACCTTGTCACAAACTGTGTCGCGACAGAACCTGGCCACCCTACAGACCAGCGGGTCTGGGCACCCATGAGATGCACAGGTCTTGGACCCCCAGTGAAAGACTTTTCTGAGCACTGCTCAAAGGCTGAAGAGACAAGATTTTAGACTTGCATGCAATTTGGGCTTTGCCAGATCTGAGCATAGAGACCTTCAGTTTTCAAGTCCGTCAATCCAGTTTCCCATGCCAACTTCATATTCACTGGAGGAAATAAATGAGAAAGAAGGGGTGGGAGAGATGAACTTTGTAACAAGCCACATCAGTGTAGGGAAGCAGGGAAAGGTAAGTAGAGTTTATTTTATCAGCACTACACAGGAAGTCTCAGTACCAAAAATTGCTCTCATCCCAGCCAGCGCTCCAAGTTATTTCTGGCACATTTGTAAACTGGTTTGCAAAAATGCCCTAGGAGTCCCTCAGCATGCCCTGCCTCTCAGCTCCCTCAGCCTTGAGTGCTTTACTGAAAATGAGGGCTGATCCTGAACAGCCAGGTGGAAGCATCTCTTGGGGGCTGGTGACACTGCAGCCAGCGTAGGCACAGATTCCCATTGCTAAATCAGAAAAGCTGCCTCTGGGCAGAGGCTGTTCAAGAAGTCAGCTTTGTCACTATTGCTGCCCCAACCAGTTAAATTAAGCTAGCTTAGGTACACAAATATAGAGAGCTTGTACCTTCAACTGTAGGACAGCTCTAGTTTAAGGGAAAGGTCCTGAGCAAGACCCCACTGCCTCATTTTCCTGGGAATGATCTGTCACATCCATGCCATATGAGACCTGATTAGGGTGCAACGAAGGGTGTTTGTTTAATTTCAATTATCCTCTTTAAAAACAAAACCAAAACCAAACCCTGCTCCTGATTTCTAGTGCAAAGGACACATTTTCAAAGCTCCATTTCTAATTTTGTTTCAAAAAGAACCTGCGAGTTGTTCCCCGAGCTGTCTTCCTCAGAGGGAGGATCTCCTCCCTTCGCATCCTCAGCAGTCCGGTTTCCAGGCACGAAGCTGGCGCAGGGGGGTCAGGCTCAGGCCCACGGCCCTGCAGAGACCCATAGAGGGCACCAGACGCTCATTTTTAGTGCAGTGGCCGGGTGCTCGGGCTGCCCGGCCCGGGGACTGTGCAGGGGGCTGGGGGCTCCTTGGGTGAGCAGTGGGAGCTCCAGGGATGGAGCAGCCGACCTCCGATCTCACCTGCTGGATCGATGGGTATGTCCATTTGCTGCCATTTCCAAATGAAACCATAATGTAAGATGTTGGCTTGATGTGAAATTTCTTTCGCAAGTGTCTGATGAAATGGGGAAAAGAATCAGCTGAAATGTTTTCTTTTCCATTTCAAGAATTCAAACAGGAAACAAAACATGCTCAGTGACATGAAAAGTCTCTTTACATGGGAAAATCCGAGCATTTCACTTGGAAAATATCAAAATGATCTGTTCTGAATTCTCTCTTTTTTTTTTTTTTTCCTCTTCTATAACAGAAATAAAATTAATTTAGAGTTTGGTGTCACTGAATCTGCCTTTTTCACCAAAAAAAAAAATAATCAAAGAAAAATCCAAAAAATCCAAAAATCCAAACATTTCCTCCCCTTCCAGCCACAGTTGTCTCAGATCAGCTCAGGGCAGAGGAAGTATTTCAGTGGCCTTTGGAAAGACCACACTCTGAGAAACCCATTTCACTACCCACCACCAGCAATAAACAAGAGGTAAATGAACGGGAAGAAAGCGAACCCGCTGCGTGACTCACTATCATGTGAGAAGTGTGCTGTCTGCCATAACCACAAGCCATGGTATATTATCACAATGGTTTATTTAATCTGGGAGTGAACTCTAGATATCATCTAACACATCTGCTCCCATCTTGCGGCCCATGGCTCCCTGTCCTACGGGCAGAGCCTTTCTGAAGCCCATTTCCACAACTGATGGGGCAAACGGGAGCTCGGGCAGCCCCACACCACCGTCAGCCCGATGCACCCTATGATCCAGGGCATCTGTAGCACCTACCAAGGCTGAAATATTACACAGAGAGCTGCACAGAGACTTACCACAACCCAAACATGGATGTAGCTTGTTAAACAGATAGGATCTAGGAAGTAGCTCTCAGTAAACCTAAATACATTTGGGAAAGGGAGGGCAGGAACACCAGGCTCGGAAGCCAGATTATGATCAAAATATCAAGGCAGTTCCTCTCTCTTGGTAACTGTCCAAACTAGAATCCTCAATCCCAGCCCCTCCAAGTCTCTCTGGGTTTGAAATCTACTTGCTTCTGTGAGTTTCTCAGTTCAGGCTTCTCCCTTGTTTTCAACAACCTTTACTCCCCCTTGCCTCCCATCTTTCAAATGTCTCCTAGCTTCTTGCAGCATGGAGGATGCAACCTTCACAAGCTTTTCATCAACTTTAGTGGAGTTGGACTGAGCCTTAGATTCCTGCAGCAACCGGAATTTGGGTGCTTTTCTAGCACCAAATATATCTCTATGCCTAGGACAGAGTTTGCTTTGTTTTCTAACCCCCCCCCCCCCCCCCCTTTTATTTTTTTAAGAGATTAGATTATCCTTAAATAATATGTTTTCCAACTGTTTTGTGTGGCAAAACCTCTCTGCTTCCTATTTTATATGTGGTTTACATCCTGTGCATGTGGCTTAAGGGAGCAGCCGTTCAGCTTCAGGGGGTAATTAATCCCCAGCACCGTAATCTGCACAGAGGCATTTAATCTTTCAGGAAAGATGCACCTGAAAGGAACTTTTTGAGAAGCTCAGGGCTGATAGAAACCACTGAGTAAAGCCCACAGCTTAGCCAGAGGCTGGGAACCTCCTTTCTGCTCTGATCAGGTTTCCTCAGCAATTAAATGCGGAGCCATCCAACAGAACTATTTTGTCTAAGGGTAATGAGCAGAAGTCCCTGGGATTCAATTTCAAGATCTTCTCAGAGGTCCCTGTTGCATAACCTTGGTCCTCCCAGGACAGTGTTTGATCCTGCTCCTGCTGCTGGAGGAGTCTTTCTTGGCATCATCTTATTCTGCCCTCATACGGAAGGTAAGTTTCCAGACCATGGATCTACAGGGCAGAGACCCTCCCCATCACACAAACTTCAAATTTACTTTGGTTCTTTTGGGTCTGGAAGTGCAACTAAGGCCACAGCAATTTGAAAGGTCTTCAATTATGTAATCACAGAGTGATACATCCTTCATTTTTGCCACCTTACTTTGCACTTAGTTATTCTGGATGACTTTTTCAGTCTCTCCAGCTTTGGGATGTTCAGACCCTTCCAATAGAGACAGTTCCAAACCTTCTGCCAGGGATTTCTCTGGAACTTAGCTGATTTTCCAAAGGTATTTCTCATTTGGTTTCCCTGACTTTTCCATTCATTCTGTCCCTCCCTGTCCCCTCCAATAGCTCAACATTTTTTTGTTTAGAGGGTTGGCTGAGGACAATGGGAAGCAGCACGGTAATCCTGCACTCAGAGCAGTAGGGAACTGGCACTACATCCTCCTCGTATGATGTATGCTCAGGTGCCCAGACAGAAAGCAAGTATTAGTATGCCAACAACACTCCCTCCTGTAGCATGTTGTCCAGAGATGTTTTACAGCCATGCAAAACTTAAATTTATGGCTTGTGGGACTTGTCCTCACTGAACTCCCTGCAGGGTCTCTGTGTTGGGACCACTGCACTAAGCCCTCAAAGGAGATAAATCCTTCTTCCACCTCCTTCCCTGTTTCCACCTTTCTGTTTTAGCCCCAAAAAGGAGTTTTCATCTTTTTGCTCATCTACGGACCCTTAAAGCATGGTTGGATGGAGAAAGTAGGTGGGTTTGCTTTTCTGATTCGCCCATTCTCAGCACACCCTTTTCTTCCCACCCAGCCCACCAGAAGCACAGCTGCTGCCTTCAAACCAGTGCCATCCAATTGCATTCCCACTGCCCTCATGCCTACATCTCCTCTGGAGCACCTCTGAAGCACTCGGCTCAGTTGGGTACAAGAAACAAAGCTACGTCCTATCCTTTCAGTAGGGCTGTAGGCCCCTTCAGCCAAGTCATCTCCCCGCTACCTGCAAAGTTACACCACTGCAACCAGCGCCTGGGTAAAACAGCTGCCTTTGCAAGGTCTAGTGCTTCTGCCAGGCACACAGGTGTGGGGACCCCTTCATTTGCAAGAGGTAAGGCTCACAGGTCACCAGCACACATCAAAAGGACCACATAAAGACCTACATTCAGGGCTATGCTTTCAAACCGAGGAGACAGACAGACAGACAAAAAAGACATTAAGCAGATAATAAGTTTAAGGCAAACATCTCTTGTGAAAATGGCTCCCTGGAAGCCTACAGGCTTTTCCTGCCATTAATGAGGTTTCTGCTCTAAGCTAAGAGATGTCTGTAGTGCATATCATATTAATGTGTTCAGGATAATGGGGCTTTAAATCAGCAACTAGTACTGGACAAGCATGGGATGAGGTCAGTCTTAACAAAACTAAAATTAAATTACATTTGAACTGGTGTCAGATGAAAAGATGTTTTCCACAAAGCTGTTTTTTCTTTTTTTTTTTTTTCCTAGGAAAAACAGAAGGGAAAAAAAAGCAACCTATGAGTCATCAGGTTGAAATAGGTTATTCAATCATCATGTCCTGCAGCCACATTTTCTCTCCAGTAAAATGGGTTTGAAATTTGGTGTCTTATGAACTACTCAGGAAGACAAGCTCAGTAGGAGGGACAGGAGGGATGAGAGACACTGCCCTCTCAGTCCACTGTTTGCTGCTCTGTCCCAGCCGTCTCCAGCCCTGGGTGGCTGCAGTGGCTGCTTGGACATCTTCAGGGACTGGCTGGTGCTGCTTAGTGTTCCCTTCAGTGACCCCCTCTGCACCTCCCTTCTTATGTTTTTGATAAACTTAGTATTTTGCCCCATTCTTTCATTTGTTCTCTCTGTATTTGCTTGGTTTCTCCTCATTATCTGCTTTAGAATCCTTTGTCAAGTATTGCTATTAGTTTTTGTTTGTTTGTTTGTTTGTTTTTAGGGATGGATTGATGATATTTCTAAGGGGAAGACAAATGGGAACAATGGATATATTGGAAAAAAAAGACTAAAACAGAGGAAACAGCAGCGCTTCTTCTGAAAAACTCCAACCTCCAAGGACTTCCTGTGCCAGACTGGGTGGCTTTGTGTTTGATAGCCATTGATAGACTTTTCCCCATGGACTTGTTCAGCCATCCTTTGAACCTCTGTAGGTGTTCAGCAAACATAACTTGCCCCAGCAAGGTGTTCCAGAGCTGAGCTATGAGCTGGCTACTGCCAAAATCGTTACTTAATCTCATATTACACATTGAAAATGTTTACTATCATTATAGCATCTGAATTGCTGGTAGACTTTCTGATAGATATAACACACTCATCTAACACACTGATCATCCACTATCAGTGGATTCCCGTATCCTGAACTCTGTTGCAGGGTTTTTCAGGTGAAACACGCCCAAAATGTCGTTACTGAAATCAGCTTTAGTATGACTTCTTTGTTTTTCAATCACATGAAGAGAAATAAACTGTATTTGAAAGAAGAGATACAATTGAATATAGGGTAAGAAATGGTGAGCTTTAAAAATGTGTAGGGTTGTGTGTAAGCCAGCAGGTCTCCAGATATTAGCTGCTCTGAGAAAGCTGTAGGTGCCCTGTTACAGGAGCTGTGCCAGAGTCTGTACAATGGGGAGAAAAAAAAAGGGGGGGGGGGGGGGGGGAGAGGGGGGATAAATAGGGCTATATTTAACTAATCAAGTCTCTCCTTATCCTCCCAGTATTGTGAACAGCAGGAAAGCAAACAAGGCAATGTTTAATTGCCTCTCCAATAAAGGGGAGAGAGCAAGCTTGAAATTGAGTTTTAGGCAGAAATTTCCACAGCTCTCTCAAGTTTCTTTGCTCGCTGGTAAAAGACACCTTCAGGAGCTCCTCCCCAAAACCCTGTCCCGAGGGACCCCGGGGGAGAACAAAGCCGGGGATTTATCAGCGCTGCCGGGCGGCTCCGCACCAAGGGACCCCCAGGGACCCGCAGCTGGGTGCCTGGCGGCCCCAGGGGGGCGAGAGGGAGCCGGGCAGGCTGGAAAGTAAAAGTCACCTGCAGGGACCGCAAGGCAGAAAGCTTAAACTGAACTCCACCAGGTTTTCATCAGCATTTCCAAAGGGGAGGCAGCAAACTGTGGATTGAAATGTGACATCGCCGGGCAAACGGACTGAACCGCAAAATGAGTAACTTCCTCCGGGAGCTCCCCCGGAGGGACGGGGATTGCTTTAAGGTGCACGGCCTCTGTTATGTAAATTGTCTTGAACCCTAAGAGGTTTTGCAGATTTACATGATAAGTAATTGTTTTCTCCCCCAGCTATTAAGCGCGGTGTGGGGGAGAGAGCTCAGGGCGAGAAGGAAAGCAGAAAGCGGAGGGAGGCTGCAGGCACGGAGGATCTTGCAGCAGACTGGTGAAGGAGACTGGAAGTCATTCGGTAAAGAGAGCAAAAGCTGCACTGGGGACAGGGCTGTGCGAAGGGAACCCCAGTGGGTGTAACGTGGGGGCCACCAGGCCCCACCAGCCTCCCAGGGCACCACCCGGTGCGGAGCCTCAGGGCAGTCGAGGACCAAAGCAGAGGGAGCCATGCCTCTCTGAAATACTTCTCCAAAGTTCACAAATCCTGAATTCAGGCAGTTCTAGAGCCAGGGGCAGTGCCTTTGGATTTAAAAGGGCTCCGTGGGTTTTTCTTCCAGGAATTTGCCTGACTTTCAGCTTCTGTGGCTTCGTGTGGCAAGGAGTGCCTTTCCTTAAGGACGCACGTAGCCCTGCTGCATTGCAGAAGGGTGTTTCTTCTCCCATGCGCAGCGTTTCGAAAGGATCCTGCCATGCAGGAAGTGTTGTAGCGGTTGTCCAAGGGTACGGATCATATATGGATCCTTTGAGTCTGGATAAGCAATAAAGAGGGGTCGCAGAGACTGCAGGTGTGTGAAGCTCAGGGTCTATGCTCGGGGTGCTCCTCCCGTGAGGAGCAGCAAGTCAAGCTTGGGAGCCTGCAGTGGCACAGGGGCTGAGATGAAGACATGAGATAAATGGATGTGGGGAAGCAATGTCATTTCAGTGAGGGGAACGGGAGCTGAAGGCTGACGTGGAAGTGATTTCTGTGAGTCTAAAGGAGATTTGCAGTTCTTCCAGGGAAGATTTTTCATCGCTCATTCCTCCAGGTCTTGTCACAACAGAAAGCTTCATTTTCTTCTCAGTGGTGCGACTCCCTTCACATCAACAAAGTTACGCTAATGGAGGCGTGCACAACGAAACCCAGGGCTGGAAGAACAAACCTCCCTCATCATGAGTCCCCTGGTACAGCATGTGAGAAGGCTCTTTCCTTTCAGCCTTGGAGAGGCTATCAAATTGCTTTTAATGTTGCATCTCTCAGTGCTGGGCCACAAGACATTTGTTTGCTTCAGGTGTCATGGGAGCTGAAAAATCTTTTTGGGGAATGATATTATCCCTCTAAAGTCTTATCTTAAGGGAAACATATGTGATCTTGCAGAGAAGCCTCTCTCGGTTGCGTTTTAACTTATTGGTCTTGTTACAGTGCGAATTCACACCAACAGCACTATGCTGTGGGTCACAGCCATGCGAACAGGGGAGAGAAAGTAACTCGTACACTGCTGACACTGCCGGAGTGGGAACGGGTGGGTTCTGTGCTCTGAGATAGGGCAGAAGAGGTTCAAGTTACTGACAGATTTGGAGAAGCTTTTTAAGTGGGATCTTCAAAGAACATGTTAGTTGTCCTAACTCTGATGGTGTCAATGTCACAAAGAGGGCATTGTTTGAGTACTTTCAGGTGTCTCACCTTTAATGTCTCTAGCTTCTGCTCCTCCTGTATAAATGTAATTGTCTACCTCACCCGTGATTTACTCTAGAGGGAAAACTTTTACTCTATGGAAGGCTCCCATAGTCACTGTGATTATAAAGTCCGTGCTGCATAATCGCACCGAGAAAAAGTCTCTCCTGCAATCTAAATGTTGTGATAGAAATTGAATTCATAAATTGTTAGCACGGTTCTGTAATAAACAACTGAATTCATTCATACCTTTATTCTCTCCTTAACTCACAATCGTTATGATTTTCAAATTGTTTGTTCATTTCTTTCTGTGGCAGAACACTATTTTCAAAACATTTTAAAATTATGGCTGTTTTTACCCATTGCTATCTTATTTCATTCTAATGAAAACTACGATATCAGCAGAAATATGATCATGGCTCACAGGCAAATCTCTGAAGTAAAAATACAATGAACTAATAAAAACGTAAGCATCGCTATCATTTTTCCAGCTCCTTTGGGCACAGTTGTCTCTCCTTGGGATAGGTTTGTACAGCATCTTGCCCAGTACAGCCTAGAGCTTATCTAAGGTTTGTGGGCATCACTTTTAGACAAATAGCAGTAGAAAAACAAACTCTAGTAGCATGAGTTCAGCCCTGCTGCCAAGCAAAAAGCTTCATGAGACCAGCTACTCCTCATCCCTTCTGAACCCGGAGGAAATCCATCGATTGCACACTGTATCTCCGAGGTCAGCGGTTTGGGGTTGTTTTGAAGTGAGGGCCTCATCTAAAACAAACTTAGATCAGCACATGCACATACAGCCTCCCCCACACACAAACCACATACATCACTTGTGTGATAAAACCCCTTCAAAGCAAGCAGTCCACCGCTCTCAGCTAATTTACCTCTGTAAGGAGAGAAAAAACAGCATGATAGACAAGAGTCACTCTACCACCAGAAGCCTCTAAAATCTTCTGGTGATAAAGGTGGCATGAAAACATGCCTAGAAAGGAAACAGGAGCAGTTAGAAGCATGGGTGTTTTCATGGGAACTGTGGTTAAAGAGAGAACAGGAAACATTAAAAAGCAACAGGGGAAAAATGAGAAGGAAAATTCTGGCCTTTAGTGGATCTGAAGGAGCCTGTAGCATCTCAAGACAAACTCTTCCATCTTCCCCACCTCCTCCCTGAAAGTCCTGCTGGAAAGCGGGAGGTGGGGTTTCTGGCAGAGGGGAATGTGTCCTTTACTGGCGCTGCTCAGCTCTCCCTTCCCCGTGGCACTCCTGCAGCAGCTGTGGTTTTGCTCACTGGACCCCTGCAGGTAGGAGGAATCTTGTACCCAGTCTGGAAACACCAGTAAGGGATTAACAAAAAAAAAAAAAAAAAAGAAACCCTCCCCTTGAACTCAGTCAGTGTGCTAGGACTAGAAAAAGAGCTGCTGTTGCCACCACCGTAAAGCACAAATCACTTTTGTTTCTGCCCAGCAGCATCTTACCTCGTCCATCAGCCCAGGCTACTCCCCTGCCTTGACTGCAGCATGACTGGAAACTTCCAGCCAGAGGATTTTTTACTTTGTGGGTCAGGTTTCTTCTTGAGGTATTAGAAAAAAAAAAAAAAAAGGCATTTTTTGCATCTTAGGTTCCAAAGTGGCCTGAATCAGAACAGCCTCCTCAAGCACCCCAGCCCTTCTCTCAGTGCCGAACTGTGGCCCTGCTCCTGGCCCTAGAGATATTAGGGCAAGGCAGTGGTTTGTGCCAGGCTTCTCTGTCTCGACAGATCAGAAAGGTCTCCATTTTCTTTGTGAATTTGTAAGAGAACATTTTGCCTTGGGGTTTCTGGGTCGTTGGTGCAATCCTAAGGCTAAGAACTACTCTAAAAACAACAAAAATGTATTTTTCTGCCTTTCACTTCTAGAAGAAATGAGAAGAGCCCAGTTTAATATGCAAGCCTTGAAGAGGTCAAGTAAAATCTATTCCTTGTATACAATCTAATGCTCTCGCTGTAAATTCAGACTTGTTCATGACCACAACAAAGCCCTTCAATGCTTGAGGAAGATCATTACAGGATTTTCCTTGTTATTACAGCCCAGCAGAGAAAGCGGTTTCAGCACAGCTGACAAGAGTTTCCATCTCACAAACTCTGCAGATGGGCCACAGGCTTCCAAGAGCTGTATCGGGCAGAGATGAGTTGGATTAAAGATAATCTGCAATGTGAAATCCTGTTAGAAAAGCCTTTGGGTCTCCACTGCTTCCAGAGCTGAAACTCTCCTGGACTGAAAAAAGGCAGCTGATGTTTGTTTTGACAGCTGCGAGGAGTGAGAGGTGTGTGCATGCGTGCCAAGGAACAACACATATGGTGGCCATGTGACACGACCCACAACCAGATGAAAGAAAATTGTCCAATATCTCCAGCAGCGTGGTTCAAATTCCACTTCAGCCAAATTGGCGGGCGTGACAAATGCCAGCTAGTCCCTGTTCCCTACACTGATTTAGGAGGCAAAGTACTCCATTTGATCACCTGCGTGCTGTGGTTTTCATCTACTCCTAAAATTTTGGGACACCAAAATAGGGAAAAGCTGCTGGTTGTTAAATCATCTCATTGCTTCTCCAGTTCAAGTTTCTCACTCTTCCTCTTCCCTTTTTAAAAACACTTTTTCTTTCTGAGGAAGGACTCAACCTGTAGCTTCATGGGCGTTTCCAAAACTGAGTTAGGAAACTCCTTGTTCACTACTTTTCCAAGTAGTTCCAGCTTGACTTGCCATCAGTAGGTACCAGGGAGGTGTAAGGACTGTTTTGCTTCCCAGCCTGTTAGTGTAAAACACTGCAGTGCAACCATCTCAGCGAGGGAAGGATCCGGCTTCTCTCAAGGTATTCATCAAAGAGCGGGTGATACAGTTCATGTTGAAAGGAGACCAGGTCTCAGTTTGACTACCAAACCTTTCTACGGACAAATTATCCAGGCTGAGCTACTGCAGAGCAACTTTTTGAGGAGCTGGTCTGGTTGCATGTGTCCCAAATCATTCTGGGCAGAAAACTCAACAGAAGGAGCGGTGTATTTAAATGATATAATCAAAATATTTTACTCTGAAGATGCTCAAAAACATCTTGACTTTTCCAAAGCTCTACTTCATGGGGACATCAAAAGAAAAACGTTTTTGTGAATTGTCCAGTGGGTAATGTTCTCTCCTTGCTCTGAATGGATCCTGTCCACACAGAAATCACGTGAGTTTCATTTGAGCCCTTAAACTGAATTATTAAATGGGCAGAAAACCACATATAACATATAATTAAATGAAAAATTACCTTTGGTGATCTTGAACCTTTTTCCTAACCATTTTAAATTGGTATTACCAGAAATTTATTCATTCAAGACTGTCCACACAAGCTTTGCACTAAATCCATTAGGATAATAATTACACCTTTAATTCAATCAGCTCGCTGTTGATTGCAGACCAATGACTGCTAAGTGGCTGCAGATAGCTCAGAGTTTTGTCAAAAATGCCATGGCCAGTCCTGCAGTGAGCTTTGTTAGAAAACAAGAGTAGCTTGAAAGTTTGAGCGTGAGCAATGCCCACTGCTTTTCTGGTCAAACTAAAAGTCCTTTCCCCAACTGGCTGCTGAACATCACTTTAACAAGATATGCTTAAGAAAGAAAGACTGTTCCTGACAGTAAATGGGATGGGGGGGTAGGTGGGGGAAGAGGGAGGGAATTACGCATGACTCAACTATTTCCTTGCTACAATTTATTAGATTTTAAATGTGTGCATGTTGTACCCATCAGCCTCTCTGCTGCTATGGAGTCAGTGCCAGAATTATGACAAATGAGATTTTTCTGTTCACTACAAGTTTTATCTGAATTATCTACCATGTTAGAGGTCATGGGTATAACACTTCATTTTTCTCTGTACCACAGATATACTGAAAGTGAATGCCAGCTCATGAACTATTTCACAGGCCTGCTGTCATGAACTCATTTGAAAAAAAATGTAATGCACAATTAGCCTTATCTTCAGGAGTTCCCAAGGACGAAGTCCAGTCTACACTGATTTATCTGATCTTTCTTGTGAACTAGAAAAAGGATAGTGTTGGGGCACAGCATTCACCCCACGTGACTGTCTCAGAACAAAAGCAGTATGAAAAGAATGGATAACAGTACCTGTGGAATGGGACCCTTAGATGTCTTACAAGAGCTGTCCTTTGAAGCCAATTGTCTTCTTCTAAATAATGACTTGGTAAATACGAACCACACTGTGATAGCCAGCTGACCCCCAGAGGAGAGGAATCTCTGGCACCCGTGGAGAGGCAGAGTTCTAGGGAGAGCTTTCTTTCTGCAGCTGCTCTTGACCCTAAGATAGCGCTGGAATGGCCAAGCCCACGTTTTCCTGTCAAAGACAGTGGTGGTGCCTTTTTGTCGACATTTGGGGTTACAAGAGAACTCCAAAGCACTGAGAAAACAAAGCAAGAACATGCGAAATGTGGGATTATCCCAGATGGTGCACTTTAACTTCAGTTGGCAAAACCATGACCCGAGTCACCTTGCGAGATGGATTGCAGTGCAACTGGATGTATATTATCCGTATTATTGGCCTAATATTTCAAGCTGATCTTCTGCTTACAGTTCACGTCAGCACATAGACTGGCTTATTCAACCTCTTGAAAACATCTTGCAGAGATAAAACACATGTGTATATACTATAATCTTTGGTAAGTCAGTATCTTCTTTTGTGAAACAGTGACGTTTATGGGGGGGGACTGATCATTTTCAGATGTTTTGTTTAATTCAACTGAGCAGTTAGACAGATACTAACAACACAAGAACGGTCCTGAACTTTTTGGAGTCAGAATCCCTTCATCACCCTGGACCAGTCACTGATCTGCAGTCCTGTGAACAACATTTCCACTTGGAGTTTCATTGTCAGAAATTGAAACTTGGATGTGTCCCCAGTTTTAAAACCTTTTACAACACCGTCCCTTTGAGGAGCTCATGGGATTTGTAATTAAGTGCGATGTCATTCTTTGAGCTAAGCATTATTCTCCCCACACTTTTTTTTATATTTTTTTTTTAAATAGATGTGGACTTGAAGTAGAGACAGGGGCCATGGTAGATGCAAAGCAATGAATTAGGGCAGAAAGAAACACTGGAGACACAGTCATTTGAACATACACCAGCTACATGCAAAGCCTGGTGAATAAAAGCTTCCAGCCCACTGTAATACAACACCTGAAAAACCACTTGATATCCCAGAAGCTGGCCCCACTATGTAACAGGAGATTGCTTGTAAATTTAGAAAAGAAATAGCCCAGCTACTGAACTACCGTGGGAAACTTGCCAGGGCATCACCTTAAGAAAGGCAGCCCTGGCTACTGGGACTGTGGTTGCCTCTCATTAAATGCACGAACAGCTTCTGGAATAGAACATTTCTCTGTAGCATTAGTCTGGCAGACTGGAGAGGACAAGCCCTGCTCTCAGCTAGCAGAAACCTGACAGCCATTTTCTGACCATGCTTTCCCTGCTGCTATTTGGAAAGGATCACCCAGGCTTTCCCTTATGGGACACAACTTAGGAAAGCACATCTTTTGTCCACAGGTCTTCCATGCGCGGTTTAAGCATAATTGCAAATCAACCACAAGGAAGACATTAGCAAATATATTATTGGAGAAGGAGAAAGTAAGAGAATATTTTTCAACTGTACGGTCCAGAATGCTTTCTGGTTTAAATGGCATAGGTCTGTTGATTTCAAAAGACTGCAACAAATGGAAAAACTCAGGTGACATCCAGACACCTCAGTCATGTTGGTGACCATCCAGACTTCCACAGGAATCAGGACAACAAGGACTGAAGGTTTTCACTGCTGCACAAACCACCAAGATCAACCACTCTTCCCAGTTGTCCCTAATTACAGTGGAGCAACCTCTTTGATTTCAAGGCCAGGAAGCTACTTCTACTGCAGAATCAGGATGTGGCTGGCTGAGATTAGGGTATGAAAATCTTCACATATAAACTTTGTTTTGATGAATGTCCTATTTTTTTAAAGGACTGAAGCAGAGATTATCATTGCTCAGCAGTCAGATTGTCAAAATATCCCTTTTGCTCTCTTCACCTAAAAAGTTGAGTCAGATTTATAATGGTGTTTAAATACTTAAAGCTGATGGACATGAAGAATCAGATCTGCCTCCCAACTGTAGACAGATACAGAATAAAATATCAAAAATGGAAGACACTTAACTGCACTTTTTTTCCACAAGATGAAGTGAGCACTTAGAGCTGTGACTTCCCTGAGCTATTTTGGATGTCTTTCTAAGGATGGGATAAACTGCACTCTAAAAAAGCCCATTTCTCTCTCAGTCCAGTGATGTTTTTCAGAAGCACTGAGACATTTATCTGCTATTGTAGCTGTATGCTTGAACTGCACAAGGATTGCCAGTGTGGCATGCTTTATCTTTGCTCTCCATTTGAGGACAAAGTCTTTCTTACTAACACCATTTCTTACAGCATTTCAAGGCTTGGCTAATATTCAATATAGATCAATACGTGCAGTTCTGGAAGGGTCTGTATTGCAGATTCCTTGGAAGTCCTGGCTATTCTGCAAGAAGCACACACCACGTTTTATTCCTTATGGCCTTTACAGATATTGATGGAAATACAGTGTCTTCTGTTAGCTATCAATGACTCAGCTTAGACTCATCATATGAAGCTATTCAGGAATAGTGAGAAAAAGAGGAAGAATGCATTGAACTAATTAAATTGAAAAGTCAAAGTGAGACATAGAGCTAGAAAACTGACAAAAGGATGGAAGAAACAGTTCTCAACAGCTTTCAGACACTTTCCTCCCTCTCCTGATGGTTACTTCTTCTCGTACAACCTTTGGTCTAAAATCCTGTGCAGCGTTACGGAAGGAGAAAGAATATTTGCTGACTGTCTTGCTGTCCCCTTGCAGAGGGGTGAAGGAGTCTAATGAAATGCTGCAATTATACCAACGGAGTCAGAATTGCACTGTGCTCATTCTTCAAATCTAGACACTGCTCTTGAAGACTGTCTGGAAAGGCATTTGCATCTGCATAATGTAGCAAAGCCTGAATGAGGGTTCATGTGTACATTTTATCAGATATTATAGGAAGGCTGGCCAAGCTTTAAGTGTAGGATGTAAAGACACTTTCATGAATTAAAACAAAAATGTTTTATATTTTATATAGAAGAGGTGAATGCTGCAGAGCAGCTAATGATTTTGAGGCTTATATAAAATGCAGTAAGAAGCTTTCAAGATCATCTGCTCCCGAAGGTTTTCTGCACCCCCAGCAGATGGGTTTGTGGCATACGAGCTATTCTCCCTGTCTCTTGCTCTCTTCTTTACCACACTGCCACTTTGGGGAAGGATAGAGGGGAAAAATAAAAAACAACTGGAAGTCTCTCCGCCAAGAGTGATAAAACGCTTTTCCCTTTGTTTCAGGATTTCATTCCCAGAGGTTTCCAATCTTGGGCAAGCTTGAAAATACCATGATGTGTTCACAGTTTTTCTCATTCATTTTGAGACCCAGAATGGGGTCTGGAGGCAGATTGCTGTGGCAACCTATATAAAATTTTCCTAATTTAAATATGGGTTGTGTATGTTGAGGGAAGAGCACAACCTACAGTTTCGTGAAGCAAAAAGGCAGCAGGAAAAGTGTGGCTTAAAATTGAACTTCCAAACATGTCCTAGAGGGAAAGGGATATACCATCTCTATGTGTAATGGTGTGGCAGATAAAAACATTTTCTTTAAGGTTATTTCATTAGCTGTGTCTGCCATTGTCTCTCATATCACTCTTTTGTGCAGAGAGGCACACTACCTTTATCACACAGCACAACAAGAGTTAGATCTTCTCCAGGACACTGGCTTCTGAGACTTCCAGTAATGCAAACACAAATTACAGTGTGGGTGAGATCTCCGTTGCAGTGGCAGCGCAGCTGTGACAGAGTTCCCACCGCTTGAGTTTCCCATGAAAAGAAAAAAAAAAAAAAAAACACTCTCCAGTCAATGGGACATATTTTGTAGCCTGCCCATCCAAGTCACTTTTTTTTTTTTTTTCCTGAGCTTTTCAGAGCTGGTTCTGTTCTGAACATCCAACAGCAGCAGAAGAACTTTTCTTCACCAGATGACTTTGTTATAACCTAGACAAGCTGCCTCTGTGTTCAGCAGCACGGACAGGATAGAAATGCATGCCAAGTGGGAGGAGTATGGAAAGTGTGATTTTGTGGTAAAACTCTTGAAAATTGGTTTAGAGGAATCTCATGAAGCTCAAGAACTGAGCATTACTTGAATTTCATCCAAGTGATGGGATCCGGGCTTCTGATCTGGAGTCTGTGAAACACAGCAGAGGAATCTGCTGGACAACAGAGAAATATCCATCAAGTCTTAGACACAGCACCCCAATCCTGAGAGTTTCTCCAGTCCTCTACATTTTGATAACTCAGCCAGCACTCCCCTGTTTTCCAGCGGGTCCCACTCCTTTTGTGCACTTCAGTTTCCTTTTCTTGCTCACATTCATGCTAAATGACTAGGAGAGACTAGGAGACTTGGGGAGATCGGCCTTCAGCTGACAGGAGGATGATGACCAGAGGACCTCGGCCCTGAGGCCTGACTGCCAAATCAGTGTGTCAGTCATACACGTGCAAATTCAATCCATGTTAGCATTTGAGGGCAGAACTGTTTCACATGCCAGCACTGGCAAGGCAGAGGAGAGATCCAGCCCAAATAGCCCCAGAGGCAACGGACAGCCCAGAGGCACACAAGCAATTGGCAACACCCCACGGAAACCAGGAGAAAGGCTTGGCTTGCCTGCATTTGTTGTTTGGGGATGGGGAGGAGTCCATATCCGCTTGGATGCAGATAAAAAAGTCTCTTCCCTTCAGGAAGTCAGCTGACACAGCGGGCTTATTAATGTATGATAAAAGGATTCACAACGCTCTCCCATCCTTCTCAAAAAGCCCCAACCCCACCCAAATACACCTCCGTGTTGGTGCAAGCCTCCTGATGACTCGAGCTAACAACTCAGAGTATCGCAAAATTCATTTCCAGAGTAGACCCGTTTTCCTCAGAGAGCCCAACAGCCCACGTGGCACCCTTTTCATTCCCTTAAGCAGGTACCCTTGGGGTACATTTCTTTTCCCAGGGCTTATGTTCAAGCAGCTCTGGTCTCCTTGCATCATATGAACCCCTCTCTAATAGCATCTCTGGCTTCTGTACTGCATCCTGCACCCGCCAGCATGGGCAAACCCTTGGAAGTGCTGGAAGTAGGCATAATGGCATGAGCTATGCGGTAGCTGCCGGCAAGCCCCAGTGCTTCCTTGGCAGCCAAAGTAGCAGTTTCATCTCTGTTACTCACTTAGCCTACCCTGGAAAATGTTTTAAACGTTGGTGTAGTTACAATTAGTGTTGCCATGTTGGCAAACCCTCTTAGCATCAGCATCAGCATGATTTATGACTTCTGCCCTGAATGAAATAACCCGCCCCCCAGAGACCAGGTAAAAGCTTTCTGTTAGTCCCGTCTCGGGACAAGGGTGGTATCCTATGACTCAAGCTTCTTCTGGGGTGTAAGCTGTCCCAGTGCAGCCGTCCATGTGAGAACTGCTGGGTAATCCAAATTCCTAGCTGTGGCAGGAAACGAGCCAGCGGGACAGCTGCGTCTGAAACAGACGGGCTACTTCGAGATGCTTCCCAGTGGGATTCTGAAGGGAGCCACTTCTCTCGCTGAGAAGCTATCCTGTTTTCTGAGAGATCTACTTTGAGTCTTGTGGCTCTTGGCTACAAGACGATTTTGCTGCGAGGCAGACAGGGTTGGGAAAGTCGGCCACTCCCTCAAAGAAGGCTTTTGCTAGTCTAGAAGTATCATTAAAAGTGAAATCACATTCTTAACTTATGCTGGCAAGTGATTAGGGTAGACCCAGCGTGAGGCTGCCAATGGTGATATGTCACAGTAAGCATGAATAGCTTGGGTAGGTTTTATTTCTTTAACAACGCATTGCAACCCATGGGTCATGCGTCTGCCAGACTCCAGCATTTGAATCTGCATCACCGACATCTGAGCAGCCACTGGCTGACATCTGATACTGCTCCACTGAGCTCACTAACTCTGTCTACTTGTCCTGCTGAACTTTTTGTGGCCACTCCATCCATTACAGCTACCCAAAGGGACAGGAAATCAATGCTGGTATCAAGCAAATGCAAATTCTGAGTCAGCCGCATGGAGCAAAGGAATCACAGCTTCCAAATATGGCATCAGACACAACGTGGAAGCGGAGAATTGTGGTTAACACAGCTCTGAATATTTCTGGGCATTTTACCCAACACAGCAGGAGCGTCTTCAGATGAATGAACTGGGCTCCTGACACTGTGTGTATAAATTTTCAAGTGGGTTTTACTGTCTCCTTTCTCCAGAGGAAACAAGGGCCACGATAGACACACGCGTACACGCACACACACCCACAAAATCAGTAACAGAAACACACACAGACAGAAGTCCCCAAGATCAGCTTGTTGATGTAAACCATAATAGAAAACACACTTTGGTTTGCAGAAGATCCTCTGGAGACTTTCAAGAAAAAAAATAAAGTATGCACACTTTCTACTATTTTTAAGCCTCGCTTTCAAATGGATGCTGAAGGTCACCAGAGCTCGCAGGCAGCAGCTTTGACAGATGAGATCTTTAACTGGTCGGGAAGAAAAAGGCAGGGTGGGATGTGGCAGCAAAAACATACTGGTATGCCATTGGCACGCCTTCTGAATTGCTCAGTGTCTGTGGTAGGACACTTTGCTTGTGGACCAGCATCTGGTGGGAGAGTCCTTAGATTTAGGAGAATCTGTCAGATTTCTGGTTACTCCACGCTTCCTCCTGGGATGAGGAAAGTAGATGTCAACGATCCACGGATGCTTTGTGCAAAAATGTAGCATTCCTTTGGTCATACGCATGGAAAAGTCTAGCTGCAGAGGGCAGAGATAAGATTTGAAAATGATACTTAGCAGCTCTGTTAAACTGCCAACCCCTTCCTCTTCTCCCTCGGGGTCCTTATTTTCTTATAGCTGGGGCTAACAAGAAAGGATTGTTGTCAAGATAAAACAAATGCACAGAATCCAAAGACATTCCCTGTTATTACCAATTTAGGTATTCCAGTCTGCCTGCCTTTCTTGCCTGCCTTTCTCAAAACAAATCCAGAAGGTTGAAAACATGTTCTTGGAGCTGTAAAATCCTAATTTTGGGGACAGTACTAGCAAATCTCTTTTTAGACTATTTCAGTCATTGTCTGGATAATCGGCCATTGCCATTTTGCATCTTTAGTTCAAATGCCTGTGGAAAATTTGGGAGAAAAAGATGTTCTGCTAAAAAGAGTCACTGATTTCACAAAATGCTTACAGACACCACCACCACAACAATGGAAATCAGTGATGAAATATGGACTCAAAACCAAACCTTCCAAAGCCCAGGCTAGCATTCTATTATGAAGAATCCTTCCTCATGAACAATCTGATATTCTTTACAACTACCATAAAAGTTAAAAAAATGCAGGAAAATTCCAACCTTCTTTAAAAGTACAGAAGGCAATTTTTTTGTTGGTTTTCAGATCCAGATCAAAAAGATTACTCTGTTTGTGATTTAAACACATTGCATTTTGCAGCCAGCAGTCAAAGCATTAGAATAAGAACATTTCTGTCCTGAATGTCTGTGAATTTACCATCTGCGGAGAGAAAAAGGCTCAGTTGCCTTTCACATTTCACATACCAATGGCCTGGTTCTGCCTCGAGCTAAATTCCCTTGGATTTCCACCACTGTCCAGTGAGGCCAATACAGTTCCCTAAATATCTATCCAACGTGTAGAAAAGTCAGTCAAAAATGTACTCAGTACAAAACCAAGTCTCCCCTCCCTACAATGCTAAATATTTAACTATTGCCAAGTAGCGAAGGCTTACTAAATTCAGAAAGTGTGGATTGGTAAAGCTTCCCTTCACTTTAAAAAAGTTTTATTTTTTCCCCTCTCAAGCTTCATAAAATACATAGAAGATCTTCAGCCTGGAATTTCAAAATCATAATCTTTAACATTTTAATCTTCTTCCAGCAGGTGGAGGTAGATGTGTGCTGGATTTCCTTTGGGAAAACAAGTGAGATATGTAGTTCATAAAGCAACTCTATGTGCACCTAAACAACTGCTTGCAATATTTGATATATGATCTGGTGTTTCCCTTTAGTTACCACTCGCTTTTGTCTCATTCTCAACACACCTGAGGGAATGAAGAGGAGAGTTTTCTGCATTTAGCATGCAAAAATACCTTTTCTCCCTTGAATCTTCTGGAAACCCTGTGTGGATACAATTAAAAACTCATCATAACATTGAAAAAGTTCCTATTACTCTTTATTTTTTGTCTCTTATTTTCAACTTTTTCCACAATCAGAGTTCGGAGATGGAAAGTCAGTATTGTTCTGGACAAGGTTTTTCTCCATAAGTCTTCTGTTTCACAGAGACCAAATGTTTGTGGTAAAAGGAGTTCGATCACATTTGGAAAGCTCCTGTGAAGCCCTTTCTTTATAGTCTGCCTCTCTTTGCCTCACACTTTGCTCTAAATGCTTGTTGGAAGAGTTTTGGAATATATCCTCCATGTGGATTCCCTCAGACAGACTGTTCTCAGGTCAAGTCCACGAAATTACTGGTGTCTGGACAAATATGAGAGAGGGGTCACAAACCTTGTGGTTCTCAGGGGGAGCTTTCTCTCAACAGACCTCACTGTGTATGGAAGGGCCTCTCTCCACTAATGACTCAGATGCTCAACTCCAAACATTCCTATCCCACGTTGATCAGATAATGATCTTTAAAAAATTATAACTGCCATCGCAATGGAGGGCAGAGGAAGCTGGAGACTCAAATTCCTGGAGGATTTGTGTTCCAACCTGATGGAATCCCTGGCTTGTCAAAAGGATTAGCGTGAGCCTAACAAGGCTCATCCGCATCTTCTCGTTTGAGCACATTTGGGCCAACGAGGATTTTTCTCATTGGGCTTCATTTGCAGCCCCCTTTTGATAAGGACTTTCCCTGGAAAGCCTCAGTTGTCAGGGTTAATGGTTTAAGCAGTGTTGATAGATTCTGTTTATGTTGGGTGAGGGGGTTCAGGTGGCCCAGTCTAATGTAAGCTTTCCATCAACTGTAAACAGCAGCTTTTTATGTCAAAGCTGTGTTTCTGCCTTTTGACAAAGCATTAACAGATCTTCTGAAAGGAAGAACCTGGGGTGACGACAGTGGGAAGAGCAACGAGGTTTAATAGGTCATTTCCACCACAAATTCTGATAATTTGACAAAGTGGCATGTCTTTTCCGCTGAGGCCCTGCGAAGAGTTCACATCTGCCATATTCTGGCTCCTGTTCCCAGTTCTGCTCCAGGAGCTGTAGGGAACTTTTTGGCAGTGGCCATGGAGCTGGAGGAAAAGCCTCTGCTGTCTCTGCCCAGACTACTGTGCCAACGTGGACCGAGCTGGGGAATTCTGCCTCTGACCGCAGCCCTGTCCTGAAGCATTTGTTTGAAAACAGCTTGGTTGAAATGGGTCCTGCCTGGGAGAATTTTTCTCCTATGGATTCAGTGGAAGATTTGTGCGTGTGGCCTATATGCACAGCTATTCCTAGTCTGTCAGCTCTGTGATGATGACAGGACTAAATTAAGCCTTACTCTATGCCTGTGGTCTGGCATTAAGACATGACACCTTGTCTGGTATCTTCAATATCTGGTCCCACCCAGGAATTAGACAGATCCAAGACTCTTTGGCTTACAAGATCAGGCAGTTATGAGCAGGATTGGCCACTGGCCCAGCACAAGAGCATAAAGAATGTGGAGCTGTATATCATGGGATGCAGGGATACCATCTTTCCTCTTGCATTCCCAACCCTTGTGGCCAGATATGCTGAAAGGGAGAATGCTACAAAGCATGTCCTTTGCTCCAGGAACCGAGATGAAATTGGTCCATGGGCCGAAATGTTGACCCTTGTGCTTACAGATGAAGGATTCAGTTGAAAAGTGCAGTGTAAACGTAGGAGTCCTCCTAGGAACAGAAGAGAAATGTGGGAAACAAAATTCATGTTCATTCAGAACAAATTAGATGGGCTAGAAGGAGGAAGGGGTCCTCTGGTAACTGTATGGCTCATTTACTGAATATTTTGTCCTATAAAGAGACCATCCATGCCCCAAGAAGCTTATGATGAAAATCCACAGCAACAATATTTTCCCTTTTACCTTGGTCACCTGTAAAGGCAAGCACAGTCGTGGTTTAGAGGGGAAGTGTCTGATGATGTTTGTGCAATACACTGACCCCATTTTGCCCAGAGAAGCTGTGGATGCCCCATCCCTGGAAGTGTTCAAAGCCAGGCTGGATGGGGCTTTGGGCAACCTGGTCTGGTGGGAGGTGTCCCTGCCCATGGCAGGAGGGTTGGAACTGGATGATCTTTAAGGCCACTTCCAACCCAAACCATTCTGTGATTCTATGATTACTTCTTAGCCTGGGTGCATCTCAGAAGCTTTAACACACTGGGACTCCACTCAAAGGACAAAGATCTTCAAATCCTGTGATGGTTTGTGGATAACTTTGGTTGGGACTTGCCAAAGCCATGTTTACCAAGGGCACATGTATGTGGCAGAGTAAAAAGGCACTTGGGTCTACTCGAGATCCTCCTTTCTGTTGTAACAGAAACCTTAGAAGGCAAATGGGCAGCTGCGTGGTGTGTGACACTCTTCTCCTTTTGGATGCAGGTGCCAGGATTAGGGACAAATCAGAGATGGAGGGATTTAACTGAGATCACACAACACAGTCTCACTCACTGCTTGTGATTTCTATGGAGCATACAGGTTCCCAGCGAGGCATCTCCAACATCTGCTCTACCAACAAAGAACCAAGCTGAGACCACCTCCTTTCTTTCTGCAGGGATCTTTTCCATCACTTGCAGGCCTTCAGGATAAGATGGAGCTTATCTTTATAACCACTTATTAATGTCGTCGACTGATGAACTGGCAGGAGAACAATCTGGTGGAGCAGTGAGTCTGCTGAGAAACGACCAGTGGGAGGGCTGGGTGAGACAGCAACGGACTGTAATCAGGCTTGCACCATCTGATTTTGCTTCTCTTATGCTGATGGATTCTTGGCTCAGACCCAGTAACTAGCAGACGGTAAAGGACGGCAGCTAGCATTTTGGCACAGGAATTAGCAGAGCTATCCCAGGATGGCATTGCAGGATGTCAGAAAACCATCAGCTCAGAGGGGTGCAAGGTGGTAAAAATGTAGCTTACAGGGTTAAGCCATGTTATAATGAACTTGCTTCACAAGTCCAAAACAGCTGAAAAATCTGTTATCTCCGTTTATTAGTTTAATCCTTTAATCCACCTTGCTGTCCAATTAGATTAATGAAACTAGAATCCTATTTCCAGCTTGACCTGTGTTATCACACTTACAAAATGGGAATAAAGGAATTTATGTGCCTGGAAGGGGCATGGAGGTTCCTGGGTGAGGACTGCCACACAGTTTATTTTCTGAGGGCTGAATAGCTCATTAGTGACCTGAAGAGCATTGGTGGGCTTGGGGGACTAATCCACTGTTGGAAGACTAGCTGATGTTCACACTATGATGTTGCCTAACAAAAAAATTAATGGTTCAAAGGAGAATTTATTGCTTCGCTCAAGTGCTCCTGAACTCACAGATTTTTTTTTTTTAAATACATAATGTCTGTGGCCAAATTGCTTTATATATTAAGAAATGGGTCTGCTTGCAAGCAGGATCTGTGATAACTATTTAATGGAAACCAGTGAAATGTTCTGCTGGCATTTCTGTAGGACTTTCCTTAAATTGCTAGAGGTGTTCAGAAGAGTTTCACTGACAAGTGCTGACACTCTTTTTCTCTTTTCTTGGGCCAGATTCTGATCCCATGACTCAATCTCCAGAGTATTTTGACTTCAATAGTTGTCTTGACCGATGAGATTGCTTATGGATAAAGGCCAAGGCTGAGCCACTCCTGACACCAGCGTCTTTTAGAAGTCAGTGGGGTTGAAAGAGTAGCTACTCACTGGAGAAAGACTCTTCTGAAAGGACACTACTACTCCACGCTACACAGTGCCTGAGGTGCATATGGCTATCTCAGCATTAATCTCAAATTCACTCTATGTGCCAAAGAAAGCTAGGTAGAGAGGCAAAAGTGGTTAAGGCACTCTTCAGGATTTGGGGGACCTTTAATTCTCTCCTCTCACACAGGTTCCCTGTGTGACCCTAAGGCAGGCCCTCAACCCTGAAGTGTTTCATTTGTCAAAGGGGCAGGGTATCACAGTGTTCCTACACAGGAATAAAGCAAGGAGAAAGTGTTAGCGACCAGGATGTCTTTAATATGCCGGTGAAGATAAGGTGTCATGGAAGCCATAAGAACTTAGAATCCGTTGAAACAAAGCTTTAGGAATTCACTGTTTTTCTTTATTTCTCTCTCAACATTATCTGCATTAATAGGTTAGGGCACATGTAGAGCACAGTATTTTTCAACTGTCTTTCAACTCCTGCCACTTGTTGTTTGCCCCCAAATCCTACTGACAGAAATGAGATACTACATGGTAAATCCACCACAGACCACATTTTTTAGTCATTCTGTACTGTGTGATATCTGAATTTACATGTGTTAGAGACTGATGCTTTGGTGAAAGCCACAGGGACGTGAGGTAACACACTGCTTTCTCATTCTGAAACCATGGTGTGGGAATGACATGAGCTCACCCACCGCTTTTGCACTGGGTAAACAGCCTGCAAAAGTATGAAAAAAAGGTGCTTATGGTTGTAAAGGATCCTGGGAAAACTTTAAAAAAGCCAGTGTGGTGAGCTCTTTCTAGCCCAGTTTCTGGCAGTCACATTGTTAGAAGATAAACCTTGGCCCTGCAGACTTTTGATTCCCAAACAAGTATTTTCTGGCACAGGAGCTTTTTCACAGAGCCTTATTTGATGACCCGTAGGCTGTAAAATCATAGAATAATTTAGGCTGGAAGGCACCTTTGGAAGTCTCTTATCCAATCAATGCCACAAGACTTCTACGGATTTCACCAGGACCCATCTGGAGGAAAAGGAATGATAATACAAGGGAGATAGCTTTGGGAACTGTAATAGCAACATCTTTGATGATTAGGATGGTTTTATTGCTTTTCCTGTTGGGGAAATTAATAAAGGTGTCTTCATAAGGCAGCAACATCCAGTGGGCTGGGAACAAGGAATTAACAGCCAGACCTTGGCTCTGTTTTGAATATACATTCACTTGTAGTATAAGGCTGAATAGAACGATTGTTCTTTTTGAATTGCCTAATGCAAATTCTATCATCATCTTTAGCAGCAGTAACAGAGAGCTTTGTGTAGTGGATAAAACACTTCCCAGGAGTCACGAATCCTGATTCCAGCTCTGACATTGGTTTATTCTGTCACCTCAGACAATTCACTTTACTTCCATGCCCTCTTTTTGCCCTCATCTGCAAAATGTCCTTTGAGATGTACTGATGAAAAACTCTATATGTAAACACAGACAATGCAAGTTATATTAATTGGGCATATACTTACTCCTGCTTGAGTGACTGATGCCTTGATATAAAAATCCTGTGAAACACAACTTTTTCTTGAGACTAAGTCAGGTGAAAGCTGCCAGAGAAGCAGCATTTTTAGCCTTCAGTATGTGTTTATTTGACTTGAAAGATTCTAGGATTAATGCAGCCCAAGCTCGGGGCTTGATCAAGTGAGCAAGTTGTCCCTGCTATCTGTAAAGCAGAAATACATCTTGAAAACTTGACTAGAGCAATGCTTGCCACTTCCAAACACAGAGCTCCGAGCACAGCCCGACTGCAGTCTGTCTGCTGGGCTCATAGTGAGGTGAGGGACAAGCAGCATGTAGCAGCCCAGAAGGAGTTATGAGCAGATAAACTGGGTGATAAGCTTTCTTTTTTATTAAACATTCAGTTTGGCTCAACAAGTAAAATGCCACTGGGGAAAAGCCCTCAGCTCCTACATCTTCAAATATGCGGAGGTTATACTCAGCTCTTCGGAGGAATCCGGGGACGATATGAACTGGTTTCATTTCTGTTTCGGAGCTGATTCTACACAAGGAAGAAGCATGATCTGTCATTGTGACTGAGTGGGCACAGAAATCCCGGGCACAGAAATGGGGGAGCACCTTTGTCCCGAAACCTCAGCGCTTTCTCTCAAGCCAGACAGACTGTACAGCTGCAGAGCGACTGCACATCGGGTCTAGAACATGCCTTTTCTAGAACATAAAACAGTCATTTCCAGATGGTGGAAGAACAAAGGAGAAAGATCATAATTGGATCTCACAGTTTGTGGTTTTATTTTCTCCCCTCCCTTGGCTCTCTGATGAGAGTCAGCTATTTGAAGAGTTTGTGGGCATAGTTTTCACTGGAGGAGCTTCCATTTCATGGTTCCCCATTTGTGCTCATTGCCAACTTTACAGCTAATTGAAACAAAACTGAGCTTGTAGATTAAATGGCAGCCCCTGGGATTTGTTTCTGCAATTACCAGCCCTCCTCCTAGACAGATTCTAATTCAATAGTGAGTTCCTGGACCCACACGCAGAAAACACTGGGAAAAATCGCGCTGCCTGGGTGACATCAGAGTTAACTCTGTCCAGTCCATTACAGCCCCTGCATTCCTCAACAACAGTAGGTGAGACCCTGGCCTGTTGAAATCTGGGAAATTTGCCACCAGCTTCATATAGTTAGATAGAGGCTAGGATTTCACCTGGGAAGACTGAAGGAACTGTCTCTTCTTGACAGCACAACATTTCCAGCTTTGCAGCTAGCCTTGTAATGGCTTAAATTTTTTGGAGTGCATTTTCCCTCAGTGTGGTCAAAGCTATTCATGCGTTTCATAAAACACATGCTCAGCTTTTAGAGCAGAACCCTTTGCAAGCCCCTAGCAGATACCCTTGTGCCCAGATTGAATTCCCTGGGTGGAAAGAAAAGGGGCTACAAAATGCAGCATTTGCAAAAAGCTTTTTGAAAGTAGTTCCCAGGGGTTAAAAAGAAACCAGTCACCTCTGAACTATTTTCACCAGCAGAGATAATCTGTTGAAATGTATTCACAGATCAGGGAATAAATATGTGGTTAAGCAGATTCATAATGTGATCACTAGGCAAGAACAAAGTTGGCTTTTGCTGGATCTTCTTATTGGCAAACAGAGCTAGAGAGAACGCACACTGACTGGCAATGTTTTCTACTACCATATCCGTTTCCATGGTGTAAAGCAAAATTCATCTGCCAACTCACTGACAAACTTTCTCCACTTCTAATTCAATTGAACCTGCTCTCCTTCCAGACACTGCAGCTGGAGAGTTAACCTGATGGAACAGAGCAGGAACCAGCCATATCTGGTTCTGGATCACCTTTCCTTGCCCCCTTTCAGCTCACCAGCAGGAATGTGAGCAGGGAACAAACCCTAGATTGCTCTAAGTGATGTTACACGCCAAACAGTCCTTGGCTTAGCCCTGGGAAACAGGCAGTTACGATCCAGCTTTTCACTGAACATCAAAGGATATAGTAAAACTGGAATAGGTATGGGAGAGAATGGCTGGAGATCTTCGGTGAGAGAAATCGTTAAATGGGCTAAGTTGCTTGAAGGTGGAAGACAGACATGCTCAAGGTCTATAAAACTACAAGGGGCATGGAGCGAGCTATGAGGGGTGGGCAGTCCCGTGCAGTGCTCCGAGAGCTGCAGGACATCAGGGGGAATCAGCTGGAGGTGGGTTCAGAGCAGGAGAAGGGAGACAGGTCCTCATATATCTGCAAACACGGTTAAACTACCACGTGTCAGCCATTTACATGGGTTCAGAAGTTAGTTAGACAAAAACATGGAAGAAAAATCAATTGCAGGGCTATTAAAACACAGCAGATACCACTTCTGGCTCAGTCTCTGAACCACAATTTTCCAGAGGCTGAGAGAGAACACCCTGAGGAAGTATTTATATCTTCTGCCTTGTCTTTATACTTTTTCCTGGACATCTGCTATAAACTACCAGCGCAGACAGGATCCTTAAGGAACTGGGTATAAGAACATAAGAGCTATCATCCTGGGTCAGGCCAAAGATCCTCCCTAGTGGGAAGGAAATCCACCTATAGCTTTAGCCTTTACACGACGTCGGCTGCCTTAGCATCTCTGTCTTCCTGTCCATCTCCCTTCTGAAGCTGTCTGATTCAAGGAAGCACAGGAGACGGAGAGCTCAGTGGTGCTACACTCCTCCGTTGTGAACAGGCAGAGAGGAACCACAGCTTATCCGCTCTCCCAGGGAGAGAAAGCGTGCTCGGCCTAAGCCCTGTTAATCATCAGAGAATTCACGCAGGGTGGGATGTATTGGGAAGGGCGCAACATGTGTTCTGCCCTCACCCACTGATTGCTTTTGTTGTCAAGTCAGCGGCTGAGGCCTGGTCCCTTTCCCCAATTCAATCCACGCTGGGCCTTCCACATCTCTGCTCCAAAGCCCTGTTTATGAAGACAAAAACGGGGACTTGGAGGCTGCCATGCAAATGTCACATTTTATGAGCTCTAAGAAGGGCTTTTTTCTTCTTTTTTTTTTGGCAGGCTCTCAACCCATGGCCTGGGTCTCCGTGCCCCCCGGCTCCTCCACCACACAGCACAGAAATGGACCCTGCAAATTTCTGTCTGAAGCCAGCCTTGGCAACGCAGCCAACAAGAAGAGAAACAGCCTGTGCTCTAATAAGTAAAATATTTATTTCTTGCTTTGGCTAACATACCCTCTCTCAATAAAATATTTTTCCCAGGAGGAAATCTATGAAAGGGAGGGGGCTCCTTTATTATGTCCCCAAATCACTCTTTTCTGCTCCCCTTCAAAAGCCTCGAAATCAAAGGACACTGTGCTCTGAAGCTTTTTGTTGCCATTCTTGACTTTGTTATCATTAGTTATTACAATCATTACATTGATTACCATTATGAGTTCTCAAGGGGCCCTGGCTAATCAGCACCCCGTTCCAGGAAATGCTCTGACAAATCTCTCACAGCATATGCATACACAAAGCTTGTAGTCGAAAAAGACCAGCTTAAACACTGTTAACCCGTTCCCATGCCAGGGAACTGCAGTACAGAAAACGCAAACTGCAGCTAAGTCTTTGTCAGAGGGAGCAAAGCTCTTAACTCAGGTCCTAAAGAGCAGAGCCTGGTCCTTTCTTGCTGGAGTCTCAGAAGACCATTCTGCCCCAGGAAGAGATCCCGGAGAGATTCTTCACCTGCTGAAGAGTCACTGATGATGTCCTGCACTTTGGCTCACCACTAACCTCACCAGTGCTCCATGTCTGCAGCTCACAAGGCAATCTGTAGGATGTAGGGCAGGCCCCAGTGCAGCTGGAGGGTAACTCCAGGTTACAGGCTATCAGGAAAATCAGCATGTGTTGCCTTTCAAAAGACGAATGTTTTGCTGCTCCTGAGACCACCAGCAAAATTTTAATCTCTTTCTGGGTACGTCACCCCCTCCAGTCATGGCAACTGCTCTGTCTTGGTAGTGCTATGTTACAGGTGCTTTTTGCCTATCCCAGCCTGTGACTTGTATCAACGTCCTCAAGCTGGGGAAGAGGCAGAAGTCCTGTATCCACCCCATGAAGATGAAGATTCTGAGCTTTGATGGAGCAGGGTTTTGCCTTGTAAAGCTACAGGTATACAGTCAAATTTTGATTCTTACAAAAATGCACCCATCTACTCAGAAATGAGGCTGTGAAATCTCGCTAACCAAAAGACACATCCTTGACCATCTTGAGAAGTTCCTTCCCCCAGTTTTGCTGGCAGGGGATTAACATGAAGGGAAGTAGCAGACACCTCTGCTGTTTTAGAGATGCCTCTTCCTCAGAATGCTTTTTGCTCACTGCTTACCTGGATTTCAGGCCAGGCTCACGTGCACTTCCAGATAATTCTTCTTAGCCATCTATCTCGGGATCCTCATTTCCATAACACCAGAGATCAGTTTTGTTTATATGCTTATAACACCTATGTGAGACTGCATGAAGCTGTGTTCTTGAGAAAAACACCTGAAACCTCTTTCCTTTACTTGTCTCAGGCTTTCTCTGCAAAGCTATTGCACCTTGGTCTTCCAAATTTCCAAAAGTCAGCTGTGGGACAGTCCAGGAGGCACAGCCGTGATCTGAGCTGGCCCTCATTAGCTTCCCAAAAGTGTAGATGTGACAGAGATAGCAGGAACGTCTCAACCTTGCAAAAGGTTTTCATGGGGACTCGCCCCAGAGAATCCAACTCAGTCATAAATCCCTACTGCCCCGCAGCATTATATTTTGTGACAGGAAATCAGCTACAGCTCTCAGATGGCAAACCCCTGCAGATGTCACTTCCTTTGGCTCCATTTGAACTAATGACCTCAATGCAAAGGGATCCACGTTTCCCTCATAATCCGCAGACTCACTCAGGTTCTTCTTCTAGGTCACCAGCCTCGCAGAAACCACAGTGTGGTGGGGAGGAGGAGGGAAGGAGAACAACACACAAAAACAACCCCAGACTCTGTTATAGAACGACAACAGTAAAAGTCACATGGATATCGATGGCAAAAACACACATAAACGGCAAGGGAAAGAGAAAAGAAAACCCTATTTGGGATTTTAAAAGAAAAGTTGAGCATGCATACACAATACCCTTTGGCAAAGGAGCCTGGGCCGGAAAGTGTTGCAACCCCAACATGCTGTGCTCAGAGAAGGTGTTAATGGTCCAGCCATCCTGCCGTATTGCACACAAACAGGAGAGGCCCTGCAGAGCTGTAGGGGTCTTTAAGATCCCCACCCAGATGGAAAGAGCAGAGAGAGTTATGTAGGATTAACGCGAGGGAAGAGGAAGGAAAGGGGTGAAGGAAAGGTAATGTCCCAAGCACTAGAGAGCTCTGAGCTAACAAGGCAGGTTTGCTGTGTCTCACACCTTGAAATGGGGATGCTGTGGCTGCCCCTCTCCCACACCTTGGGGTCTGCTTCTCACACTCAGGGCAGGGCGCCAGGGCTCCCCTCCTCTCCGGGACTCTGTGGGCCAGACCTGTGATTTATTGACCAGCTGCATTTAGGGTCACCAGTCCCAAACTCCTCTGAGCTCCCAGTAGGAGCCAGAAGCTTCAGGCACTCTGCTCAGAAGGCACATGCGTGATGTATTTGCAGCTGATGCCTATAGCTGAGGTCTCTTCCTAGTGTGGTCGGAGATCCTGGTTCTTACACGTGGGGAAAGAGATATTGGAAAGTTTATGACACTAGACTATGCATGTTTCCTTAGTAAGAGCTAGCAAAATCTTCACACGTGTCAACCTTCCTGGCCCTACAAGCCACACACCAAAATCATCACATGGCTACGGGCTCCCAGGCACAAAGCTCTGGGTGAAAGCCAGGAGTGTACGTGCTTGTGGTTTGGGAATTTACATGCTGCACGGAATGGGTGGTATCTTCCCCAAAGCCTGCCACCACAAACACAATGGGATACCCAAGAGCTCCTTTGCTTTGCCAGTGATGCTGTAACAAGATCTCATGTCCAGAGAAAAGAATTGGTCATATCCCAGTACAGGCTACAGCTTTCTGAGTGTTAATAGTGAGGGAGAGACGTTATTACTTTGCACAGGACCACAGGGTATAGCTGATTCTTCATTGTCCGGAGGGTTTAATAAAAACTGAAGTTTTTCAAATGGGCCACGGATTAAAAGGGCTTACATGAGGGAGACACTAGATGAAATTCTGCTAGCTAACCTCTAAAAAAGATCCATTTGTGATAGTATTGAACACTCATGAATTTCTTCTGCAACACATAAAGCCCAGGCATAACCTGCGTAACCAGCTCCTATGAGAGGTATTTCATGTCCAGAATAAAGCACAGCAGACAATTCAGACAGTGAGCTGAACATCTGGAGAGGCCAGCACTGGCTTTTGCATTTGCAGACGTGATTCACCACCACCATCTCCATAAGCATTCTCATCAGAAATGTTTGGAGACCATTTTTAACTGGTCATTCGAGGGGCAGCTCCAGAATTATAATCAACTGCACACTACTAGGCAAAGTGCTGGACTGTTGAACTCGTGTACAGTTTTCCTGTGGATCAGATCAAATTCCTGATGTAGGAAAAACTATTAGGGCCTCCGTTCTGTTTTCACTTCTGAGAGCTTAACACACATGTTACTGACTTCAACAAAGTGATTTCCAACATATACCTGTGAGAATGCAGGATCAAACCACAATGTGTTATGTTTCAAAATATTTTTTCACAATAAGCTGGTTTAGTGAACTCACTTTTAACCCCTAGAGAGCTGACGGTAATGAGATCATGCAGAGAAAGGATATGGAGTTTCACCCCAATCTCCAGGAGACAACAGGCCATATCCAAAAATCCTCCCTCAAATCAGTAGTACTTTTGGCCATGGAGCAATACCATCTGTGGAGATAATTCGAAGGAAGGAGCAAGGTCAGAATTTCAGCTGTCGGTTGAAGATTTGAAGCATACATATCTGGGATGCTGTACGGATATGTTTGCTCCAACGTGGGAAGTGCTTTCAGTCTGTGCTTTTCCTAAAGCCTCGCCTCCTGAAGTCTTGTGAATATCTGAGACATTTTTTCTACAGTCCTTTTTCTCTCCTCTTTCATTTAAAAAAGAAAAAAAGTTCTTTGGAAATATATTTTCTCATAGGAACAGCTTCAAAATGAGTCACGAAGGTGGGACCACGTTAAATATTGTACTTTGGATAACTCTGCTGTGACTTTTGCTTTAGCAACAGAAAGCATGACAGGTTGATTTGAGGCACGAGCTAGATCAAATCTGAGCTGTATTGCTATAAGGAAATGAGAGTCATAAAAGTGGCTCCCATAAAATCACGCAGCAAATTAGCGCGATCAGAATCCCGATCTTCCAGATCCTAGTCCAACACTGTAGTAACAAATCTGCGAGGGGAAATGTTTGTCCCTGCCCCATCTGCATCACACCAGGATTTAACTGGTGTATTTAATCCTTCATTTTCAGCACTAACATTATACATTCAAGAAAAAAAAAAAAAAAAACAAAAAAACCCGGTGTTTGTCAGTTCTAATTAAATTATATGTTCTATTTTTTTAATTAAATAGCCTAAAAGGAAATAAACTGGAAGAAATATCCTAATAAATGATTTAGAAATATTTCATATGTATCCAAGAAGAGAGCCAAATATAAATTGACAACTTAGTGCAAGAGAACTTCAGTCTGGGTTTTATTGCAATAACAAAAGTGCGTATTTAAAAGCCTTCACACAGAGCATCTATTCAGAAACAAGCCCGAAGACAGTCAGGGAATTAAAAGGAGGATAGTGTTTTGAATTAATCTAGAACATTTTTGCGGATTAGTTTACAAGCACAGAATGCCTCAGGGGGCTAGGGAGAGCGCAGAGCACTGAAGTCAGAGGGATCTGTCTTTTTCCTGTTGCTAGTGATTAGTTCATATCTCTTTGACACCATGTTTACAAGCCCCTAATTGCCTCATTAATACCTCATTATTACTTAGAAAGTGAAGAAGCTTTTAGCTTTGAAGCTGCTTTGCTGCACTTGAAGGCAAATATAGGGTGAATTTTGAATGTGTTGGTACTAATTAAAGTTGAAGTCTGTTTCCTGTTGCTTGTGGGTGGGTGTTAATAGCTTCAAAGAAAAAAAATTAGTCTTCAATTTATATTATACGCCTCCTAACTTATACACAGAGGAATAAGAACAAGTAAGAAGCCCATTGCTGCAAACTGGATTTACAAGGGGACACATACCCAAACATCTATTTTCTTTTTGTGCTTTTTACAAGCGGACCAGACTCTATGAGCACTTGTTAACACTACGTTAGAAAGTCTGCAGCAGACTGAAGATGGCCAGCACAGTCCACGCAGATGCAGCACACATCCTCCTGTGCTGTCACACGTGTGCAGGACACCATAGTTACTTTTTGCACCAGAACGACAAAAAAGAAACAGATTAACCACTGCATAAAATAGGCCCAGGGTCATCTGTCTCCTGCTCAGGATGGTCATTGTTCCCAGGGTGAAGTTTGCTACAAAGCAAAGCCAAAATCAGGCACAAAATGTGTATGCCATGAACTTTCACTTCCAACCATACGTACATATTACATATATATCCAAATATAGTATGTGTACACATAATGCACAGCACATTGCTGCAACCAGTAAGTGCATTTTTCCTGATTTGAGCCTTAATCTGTAAGATCTTTGACCAATTTTCAGTTTTCAAATCACTGTTGAAACACCTATTTCAGCACACAAATTGCAAACAAACCAGTGACCACAACTATGGTTACTGGATTATTGCATAAACGAATACATGAGATGTTTAGAAGCTGACTTGGGCTATAGAGATGCACTGGCTGATGATGATTTTGAGGAATTTTCTTCCAGTTCCAAACAGAAGAGAGACAGAACAGACATTAACCACAACAAAATCATTTCCATGGGAAATTTTTAACAGAAATGTGCTTTCTTTCAATTATCTTGTTTTCAGGGGTCTGGGGGGTGTTGTGTATGGAGAAGGGGGTGAAGGAGAAGGAAAAGATGTCCATTTTTGGTAAAAGCATTCAGTTTTTTAATAAGAATTTTGGACGAGAAAAAGAGTGAAAAATAGCCTTTGCGAAAAGCAAATGGAAAACCCTACATAGACTGAAAGATTTGGATACAAAATAAAATGTTTTTCATACAAATTAAATTCCCAAAGAGGCATCTTTCACCAGTATTGTTTTTCATTGGTGGGGGCAGAGGGTGGGCACAGAAAAAAATCAAGTCGATTAGGCCGAACATTCCCGAACGGAGTAGTCAGGACTTGGCTAACAGTCCCCAAGGCACAGGATTTAGCCCAAAGGGCTCAGAGTCACCGCTGATTATTGGACCTTCTTCTTGCTACGGGCCCAGGACAGCGGGGTCTTGGCTATCAGCACTCATAAGGCACAGCTCAGAACAACGCAGCCTCTCACGTTCCCCTCACACCTTGCATCTCCTCTAAGAGGACATAAGTTAATAGAATTCTGACATCATTTCATTTTTATATTAAAAACAATCTACGAATGTCAATGACACTAAATTACATTCTTAACTTGACAGCATCCCTTTACATACAGGACTGTAAAGAATACAAATATGAAACAGGAAATTCACCTAAAACTATTGGTCAGGAACCCAGCCTACAGAACGGCTAAGGGAGGACCCCCTCCTCCTGAATTGTATTTACAATATCTTTGATTTATATCAAACATTTTAAAAAGTATTAAAACAAAAATAATTAAGGCAAGCCAAATCCTTTTCTTGCCAGCACGCAAGGCTTGTCTGACTGGACATATTGAGGCTATCAAAACGTGGTGTGTATTTATAACCTAGTGCTCAGACAACTTGGAACGACAAACGCAAACAGCCACAAAGAAGTCACTTTGTTCGCTTGGCACAAACAAACCCCCAAGATGAAAAGCAGCCTGGCGTTTATTTTGGGCCAAGCTTCCTCATCTGGCAATTCCCGACGTGGCACGAAAAGGGCAGTGTTACCAAAGGACACAAAGCACATGGAGATGCATCACTAGAGCAAACACAGGCCAGGGTGCCAGATCTTGGTATTCCCGCTTCTTCCTTCCCAGAATGGATGTCACTTTCCCTTCCTTCTCCTCAAAGCACATGGTTTTGGGGCTTTTTTTCTTTTTTAAGGACCAGTCTTGTCAGCACGGCCTGTAAAGCTCTAACAGCTATAATTTAAAGCTGAATCGTGTTGATTGGAAACATGGCCAGCATCTGACTGCAGACATGTCTGAAGACTTCCACATGCATAGCCAAATGAGGACTGGTGAAGACATGGTGAGATTTGCCAAAAATATTAAAGCAAGCTTAGTAGGAGACATGATCCACAACTGTGAAGTGGTAGTAAACAGCCTGGGAAATGCCCGTTCAGAAATCTGGTAGGTTCCCTAAACCAGTGAGCCATGGAGACCCAAGATGCCTGGGAGATACAAGGAAACAAAGAGACAGTATGGTAGCAAACCTTTCTCAAGAGGTTTTTCAGAACACCGAATACAAATCCAAGACTGGAGGAGGAAATCTCAGTATGCTCTGGGTTGATTTGATATTGGTATCTCATTTATCCTTCCACAAACATGGCCAAGGCACAAGAGATGCAACTGAGGAAAACAGGAGGGGTAAAAGAAATCCAGTAGAGGGGCTAGCCAGGGAATATGCAGCTTACGGGATGGATAACACATTTTTGGGGGGCAGCAAGCTGACAACTACCAAAAGGTAATGAACAGTTTGCAGGAGCCCAGGTGCAGTTTGGTTTCAGGAGTGCTGATATATGTTGCCTCAGTTCAAAGCAAGTATCTTACCATCTTCCATGGCTCCTTCAGGGGAGGATCTGGTAAGGCTTGTAGTCCTTATCTCAGCACGGACACTGGGCCTTGAGTCACATTGTCCCATGCATGGGTAGTGGGAAGCTTGGCTGTTTGACGGCATGATGCCTTCATTCTTCTCATACCTTCATTCCCTCAGATAGCTAAAGGCTTTAGAAAGTCTTTATAAAGCCTTAACCTTCTGATGACTTTCAAGATATAAAAGAGGGTCTTAGGTGATTTCGGGTACTTCTTTCTCTTGCCACTTAAAAAAAAGCATTTCCCACAGCTCCTTAAACACCGGAATAGATATGTGTATATTTTTCAGTATACGGATTCATATCCTTGGTTTCTTTGGCAAAAGGCCATGTACATTCTCATGGATTTGTTATTGCCTGCTATAAATTTACTACTCAGAAAGAATAATATTTCATTTGCTTTATCGTCGGTGCCTCTAAAGAGGGTGAAAATGGATTTAAGTCTTTCATTGGGCACCTTGACGAGGGCAGAGAAGGAACAGAAAAAGAATCATAAAAAGTATGTGTTAAGAATTGATATAAGGCTCCATCATTTACAAATACAGTTGATAAACTTAGGTCTCTTTTGTAATAAGTTACAATGCCAAGAGATTTGTTCTGTAAATTCTGTCCAGAACTTGGCAACACCATTTCTAAGAAGGAAAACAATCTCCTAGGTCTAGTTCATGTAACCCTGGAGACTTGGGCAATACTTTCCATCTGAATAAGCAGAGGGTTTGATCTTACTCACGTTGGCTCTGATGCTTTTCCGATTTTACACAGAGGAATATGGGCAGCAGGGAGAATTCATCAGCACAGGTGGGAACAGGGCCTCAAACTCATGCTCAGTTTACATATTCATGGTATATATAACACAACTTCATGGAGTTAAATCTATTAAGCTAAAGCCATTCCCCAGGCAGCTCTACTTATCCCATGATCCTTTATAGCCTCCACAGTGACCTCGTTTAGAGAACGCAGGGCAGTGATCTTATCTCCCTGTATCAGATCCCAAATGTGGTAGGCTTGGGATGAACAGACCAGGACCCGAACTCAAGCAGGGAGAGATCCAAGCACCCAGAAAAGTGTGCTTGGTTTGGCGTGATGGTGTAGAGTGAAATCAAGGATTCACCCTGTTTGTACTCTGGAGCTTGTCCAGAACTTATGTCCAGACCCAGGCTTGCCTCCATTTATCTAGATGTTAGGCAAGCTTGAAGAGTCTGACCACGTGGCTACCGTTATATTAGTATCTGAGTTATATTAAGTTTATATTACTGAACAAATTTATGACTTGAAAGCCTGACCCTTGTCATTGGGGATCCAAGATGTGGACAGATGAAGCAATTTGCACGAAGTAAAGCAAAGGGTGGGTTACGAAGCTGAGGATCAAAGCACAACTCCTGAATCCCACATGACTGGCCAGCTCCCAGGGTGATCCTTTCTCCAGCGATTGAAAGATCAGTAAATTACTCTCTAAATGCTTCCAGCATGAACTCTCCAAAACACAGCAAATGGGATTTTTCACACATTGACTAATGAAAACTTGGCACATCGCATGAAAAATAAAATCCTCACTGCCAGCAGTACATATATATAAAATAATGTTTATTTCTATGGGGCTTGTGAATAAGCAAGACATTTTTCATCTGTGAAAGGCAGTTTCTGTGTGTATGTGTAAGTTAGCAACAACAACAAAAACTGTGACTGATGATCCCAATGAACATTATCCTAGTGAGATTCAGTCATAACTTCTTGCTTCTGAAAAGAAAGTCTCTTTTTTATTTCACCCTGAAAACTTTTGGGTTTATTGTAGCTATATTTCTCTACTTTTGACAAAAATGCCTACATAACCAGTCCTTTTGTTTCATGTTTACAGAATAGCTATCACCACAGGGCTATGTACCAGGGTGAGGCATTTATAGGTGGAGATTCAACGAAAGGATGTGCCCAGAAAGCACAGCTCAGTTTTTACATTGCCTGCAAGATCTACTTCCACAGGAAAGCAAGGCTATTTTCTGAAAAAGTGGGGATAGCTCATTCTTCTTGACAGCTTCTGATATTTTTCTTAATCTGTTCTTTTTTTTCCCTGTTTTCTTGGTGCTCTCCAGATGACCAGTGCGAACATCAGAGGTACTAACCTAACTCCTCACACAGGCAGACTGAAAGTGAGTAGCACAAATTGGGAGCAACGGTACACTGTAAACACCCTTTCAAAACAAAGTCAGTATAGTCTCTTCGTCTGCTGAAAAGGTTCTGAAAAAAAAAAAAACACACTGAAAATCATACCATCTGAGATAAACTGATATTGGTACCCTATTGGCACACAGATAAAAGGTGACCCAGCCGCAAACAGTCCTCCAGCTCACAGCTAACATTTGATACTCATAAGGACAGAGCTTAGTAGAGAAGCCCTTGTAGACTTTTTAGGGACTTGCAGAAGTGGGAAAGGTTTACTTTTTCTCAAGTGCAAAGGGATTACTGGGGCTATTGTAAATTTGCTTCAAAGAAACAAAAAAAAAAAAAAAGAGTGTTACAGTTCTGCAATATTCAGAAGATATGTAAGAAGAGATAGGTAAGTTGTGATATGCTTTAGCATAGCATAGCATCAGGTTTTATTTGATTAATTCTTCCCTACAGCTTGTAATGGATATACACAGTGTGATTTCAGGGCAGAAGTAGCTTCAAAGTACAGTCTGAGTATCACAGATTCAAGCAAGCACAGCTGGATCTCAAATATATAAGCCACTTTGAGTTATGCAGGAGGAAGGAAAGGGGAAGATTACTATGATCTGAAATGTTAAAGCTTCTTTCTCGTGATTAAGTGCATTTACATGTTTTACACAAACCAGCAGAAGCTGTTTCCAGATGGCAGAAAGAATCAAGTAAGGAAATTTTGCCACTCTATGTGTGGCTGTACAACACATACATGTCCTGCTCCTCATCTGAAGCTTCACAAAGATAGTGCAAAACCATGCTTGTTGATTTGGATAGAGAACTGGCAGTGTTACAAGAAAAATACAGGTATTGAAAAAGCTCCTGTAGGAGAGGAGAAGGGAGACCGCATGGAGAGGGGTAGGATTGCCTTCTAACAACCACCACCAGCTTTCATTATAAGGGAGGCAGCCAAATTTCTCCTGCAGCAGATGTTCTAGATGACTAGGTACACAGAAGCTAATGCATACTGGCTGTGGTGGCTCCAGTAGCCCATTTATCAGGAAACATTGCCACAGGCTGTGATCTACCCTGGAGAGAATACCATTCCCATGTTGACCCTGCAAACACCTTTCTGCAGTGCTGGCACAAATTAGAAGCCTCGGGGACTCTCACCTCTCCCAGGAGTTCTGCCTAAAGCAGAATCTTTCTCCTCCTCAGTCTAGTGATCTCACTATCCTTCTTTAACTTCTTAGGCAAATGTGTTATTCACCATTTTTAGTAGGCTTAGGATAATGTGAAGGTCTCATCAAGTATTTGTGTAAAGGTCCAGAGGAGCAAAAGTACACTTTGTTCTGGACCAGAATTAAAAAACAGTATGTAGATGACCTGATCCAAAATGGCATCTGGTGCCCGTGCAAGAGGCAGCCAGGCAGGATTGCTCCTTTCTATGTTATCTTATAAACAGGTATGGTCTCGACCATAGTCTCACTCAGGATGGATCTTGGACTCCAATATACTCTTGGAAGCATTGACTGTTCTAGATTTGAAACAGCAGGGAGTCTGAATGACCCTTCTTTGAAGACATGAAAGCTTCTTAGTGAAACTTGGCAGCTGAAGAGTCCAGTCACCTTCATGGGGAAATAGTAGACCATCTCTGAGGAACTCCACAGCTCAGGAAGGGAAAATGGCCGTTACCAGAACAACTTTCCTAGAACCTGGCCATAGGCCCAGTCTTCTGCTCAGGAAAATGGGGACAGGACATGAAGAAACGACCTGAGCCATAATTGCTGATGCGTTAAATCTTCACCACAGGAAATATTAATATATATAATTATATATTATTATATATAGTATATAGTTATATGCACTGTTATATATTGTATTATGATACATACTATATTTTATGCATTTATAATAATATTTCCCATGTATATATATATATGGGAATTGTATCAGAAAGATGTGGGCACAGGGTTCCTGAAATGAGCTCAATGGCTATCACTGAGCTCTAGCCATAGCCCTCACTCCTAGGTGAGACAGGGATCTGCTTGGGATGATAGCTGTCCCTCTGACCTAATTTTAGTCAGGCTAGATGAGTTCCCTTCTAAACCAACTTGTCTAAGATTCATGAAACCAAGCGCACGGACCCATATGGCACTTTGAGATTAGAGAAGTTGAGATCTTGGACGGTTTGTATTGTTAAGCTCACAAAACACTAAGATAAATAATGGAAAATGCTTCAGCTGCTATTTATTTAGGGCAGTTTTGCCACGTGACATCAGAAAATATTCCATGGTGGAATTTATTAACATAAAAATGGACTTGGTGAGACTTTGTGATCTATTAAACTTCCAACTAACAAGACTTTTGTTTATCCAATCGACAGATGGTGTTTTTCTGAACCAGTTATGTTGATTCACAGCACTGAAGTGGTTACTGGAAAAAAAGGACCACGAGTTTAATAAGGAGCAGGCCCATACACAGGCAACAAATATGAGATGTGTTTCACCAGCTCCAAAAGAAAAAAAAAAAAAGCGGTTTTTAAACCAAATCACCGGAATATTTGCATGCCCACTATGCATGCTCAATGATCCTGGAACAGGAATGCCGTGGGTAAACCAGCTATTTCAGACACACGCACCAAGTTAATTGGATTTCCTTGGAATATTCTGCTCTGGGTTAGAAGAATGACAGTCATACATAGACTCCTCCTTCAGAAATGCTGTCTTGGAAGGCTGGTTTATCTGTTTTATAATAAAGACTCATCCCACTTATGAAACTCAGACTTCTCACTAATAAACACTAACAAACATAAAATCATATCAAGGTTGTGGAAAGCAATGGCAATCTAGAAACCAGGAAAAGAAAACAAAGTGAAGGACTATAAAGAGTGGAACCTTTAAAGGACTCTGGAGCAGCTGAATTCCCAATCATTCTACAAAAATGAAGCGATTTGAACTGTTTATGAAATTAAGTGGAGCTTCTGGAACTGCACACTGAAGTATGCCGAACAGGAAGAAAACTCTTTGCTTACTAGGCCTCAAGGAAAAAAAATCTGTTGTGCTACAGAAAAGAGATACAGCTTTTGCTGTGCAGCAGGGAGCTTACTCCTGCGTGGGTAGATGAGTTGCTTTCAGACCTTTCTTTCACCATCTCTCTGACTTAACATGTTTAAGGAATGGAGCAGTAATGCCAGGGCTTAAGGTGCAGACGGAAGGTCTCCAACAGCCAGGATCCACCATGCTTGTAGTAGAAGAATAGCACGGAAGGGCAGGTATCTTCTGCCTCTAACTGCTCAAATCCAGAATATCTTCAGGAAAATAGGAAAAAAAAAGCTGAAAAGCATTTACTGGAGTGTTAATAACACTCACCTACACCATTGTTTTGTGCAAGTGTAGGTGTGTATGTATGTGTGCATGTAAGCTCACTGATATATAGAAACACACACACACAGTTTCATATACCTTCCTAGGTGTGTGCACATGTAATATCATATACATACACAAATTCAGACTAAACTTTATACAGAGGAGAACGCATACCAGAATCTAACACTGGGAAAGGTTTTCTTCAGCATATTTACACGCCTAGTCTCAGGCAGGATGTGGTCTGTCATTGCAGAGGCCACAGCACAAGGTGAGACTTCGCAAAATGTAATACAAGCTATTAATGCTAGTAGGGCTGCAAAATTCATACCTAGTCCTTAGAAGGGAGGATGTTAGGATTGAGAGGGGATTTTCTTCAAGAACTAGGTTGGGTGTTTCTGGGACACTGAGACAAAAGACGCTGAATTGGACACATGAGGACAAACAGGCAAGGAAATATAAGACTGAGTACAATGACTACATCATATTGGTTGCAATACACAGGGAAAAAAAGATGTAAAACATGTTAAAACAGTTGTGATAATTGAGCAGTTTCAGTGTGACAGCCTTAATAAGTAGAGCGCTGTTCCTCTAGCAACTGCATGTTTTGAATCATGAATTGCACAACTGAACAATGATGTTATACACAAATACAACTGCTACCATCAAAATCAATCTTTGGTGGGAAAATCTGTATTTGCTAGACACGTCACAGCACAGGTGTCATGGCAAATAACAGGTCGTGACATGATAGCTAGCAGTGCAACTGCTTTAGGCTTGTTACTTTCTGAGTCCAGGACAGCTACGTATAATGCCACCTGTGCATAGGGCAGCAGAGAAATCTAATTAGGATTCTTACTTGGATCTCAGCAACCTGATCTGACATTGCAGTTAACCCTGCTCTGAGTGAGGGCCAGAGAGCTCACGACATCCTTTATGACATAAATTATTCTATGAACTGCAGCATACAAAAAGAGGGATTCTCATTTGTCATCTCTGGTGGGAGCAGAAGACACCTTCAGCTTCATTCATGGAAAAAGAACAAAGGAAAAGCTGGGTTCTGACTTGCAGTTTTGGTGTAGGACAGCTTTTGGGAGAGCCTGTATGTCAGCCACTGCCCCTTGTTAAAGGAAAGGCCTAAGAAATACAGAGACTGTGCTTTGAAATCCTTCAAAAGAAAGTTCAGCATGGAAGAGACAGAGAAATACAGGTATGGCATAGGCCAACGGTATGAAATTTTTCCTGGTAGGAAGGTCGGAGGAGAGGAAGAGACAAAAGGGTAGCTAGCCCTGTAAGGAGCATGTTCTGATAAAAGTGCTACACCTCCCTGCATGCAAATACCGATCCTTCACAAGCTGTTTCCTCCAAGATCTAATGATCTTTACCTGTTGGAAACTCACTGTAATTACAAGTTCCAATGCCAGTTTCTCATTAACAAAGAAATCTACCATGGGTTTTTGCTCTTAGTGATTAAAGATATTGTTAAAGCCTCCACAAATATTTTTTGTACCCACACGGGCTCCTTATTGAATCTGGCTGTCCTCACTTCCTGTCTCAGTACAACTTACTTGTTAAGTTGCTGCCTCACCGCACCCCTGAAGTGGTTGCCTTTAAGTGGCTGGTGAAATGATTAATATTTATTTAGGAAAGTTCTTTGAAGATGATACATGACATAAATATCAGCCAACGCTATTATGCTTCCAAAAAAACAATACTGCTTTTGTAAGATTAAAAGCTTATTCCCCCATTAGATTTCTTGAAATTTGTAAAAACAAAATAACGTAACCTTCCCTTTGCAGTTTATCCCTCTTATCTCTTCACAGTTTTTAATAGTCAGTATTTCCCATCTGATTACTGCTAATCACATTGTTATACTGCTTTTACAGCCTTGGGGTTTATTACAAAGCTTCTCCCTTACTCCATATAGGAACAAAACAGTAGCAGGTAGACAGCAATATCCATTTTCCAAAGATCAGAACCATTATTTAATGTTTTTGTAAATATTTACTTTAGAAGCAGGCTAAACGTTACTTAAGATTCGTTCTAAACTGCTGTGTTTAAAGGAAAAAAAAAATCACGAGGACATATGGAACTCATCTGAAGGAGAAAAAAAGATGTAACAATTACACAAAAGAATTAATTTCCCTTGCTGTTACCAAAGTGTTATCTTCATAAAAGCTTGTGGCATGCTTTTGAATCTTTGGTTGAACATTGTGATACATATCATGTGGTTTGTGGTCTCTACTTCCTAATGCTTGAAGCTCTGGCTGGAGTTTCCCCAACCTGACAGTCCCACCAAATCGGTACACACCCACATCGCGCTCCCACTGGGATTTCTGCGCCTGTTCTTTTTTTTTTTTCTTTTTTTTTTTCCCCTTCTTCTTCTTAGTCATCTTACCCACAAGCAGCATAAATCAAGGCGAGGCTGTGTTTTCACAGCTAGGCAGTTCTTGCAACATCAGGGCTGAGTTCAGGGAAATGGCTGGAAAACTTGCTATACCCCCCCACACCTGCCTTTTGGCTAAAGGAAGATGAGCACAGTGCCAAAGATGTTTGTTTATTCTTGCCCTGGGTGCTTTGATATGTATGTCATTGATGAGGGTAATCGCCCTACCTCACAACGCGGCACCCACAACTGAACAGGGCCTTGCATCGTCTTACAGACCTTGGGCGTCTTCTCCGGCGTGTGAGATGTTGGGTCACGTCACTGGAAGTGTTCCTGCCAGACTTCTGATGAGGCCCCTCTGCTGTTCCACTGCTTTGGAAAAGGTTTGGGAAGGATCCCAAAAGAGGACGACCAAGTCAAGGCCACTCAGACAGGCAAATGCACCCGTGTCCCATGGGAAGCTGCTGTGAACAAGTGTAGCAGCCCCCCGTGCTATAGTATCATGACAGCATCAAGCTTATAGCTTTTAACAGGTTTGTGGCAGCTTTCTAGGGAAAAATTGTATACTGTGTTGTGACTGGACTTTTAGCCCTTGTGGCACCACACCTGCTGGGACGCGGATTCATCCAGACATCATCTGAGCTGGGGGCTTGGCCACGTACGGTGACCACCCAGCACCCTGCATGTCCCTGGGTGGGCTGGAGGCGAGCGCTGAGGCACATTTGGGAGAAAGGTGGGGCCACCAGAGAGAGAGTCATGGTGTGGGCATGTGCATCTGGGCCCTGCCCTGCCTGTCCTGAGTCATCACGCCAGCAGCACAGGGGAGACAAACTGGGGGGCCCAGAGGCCCCAGGGTGAGTGGGGCAGGTGCGAGCTTGCTGCTGACAAGATGGCCTCGCTGGACCCCATGTTGCGCGTCCACATTTCAATTGTGCTGACTGGTGCTGACGCAGTGGTTAGGAGAGTGCTCCTGAGCTTCTGGAGCTCAAGAGCAGAGTTGTGACGATGCACACGTGATGCTGTGAAAGCCTCTCCCCATGCTTGCCTGTGGCTGTGGCTGTTTATGGGCAGCCCCAGCCCCCCGTGTGCCTCTCACACTGTTCAGGAAGCCATGCCTCAGCCAGCCAGGCCTTGGCAGAATCCCTCTCGACTTTGCCCTGAGTTTGGCCACAGCAAGGGCCCTGCCTTGTACCAGCAATTAATATTTTTCATCCAGGAAACCTGGTGGCTTTGTTTCTTCTCAATACAGCAAGGAACTTCCCAGTTTGGGGAAGGTTTTAGGCCTGGAGGTGGTGGACAGGCCGGGATCCCATCTCTGAAGTGTGCAGCGCCCTGACAAGATGCTGAGACAGCTCCTGCAAGCAGTGGCCGCCAGCCATCATTAGCCTGTCCTCGCCTCAGAAATCCACACAGCTTTAACAGAGACGGGCATTCGGGAGGAGGCTCAAGGTGCAGCTGATGGACTCGAGCGCCTGTGGCAGTGATCTCCAAAGAAAGTTCCAGGCTCAGTGGTCCTGGATGCGCCCCCGTCAGCAAGGATCAGCCAGGAGGAGGGCACTTTCTCCTGAGTTGTAACTGGAAGCAGGGCAGATAACCAGTGATAGCACTAGAGGGAATGGCCTCAAGTTGCACCAGGGGAGGTTTAGGTTGGAGATTTGGAGAATTTTTTTCTCAGAAAGAGCAGTCAGGCATTGGAACGGGTTGCTCAGGGAGGTGGTAGAGTCACTGCCCCTGGGGGTGTTCAAGGAAAGGTTGGACCTTGTGCTTAGGGACATGGCTTAGTGGGTGATATTGGTGGTAGGAGGATGGTTGGACTAGATGATCTTGGAGGTCTTTTCCAACCTTAATGATTCCATGATTTTATGTCTAACCACCCAAACACCCTTCAGAGAGGTTTTGTTCAGCCCTCCTGAGGTACTGAGGAGGCAGCGGATGCCCAGGGTGGTGATGGCATTGAAGATGGCTAAGGCCGGCTCCGTGTGGTGCCCACGTTCTTGACCTGCCCTCCACCACGACCCTCATCCAGGCTTTGCTGCCCCTGCCGTGAGAGGTCCCTGGGGAGGGCAGCGCCCTTGAGGAACAGGCACCCCAACCCCTCAGCGCCGAGCAGGGCCACAGCGGCTTTCAGGATCCGGCCCCCCTGTTTGAGCGCTTTGGGGACATTTTGCGGGGCGGCAGCGTCGGAACTCCCCCGAGTGCCGCCCTCGGGCTCTGAGATGAACTCAGCGCCACGCAGGTGCCGCCGCAGCCCAGGGGCGGCGGAGGGCAGGTCACCGCCCTCAGCCCGGTCCTAGCCGCCGCTGCGCTGGGGCGCTATCGCCCCCTGGCGGCGGCCCCGTCCCCGTCCCCGTCCCGGCCGCGGCGGCAGCGGGAGGCGCGGGCGGGCCGGGGCGGCTGCGCGAAACTTTCCTGCGGAGCCCGGGCTTGGCCTCCCCGGCGCGGTGTGCGCCGCCGCACCGCCAAGCAGCGCCCGCCGGTCCCGGGGCGCCCCAGGAGCGTCTCTTCTTCGCCGACGAAATTAAAAAAAAAAAAAAATTTTTTTTTTTTTTGAGCTATTTCTCCCCCCCCCCCCCTCCAGCCTCCTCCCGAAGCGGCGGGGAGGGAAGGGAGCTTCTCCGGTCTGCAAAATCAAAGCATGGCGGAGGCTGGCGATGAGAAGCGTCCTGCCCCGAGCATCCAGCGGCTCTGACAAGCCCGGAGCCAGCGCGGGTGGGGGTGGGAGAGGGCGGGAGGGGGGAGAGCATGGGAGGGAGGGGGCGGCCAGTCCTTCCCCCTGCACTTGTCAGATGCAGATGGGACTGGCAAAGTTTGTTTGAATAAAAAAAAAAAAAAAGCCAAAAAAAAAAAAAAGGGGGAAGAGCAGGAGGAGGGGGAGGGAAAAAAAAAAAAAAAAAAAAGATCCTAGAAATCCAAAAAGGCTCATCTGGGAAAGGAGAGAGAGGAGAGCGAGAGGAAGCGGGATGCAACTCAACCTGACGCTGATCTGCTTCGTCTTCGGGGGGTTCCTGCCCGACGCCGCGGCCCGGCGGGAGCAGATGGACACGGGGCAGTGCGACCTGCCCCGCTCGGTGAGCCGGGCCGGGCCGAGCCGGGCCGGGCCGGGCCGGGCCGCCGGGGGATGCGCGGGGGGAGCCGCCGCCGGGAGGGCGAAGGGGGCGCGGAGCGGGGGGCGAGAGGGGCCGGGGGGGGCCACCCGTGGCCCCGCAGGTGTGGCGCTGCCCCCCGGGTCCCCCCGGCACAGGAGCGCGGCAGCGGCCGGGGGAGGGAGAGGGGAGAGGGGGGGACACCCTCGTTGTCGCCACGCCGCTGCCTGCGGCACCCAAGGGTCCCCGCGGGGTTCCCCGCGGGGGTCCGGTGGGGCCACTCCGTGCTGCTCGTGGTTGTCTGCTCGCCGTGGTTCTCTGCTTGCTGGGAGCTCTGCTGTGGGTTGTGTAGGGAGGTGCACCCCCCTACACACTGCTCCGTCCCCACGGGCTACCCGTGGGTGGCTTGCCCGTGGGTGTCTGCCACCGGCACTGACCGTCCCCTGCTTTCCTCCCGCCAGCAAGGAGAGCTCAACTCCTTCCTCTGGACCATCCGCCGCGACCCCCCTGCCTATCTCTTCGGCACCATCCACGTGCCCTACACGCGGGTGTGGGACTTCATCCCCGACAACTCCAAGGCCGCCTTCCACGCCAGCTCCAGCGTCTACTTTGAGCTGGACCTCACCGACCCCTACACCATCTCGGGGCTGGCCAGCTGCCAGATGCTGCCCCACGGGGAGAACCTGCAGGACGTGCTGCCCCGCGAGCTCTACCGCCGCCTCAAGCGCCACCTGGACTACATCAAGCTGATGCTGCCCCACTGGATGACCCCGGACCAGCGGGGCAAAGGGCTCTATGCCGACTACCTCTTCAACGCCATCGCTGGCAACTGGGAGCGCAAGAGGCCCGTCTGGGTGATGCTCATGGTGAACTCCTTGACGGAGACTGACATCCGCTCCAGAGGGGTGCCGGTGCTTGATCTCTACCTCGCCCAGGAGGCCGAGAGGATGAAGAAGACGACGGGTGCGGTGGAGAGGGTGGAGGAGCAGTGTCACCCGCTGAACGGGCTCAACTTCTCCCAGGTAAGGAGGCTTCTGGGCCTCGTGACTTATCCCAGGAGCTGGGAGCCATTCTCCTCAAATTTTTGTCAGTTTACCAGAGCGAAATTGAAGCCTGTTGCAGTGGGGTGGGATGCTCGAAGGCTTCAGCGGCCTTTGCATTTGTCTGTCTGTGCCATCACACTGGTCCATGCTGTGTGAAAAAAATGTGATGTGCACAGTGAGCACTATGAGTTTATCACGTGTATTATTTATTTGAGAGGCAAATGTCCAGGGTGTGAATGTGTGTGTCTGCTGGCTTGTCACTTGTGAGGGAAACTTAAACGCCTCTGGTCAGTTTCTGGAGCTGGGTAAAAAGTGCTTTTTTGTTTGTTTGTTTTTAAATAAAGCAGCTCTGTGGTACTTGTCACGAAGGGGATAAAGCATGAACAATGAAAAAAGAAATTCAGCATTGTTCAAATAGATTTAAGTATGTGCAAACTGTTGGTCGTCTTTTAGTAGTTACTCTGGGTCAAAACAAACTGACTCGAGTTGTCCTCATGGTCTGGGGGAAATTAAGTGTGTAATCTGCATGGCTTTTTTTTTTCATTTTATAACAGGTAAAGTTCAGAAAAAAGAAAAGGATGTAGATTAAGAAAAAAAGTTATTGGTGTAACTGAACTCCAGAATTCTTTCAGTGGATTTAGCTTTAAATAACCAAATACTAAGGCATGAGGTCTATTTCATTTCAGTGGATTAATCAGGAACACAGTCGCAGCTATTGACTTTGCTTTGTGAAACTGTTTATGTGAAATCAGATTTACTAGAAATTCAGGAAATGAATGTGTGTGTGGAAGAAAACAAATAATCCAGGGGAAATTTAAGACGGTGTCAGTTACTGCTACGATATTTCATTTTTAACCTTCTTTTCGGTGTTAATTTTAGATCAGTTATTTCCAGCTGTATCTTACTGTCCTAGTTTGAGCAAAAAAATTCTTGGTGATGTGTGAGTAAGAATTAAAGGACTGATCTTTGGTGTGATTAAAATGTCCTTGGAGTGCCTTCAGCCCTTTCTCCCCTGAAGTCTAGTGGGAGCTGTCTTAAAAGCAAAAAGTCTAGCTTTCACTAAGAGTTGGTTCATCTGATGTCCTCCGCTAGAAGACTAACTGCATTCAGACTTCACAGGAGAAGATTGGTCGCATACACTTTTTTTTTTTTTTTTGTGAGGGGTTGTTTTTCAACAAAAATAATAAAAATTAAAAAAAGACCCCTAGACATTTTCATTAGTTAAGATACATGCAAAACACGGAATTCATTTTTCCTTCTTGTTTTCAAAATGCTTAAGTGCCTGTCCTTGCTATTGAACCGCTTCTTTAAGGTGAGGTAAAAATAATTAACCATTGCAGACCTCTAGTAGCATTTGGTTGTATTAGGTCAAACATGGAAGTTAGAATCGAGCATGTGCAAGCACTTGGTTAAAGACGTACCTCTTGGAAGCCTTTTAAATATGAATCATATTACATTCTTTTTCTTTTTAGAGAGAGAGAGAAGGAGTGAGAGAGACAGGAAAAGGGACAGAGCACAAAACTCACTGCTGCTCTTACCCTAAGTCTGGTTTTCGCTCAGTCACTACACTCTAAATAGCAGCAAAAATTTCCCCTTCATTTTGCTACAATAGTAAACTAAAAAAGAACAGTGTTACCGCCATAGGCAAGTAAAGGACAATCATTTCTGCATAAAGTTTGAGTTGATTAAAAAATACATTTTAATTATTGCAGAGAATTGATATTACTACTTATACACATCAGCATACAGGAGGATTTTTCCTAGATTGAAGGTTTTTCTGGGAACGAGTCCACCAGAACAACATGAGACAAAATTAAATAAAACAAACCAGATATTTATTTTCTTGCTTCCTCTAGATTTCATGCATCCTGACACCTGGCTAGTTGTTTAACAATAGTAATTTGTAATGTTATCACACCGTCTGGCAGTCCTACTGCTTGGTGTATTTCTGTGTTAATTTAGTGGAGTGGATTACTATTGCTAGGTTTCACCTCCTAATTCCAGGTCTTAGAGCCTTCCTTAAGCAACACATAATTAAACCACACTAAAATGGAAATCAGAAATTGAGCAGCTTTTGTCTTGTGGGGTGTTTGCACAGTTTGATGAGAACATCTGTGATAAATTACAGTCCCGAATCTGCTAAGGGCATCAGCAGTTTTTACCTGTTTTCAGCATTACTGTTACAGGAATACTGCATGTAATTCCAGCATTTGGAGTTCAGGTTTTCAAACTGTGCCTTGCTGAATCATGTCAATGCTTTTGTTCCCTCTGTCCCCAAAGTCCAGTATTTTTGCCCTTAGCAAATTAAAAAAGAAAAAGGCTTTTTTTACTTCCCCTCAAAGGCAGCTTTGTGCTACTGCAAATATTTAATCTGACTACATGCACCAAATCTGTTAATCTGATACCGTGAGGAGGAGGAAATCTAGGAGTGGTCCTGGTGTGGTACTTGGTTTTGATCTGCTCTGAAAGAAAGCGGATACACTTGCATTTTTGACCAAGAACGATCTTTGAAACGTTCTGTGCGTCACTTTGAAATGTTGATTGTCTTAGCCGGATGAAAAGATTAAGGTGGCTCATATAATTGGCTGCTTCCTGGAGAGCTAGCTCTTGCAGGTAAGAGCACAGTGCATTGTTTTGTTTCTCTTATTGTAAGCTCAAAAACTTTGTAGTTTGAGACCCTGTTCGCCCTGGAATTTCTGGTCAGTGTTTTGTGCAGCTTTCCCAGACCCACTCCCTTTGCTCTGCCTTCCCACCGCCTGGCTGCACAGCTCTTGGAGCATCCTTGCTTCTCCTGTGGCTCTGGCAGCCGCTGGTGACATAAAATCTATGTGTTGGCCCTAGGTTTTATATAGCTGGTGGCAGGGCTTCTAAGGCACAGCTAAGACAGATCAGATTTAGGCCAGGTTGAAATTTCACAGTTCCTTGGTTTAAGTATATTCAGGGTTTCACTGAAGGCAAGACAGAAAAAGCTAAAAAACGCACAGAGAAGAAGCAGCAGACAACTTTTCTATCTGACAAGACAGATGTTTATTTACAGAGTGACCAGAAAAGTGCAAAATCAAATGTTCCAGGATGGAGAACAGCTGATAGAGGGATAGAGGGAGTTCAAGGCTTTGTCTGTTTGGGATACCGGGCAGAGGCAATGCACCAGGACAGGCCACGCGGGCTGGCCCACGCATCCTTCAAGGCCTAGATTAGGAGAGGGCTTTCACCTCCTCTCTAGGACCCTCTCCCCAGACTGAAATATACTGTTTGGGCCAGGGGGATGCAGAAGGTAACTGCTGCAGCTGCTCAGGTCTGTCAGCGTCCTCTGACAGCCCCTTCCCTTTGCAGAGGGCAGGCACTAGGCTGTGACTGCTGTGGGGGTCTCCTGCTCCTCGCCCCGGTGGTGTTTGTCCTCGGTCTGCTGCTCATCCCCACCAAGAGCCAGCGAGGCCAACAGCAGCTCCACACAAACTGCTCGGCCTGGGGCAGCTGGGTGTAGCTCTTGTTTCACAGCTCAGGCCTACCTCTCAGCAGGGTTCCCAAACTGAGAATGTAAAGGTGTACGTGTCCCTTCCTCCAAGTTGAAAATAAAACCTTTCTCCCATCCCATCACACATTCTCTCACTGCAGGGAGAATCTGCATGCAGCTGTGCCAGATGCCCTTAATCCCAAGCATTGTAAGGGGAATTTGGTGTAGGGATTTGACTTTATCCTGACCGATCTGTCAGGGAAGTTGTTAGGCCAAAGGGGAGCCATGAGCAGCCCCTTTTCTCTTCCTCTGGTCGGGGTTTTCTAAGCTGTGACTGAGTATTCTCTGGCCGGTATCATTTCAAACTGCAGGGGGAGATGTTAAATATCAAACCGGTGTTGATTGGATCAGAGACTGCCTCAAAGAAAGAAACCTTAGACTGTGCCAGATTAAACTTCACACTTCACCATTCTTCCCCTTTCATTTCTTTGCCGCCTCATTCTCTGCACAAATAAACCTTGTCTCCCTACTTTCTACCAATGAGACAGCATTCAAGGGGCAGAAATTACTTTGTTAACAAAATCAGTCTTCATTTCCCAGGTCCTGCTGTTCCATCAGACCCTGGGACATGGCAGCTTTGATTACTCTGGTGATAGGATTAGAGGAGGAACAAGTGCTGTTTAATAAAAGGCCTATGGGTGGTCCATCAAGTTTGGTCACTGACAGATCTGCAGCCTTGAAGCTAGACCTTCAATGGCAAAACAGCATGACATTAATATATAGACAGGCCCACGGTTGTGGACTTGCTATTCCATCTCCCCTGTCCCCTCAAAAAGATTAAACATTTCTGTAATCCCAAAGCTGAGGTTCTGGGAGCTGACAGGAGCTGGCATAACTCACTTCATGGGGAATTTGCCTGTTTGCATGAATGAAAGATCCAGGCTCCAAGTTTTCAGAACCAGATTAAAGGGCTCAGTTTCAGAGCTAGTTGACTTTGGACAGCCTGTGTAATTTACTTGAGAGAATATTCTTGATTTGTTTTGTTTTATTTTATTTTATTTTATTTTATTTGTTAGGAAATGTGGTATTTGCCTAATAAAAATTGTGCCTTTTCACTTTCAAAAAAATTTCAGTCTTTATCAAAAGGGCAAGATAATCAAAAATCGTTTTCTATCATCCGTTTAGATTGCTGATTATTGTTGGAAGAAACGTTGTTAAAACGCTTGATTATGCATGCGTGCACATAATTTTCAGCTTGCTGGCTCTAATTTAATTATCACCCCCTTCACCTCCCTCCCCAACCCCAGAGTAAAAAACAAATACAAAAATTCCCCACTAAAATTAACCTCAGAGTAGAAACTTGTCCAGCAGAAATAGAAATCCTTCCACTAACTTCCTCTGAATACTAGTGGAGCTCCTTTACGTCTGTGCCAGGGAACTGCTGAGGGTGAAAACGTGTAGGTATTAAAACAAAGGTAGTTGCAGCAACACCTGAAAGGATCAGCAGCTGACGTTTTGTAGGTAAAACTGACTGTACATGCTGCTCTTTACAGCCGGTTACTGTGCCCTTCTTCACCATAGTCCCCTTGAAAGGCTCACCCTGGCGTTTGAGGCCTATGAAGAAAATAGCCAGTCAGTTAATGACGACTCAAGCTGGCAGTTCATCTCTTGTAATTACTGGGTATATAACTGCAAGAGGTGTATATGGAGCAGGTGAGGTATGAGCCCTTCTCTCCTCTGATCCTTCACACCTCCCTTGGTAAGATCCAAGCCCGAGACAGTTCTGCCGGCCTTCCACGAGCAGGCCTGAAGAGATCTTTGCTGGTTGATTTGTTTGCAGAATTATGGGTGCTGCTAGTAAGAGATTTTAGGCAGGAAATGCATCTTTGTAAGGTGGGCTGTGAAAGGAACAACCCCCAGAAAACCGTGGCGAACAAGGAGTGTTTGAGGCAGCTGAACGTTCCCAATGTATACAAGTCAATTAGCAGGATTTGGGCATTTTTTCCCTGTGTGTGTGGTGAGAGATGAGTTGGGGTCAGAGCATGGTCTGTCTCTCCCCAGCAGCGGGGAGCCCCGAGAAGCACAGGGGGCACCTGGGCACATGTTTTGCTCCCTGGGGGAGATCCACTCCCCAGGCTCTGCTCAGGGAAGTGATCAGAAGAGGATCAATGGCCTGAATCCATCCCTATCCTCAGGCACAAATTTTGCTTTCTAACCCCTGTTGTGGGATCTTCCCTGGACAGTTTTTCACCTTCAAACTGTTCCCTCAGTGAGTGCAAAATACACCCCTTTTCAGTAAATGATATTCCTACAACGATGATTTTCTGTTTGTTGTCTGCTTTCGGTTTCTGATGCTCTTGCAAGAGCAGTCAGGATCCTGCCCTGGGCCCAGAGTGCTTTACTTATAAACGGAATGAACCATTGACCTTAAAAACCTCAACTTGAAGTATAGTGCAACCTACAGTCCTCAGAAAGTCTTTAACAGCCTCCCCTCAGCTCCCTGGTGAGTAGCAATCCACGTTATAAAGCCAGCCCACATCATTCAGGCTTGTCGGAGGTTCCTGTATTGAAAAGGCCAGAAATGATCTTAAGCAAGGGCACTCATTCACCTTGCACTCCTGTGGAGACAGAGATCAGCGGCAGGGCTCCTGGCAAAGCATATTTGGAACTTCAGAGAGACATACTGTAAAATAACAGGTTTCCCCTGTGCTAGGCCTTACGCTCCAAAACCATTAATCTCTTCACTGTCGTTAGGAGTTGATGAGACAGGTAAAAAGCAGAAGGAATCAGAGAGTTACTGCTTGAGCCACATGAAATTGGTGTGATTTCTTTCATCTTTTGGTCCTGTTTAAGGAGTTCCCTGCATACTTGGATAACGGATTTTAAGATGTTGTCCCCAGGGCACACACCATTTAGGATAGTCCCAAACCTGAGTTTTTCATCAAGGACCAGTGTTTGGGAACTTCATTTTTTAACTTTCAAGAGTTAACATTAGAAGAGCCTTATTTTTCAGGGAAACTTGTCTGCCTCATCCCCACATGCTTTCCCAGGTTCCTATTTCAAACCTATAAACAATTCAGATCCTAGATGCTTCTGGACTTAAAATCCACAAAAAGCACTGTGGGTTGGCCACAAAGCTTCAGTATCTTTCTGAACCTCTCTAATTATTTATGTGTGGAAGTCTCTTAAGACATTTTTCTGAATATTGCAACAATTTGTGGACCTGATATTCTTTCTATAACCCATAAAGCATTATGGGTTCCAGCTTGCTTGAGATACCAGAAATTAAACTGGTGCGTACAGAGCTTAAAATTGCAGATATCACTGTTTGAATGTAACATCCCAGTTCTTGGACTGGGAGTGGAACAAGGCTGTACTCTCTGCAGACTGGGAACAGACGTGCAACTAAAACGCATGACTGGTTGTACCCACCGCAACTAGTAATTATGGCATCTTGCTCATCTCCATGGATTTGCTTTCTCTAGTGTTTAAGAGCACAGTGTATCTGTCTTGTGTTACTGTTGTTTATTGGATCTAGTTGTCATTTAAATGCACAGACAAGTAGAAGTGACATAGTTAATACCTGTATCAGAGTCTCGAGCAGGAATTAGTACAGATGAGTGCTACTTTTATCACCAGTTATTCCAACAGCAGTGCTTGCCGTTTGACTTCCCAATTTTTAGAGCTTCTGCTGCAAGTCATTTCAGGACTTCTAGCACAATATAAATGAAAGTTGCTAAAAACTGTAAATTAAAACCATGTGTTCAGCATTTTGGGATGGATGTTGTGTGACTTGAGGAGGCTCATTAGCAAAAGTATTTTTAGTTTGAATAAGATCAAAGACCCTAGATTTTCCACTCTGAGGGTCATTTGACATAGGCCTGGACACCCCATTTCTCATCATACATGGACTCCCATAGCCAGTTTTGCCTGAAGAAATCATCATCCCTGAAATACTGTAATTATATTTATTATCAGTGAGTCACTGGTGATCACCTCTGTCCAGGCACTGCAGCAACAGTGAGTGTTGAAGAGTCCTGCAGATGTCTAAAGGGAGTTTGACTTCTTCAGAATCAGGATTGCAGCCCACACCTGTGGGTAGTTACATGTGGAAGACCACTGGGTATGAACCAGATCCTACATGTTGCGCTCACTCCAGAGTGTCCCTTGAAGCCAGGGGTAACAGTGAACCATTCCCAGAAATTCCTGTTGTCAACAGAGAAAAAGATTGTACAAAAAGAAAGCATCACGATTTCTTCTTTTCCTAGGCTCTGTTAACATGGAGGTTATGGAGCCTTTCAAATATGTTCCAGTCCAGAGGTTCTTCATGCTTGGTTATCCCTACAAAATCACCAAGTCCACCGAGATGCTGATCCAGGCTGCTAAACACAGTTCAGAAAAGCTAGCAATCCAAACGCAGCCAAAATGTTAGCTTAACAACACAATTAAGGGGATAACACTAAATGCTTTATGTTTTCCCCAGCTTCATCAGACTTCCTTTTCTTACCCTAATTCTTGTATTGGGGTACCCACTGGGAGACACGAATATCCCCAATACAGAAAACGGAGAAGGAGCTGCCTGTGTAGAGCAAAGCAAAATTCATCAGGTTCACCTCCTGAGCCAAGGAATGAGAAAAAGGAAACAGAAACCTTCAAGTTATTTTCAAACCTCTTTCCATTTTAATAAAAGTCAACTTATGAGGAACACAGGGAAAATATTTCTTTAAAGTAGGAGCATCTATGTCTTGAAAGTACCCCCTCAATATTTTAGAGACTTTATTAAATCCAAGGTCTCCATTAGGCTCCCTCACTTTTGTTAACAATCACAATGAAGACTGATTATTCTCTGTACACTTTCTGCCACCACACAAATTTTGCTTTCCTTTGATTTCTTGCAGGCTTTTCCTATTACAGGTGACAGCATAATAGTGATGGGGAATATTTATTTAAATGTGAGACAGAATGCTCCCACTCTAGGAGTTTGCAGAGTCAGCAGAGGGGGAGAGGGCAAAAGGGTGATTTGAGAAACATGCCCAACTTTTTGAAGGTCTTTGTATTTCTGGCATGTGATTGATTTACCGTTTTAGAAATAATCATCGAGATTAATGTTATTCCAGCAGTGAAGTATGATGAGATACATCCCAATGTGTCCCATTGGCTCTATAGCACTGGTAAAATCATCACAGTACTGTTAATTGCAAAAATGTTAAGCCTTACAGCACATGCAGAGCTGGTTCTAATATAGAAAAGACCACTGGGATCCAACTGGGATGCTAACTGGTGGTTTGTTTTCAAGCTCAGGTAATGTTTTATTTTTGGGATATCACAGGAAGAAGAGGGGGCAAGTATGCCAAAGGGTCTCAAAATGATTGTTTTTATGAGAGTTGGCTGTACAAAAAGCCTTTCTTTCTCATAATGACTTTCTTTCCTGATTAGTACAGGAAAAAGGCAGAATGAACATCCTCAAAAAATCTCATTATTTGCTTGCTGAAGGAAATAACTCATTAACACACAGAATTGAGCAAAACTGAGTTTCTAGTACCAAGTTACGGCCAAACCATTTTTAATACAGCCAGGCCTTCAAACACTGGGATGCTCTATTGATTGACAGCTGCAAGCAAACTGAAATTCAGTTCCTTTGTCATTTCTCCTTTCAATTTCCAGAACAACAGGAAGATATTTTCTTTCCTCGAGGCTCTGAAAGTCAGGCTGCGAAACCAGGTTATACTATCCTGAAATAATCCTGTTCTTTTGGTGGCAAGGTGAAGTTCAGAGGGTCAAAGCAGCAGGTATTCACAGGCATGAAACAGTATTCGACTTTATGGATTGGCTTGTGGCTGTATGCAGACTTGTGCTGACTAGCTTTTTACCCAGCTAATTGTGTGAGGCCAGGGAGGATTTTCTTTATTAACTCAAGTGGCTCGGCTGTGAAATGAGACATACTGTACAGTATATAATTCAGCTCACTTTCAAAGGCATTTTTGTTGAAGCTGGGTATCCAGAGAGACCTGAGCCTTCAACATACATGCATCTGAAACAGAAATTTAATAATTTAAAGTCAGCTTTTACACTGGTTCATGTTCCAGCAAAGGAATAGTGCTTGCTTTAAAAAATACTCTATTTATATCTTAATGCAAGAAGGTTGTTGGTAAAAGGTTTTTGTTTGTTTGTTTTGTTTTTCTGATGTACCCCTGCCACTTTGATTACTTGCTGTGTGTTAACTAGGGCCAGACAAGTTTGTAAGTGACTCAGTATGTAGACTCTTCAGCAAACTATGTCTCTGAAGTTGAAAGGAAACATGGGTGCTAACTTCAGTGCTTGATGTACATTCTCAAACCTCCTGAAGTATGAGTGGTTGAGAATCACTTGTGTATCCTTTTGTGTTTTGGGAAGTGCAAACAGCTATAATCTCCCAAAAGGTGTCATATTTTGGCATATTTTGGATGGATTTTGTCATTACTGACAAAGAGATGCCAGTAGAAGATATCCATAGGAATGCAAAACACAATCACCAAAACCCACACAAGATCCCTTATCATGCTCTCTCTAAAGCTGTTGCAGATTCATTTGAATTACACTGGAAAGATTTATCTCTTATTAATGGAGCGCTCTTCATTTTTTAAAATTGAGTTGTTGTGCAACACATCAAGTAACAATGTCATAACACATCATAAATCAGTTTGTTCTCTGAAGGATTCTAGATGAGTTAATCTAACATCCTGGACACAGTTCATGAGCAGTTAATTTTAGCAGTTCTCTTTGATATATATCAGTTAAAACAAAGCAACTCCAGCCATTACGGGGAGTCAAAACTGGTTAACGGCAAAGCAAGTACAGACAAAGATTGTTCAGAGATAAAGCCTCTGGCAGATCATTCAAGGAATCTTTGCTTTTTATAGAACAATTGTAGCTCTAATACCAGCAGTGCAGACACTCTGGGACAAAGAGAAAACACACACACACACCAAACCACAGAAGAAAACCACACACACCACTTGGTAGTCGCATCGAACAAGAAAGTCAAGCTAAAGTTCACCAACCCTGACGTAGTTACCAAAGAACTCCATGGCAGGCAATGAGATGGGAAGAAATACCCTAAAAAAGGCATTCAGGAATCATTCCCATTGTTAGGGGGAGAAACTGAGAACTTTTGATCTGAAACACAAAGTCATCCGGCAGCCTGCCAAATGCCATTTATCTCAAGGTCATGCAATAAAAATAACCCCAAGAGTTAGCTCTAAAGCGGAGGAGCAGGAGGTAGCTAAACAAAAATAGAGGAAGGGATTCCTCTCTCTTTCCTGTGGGTGTTCGGCATGCTACTGACAAGGTTTCAAGGCCTGGCACTTGTAACGAGTCTAAAATATTAAGAGCAGTAACACACACTCCGAACAGGGAGTATAGTTGACTGGGGCATTGTGGAAGGGACTGCGGTCTGACACCAAGCCACTAAACTGTCACACATTTCTGCAAGAATTAGTCAGGGAGTCTAATTAAAAAGGAAAAGTCAGCCAGAAAAAATTTCTCTTGGAAGTCTGAAAAGATTGACCCCTGTTACACAGTAGAGACAACAAGTATTTATTTACTGTTAAGATTGGATGGTCATGTGCATTTTCCCCTTCTTCCACTAACCAAAGTATCAGAGTCTTCCTACAATTTTTAAGAGAAAAATAGGCTTAGCAACTGTCAGGTTCTGTAATCCATCATCACTACCAGTCAAGGAAGGAAAGGATGTGCTTTGCAGTGATCTCTTGCACCTGAGAATATAGCTTTGAAAATACCAGTGCAGCGCTCCCCGAAAGGCTTGGCAGCCATTCTTCCATTCTCTGGAGCAAAGCTCAGCGTGGTTCCTGTTAAAATAAATAAGACAAGTATGTGGTCCTTGGAGCTCTGGAGCTCTAAACCATATCCCTGTGCCCCGCAAAACTAGGCAAGGTGTCTTTACTACCGGTTTATATAGAAAGGAGTTTTGTGTAGCTAAATAATTCATGAAGATAATTAGGAAGAAAAAAAATGGTTAGTCAATATTTGGCTAATTTATTTGTGATAGAGTTAAGCTTAAAAAGCAGGCTGAGTGAAGTTACCTGTGGTTTCATGTTGAATTGTTGTTGCAATGGAAAAAGCGACCTAAACCTAGTAAGCCGTCAGAAGGACGGTTTTAAACTGAAAGTGTCGTGGTTCATGTATCTCTTTCCTTGTTCAGCCAGCACTGGTAGAGATCACTATACAGAGTCCCATATATCTGTATGGTCTGAGCTCTGGTCCTTCAGAACAGAAAGCAAGCAAGCTGGCAGTCTCGATAAGACCTAGAAAAACTAATTTCAGCAGGATCCGGGAACCCTGATCGTTTTTATATCTACATCTATATCTGTATCTGTATCTATATCTATATATTACAGTTTTATATCTATAGGCTTTACGTAATGAGTTGGAAACTGAGGTATGACCTCAGAAGCAGAAGCATCACATTATTATGCCTTGGGCTAAGGCTGTGATTTACCTGCCTATAAATTTCTCTTTTCAACTTGTTTATTTCTCTTAGAAAAAGGTTACTTGTATGTGGCAGGATTGGAGTCAATGAAATAGTGATGTGAAGGGCCACTTACAGAAGTCCAGGCTGGTTGCCGTCTCCAGAGCCTTGTAGTTCTTCAGGCAAGAGACGGTGGGACACATCTACAACCCTTGGCAAATAGACCATCTCCACCCATCTTTGCACCTCATTTTAGTTCCTACTGAAACTGATTTTCTCAAACCCAAATGTTCTTTAAAAATGGCAGACAGCGAAGAATTGCATCATTAGCAATGAACCAAGGACTTTTGTGTTGCAACAACTTTTGTTGAGGGATTATTGTGTTGAAAATCCACAGATTTTGGCACAGGCTGGAGAACTCAGCAGTTCCACTTTGCATGTCCTGCCATCATTCAACAAGCGGACTTTGTTGCTCGACGTCGCAGTAGGGCAGCCAGTTGGCTTCTCCCAACCTCTTTAGGTTTCCAGATGTCATAACAAAATGAGAGAGAGAGACTTAGCCATCTTTCATTTGTTTACGCTGGAGCTGCTAGGCAGAGACCAAGCCACAACACTGCACAGCTTTTCAAAAAGGACTTAATAGGCCTCTCTGTAAACAGATCTAAATATTTGCTCCAGTGACATTTATCGCATCACACGTCTGGCGCGAGTGTTTCGTCCTTGTTTTGCTTGCATGTTTGGATTCTGTTATAAACATTAATGAAGTGCTTGAATACAAATGAATAATCCCCCCCTTCTTCCCACCCTGGAGGGGAGGGGAATAGGAGGGCATGAAGTAATGATAGTTCAACCTTCAACCCGTAATTGTTCAGTACATTTTGATGACAGCTTTCGTTCTCACATGCTTTAAAAGACTTTATTTGGCATGTACATCCATGCAGAAGGCATTGCACCTTTCTTCAAAGGCAGCTGCAGCTGGGGTTGGGCTGGGGGGCAGTTAGCACACAGCACTGTGTAGTTTGATGTTTTGTTGGTCTTAGCAGGTTGCCCCGCTGCTGGGTTGCGAACAGGCAGCATTGTGCCCCATCAAAAGGCATTTAGTAGGGGATATTTAATATAGTCTTCCCTTGACATCTGTTTTTGGCTATTGGCTGGACAGAATAATGGGCCTGAAACACCTCGAGGTTCATCTACCTCATGCTGGAGAACTGAGGTGCTAGGTGCCTATTTGCTGATCATAAGAGGTCAAAAGGGTGAAGTTGTGAAGCATATCAAAGCTTTGCCTCTTAGCCTCCTTCAGACTGAGAAAACATTGAATATCTCACTCCTGCGTGGGAGCAGTTACAACACTATTCCTTCTTGTCTAGTTCAAAATGTCACAATATCTTCCATGCACAAGGAATTAGCATCACGTCCTGCCAGGTCACACAGTACTTTGCTCAGGACCTTGCTGAGCATCTTTAGTTTCCAGAGCTGGCCTTGTAGCAATGGTGGTTTGGTTTGTTTGGAAGCTGGTAGAAAATGAAATTCTGTATTAGCCAGGAGAGTTTCTTCAGAAATTCCCTAAACCCATGCAACTAAGCTCTTGGTTCTTTGTTAAGAGCAAAACTGCTGCATTTATTCTGTGGGACATAAAAAAAGTCGTAAATGCCTAGAAAGTAATCAGGAGTTTATTCTTGAGATGATCTTTAAGAAAAACATCATGCTGTACAAGAAATCTGCGGGTTAGCTGTCTGCAAGAGTACTAAGTGGGAAGGATTTATTTCCCAATAATCAGGCTTTGGGAGGTCAAGATTAGTACCCGAGAGAAAAAAAAAAAAGAGTGCGTTCCCTTCATCTGAATGATTAGGTATAAAATGGGTTAGAAATAGTCCTGCCTTTGGATCAGTATGTATATGTAACCATTCAGTTTGCACATACTTGAGTAGTATTAGAAAGTGCCTGTCAACTCCATTAATTACCAAATTGCATATTCATCCTATACATTCCTTGCATAAATCCATATCAACTTGGCCTTTCGTAACAGTATTTGTTTATATGAACCGGAACTCTCGATCCCGAGGAGTCTTAAAATGCCTCTCGAAAGAATTTCTTCGCCCGCCCCTACAGGGACCCAGCCTAAGTGCTATTGAGAGGATGCACTGTGGGGTGATTTACTGGTGGGTGGGTGGGAGCAGCGAAATTGTCTGCAGAGGTGTTCCCTTGTCACCTCTGTCATGTTGGTAGTTAAAATGGAGAACTGATTTTTACAGTCCTTAGCAGCTGTGAAGTACACACCAGAAAAAGGAAAAGCTGGGGGAAAAGGATAGAAAAAAGAATTTGCTGATATTTTTGTCATCCTCTGCCTGATGTGCCAGCACTAATGGAGGCTTTTTTTTTTTTTTTTTTTTTTTTCTGATTTATAGTCCAGTGCACTCCAGGGTCCCCGTCGCTCAAGCATTCTGCCGTTCGCTCATTTGCTGGAACACAAACATGGAAGTGTATTTGGAGCTTGCTGGAGCTTTAAAAAAAAAAAATTAAGGCAAGCTGCCAGATCAGAACCTAATACACAACATATGTTTACAGGGTTATAGTCTCTTGCCATGCCGGCTTTAGCGGCGTTCCAGTATGAAATAGAGTAAATGCCTTCCAAGACCTTTTATCATCCATCGTGCTTATCAAAACAGTAAAAATACTGTTTTTATTTCAGCAAACGTGCCTTTCCTCTTGTCTGAAGCCTTTTGAATTCCCTCCTGCATTTGGGATCAATGGAAGAGCACGCCCTTGGTCTTGTTTATCTAGTTCTCCTCTTCACAAGAGCTCATCTGCCTCGGAGCTGGCTGGGTTCATCCACCAGTTTTGCCAGCATCCCTGCACGGGACCCCTGGTCTGTAAGGAGAGGATTCTGACTTGTGCGTTTGTAGTGTAAATCACGGCACTCTACGAAGAGTCTGTGAAAAAGAAGGTGTTGTGCAAGTGTAAGGCACAGAGGACTGAAGCGAGGGAGGTGCTTTAAGCTAGCTTGGGTAACCTCAACTTGTCCACACGCAGGGGGTGCCACTGGTTAGCACTTAGTTCAGGCCACAGGCTAACAAGAATTAGCCAGCAGTGATTCGGTTTACGTTTCATCACCTTTTTTGTATCTTGAGTTGGCCATTATTCAATGTGAACCCCAATTTGCAGCCACAGTTGTTGATAAACATGTAAATATGTATAAGCCGCTTCCAACCCAGGAAAATGAACCAGGCTAGTGCTAGACAGCAGAAAGCCAAACCCATCCCATCGTCCTGTAAAGAAAAGCTGCTTGCCTCAAACTTCAGCCCTCTCTTCATGCCTTCAGCACTGCAAGGAGGCTGGTGTTTGGGGTGGCCAGGGCGCCCTGCAAAGCTCTGTGGTTCCCTTCTGGGCTCTGCTACCTGTGCCTTGCACAGTGCTGGTAGCTCCTCGTGGAGCAGCGCCCTCTCTCAATCCAGGGAAGACAGGAACATAGAGACTGAAATTTTCTGCACTGGAGAGCTGCAGGCTCGCACCAAGGGCTCCTGTGACTGCCCCAGATTTAGGGGTGTAACGGACAGTGCTGTGAGCCACAGGGAATAGAAAACAGGCATTGTTATGCCAGGCTGCTGTCACCTCCTGTGGCTGCTCTGCCTGGCATGCAGTAGAATAGCTGCAAAGCTGCTGTAGCAGCGGCTGGATGAGGCCTGCAGAATGGGTAATGAGTAACAGTGCACAGAGCCCAGGAAAATCCAGCTTGAAGTGTCTAAAAATGTTGTGGCATTGTGGCATAAGTCAAAGTCTTTTCTTGATGGGTATATACAGCTCTGAAAGAGCAGCAGCCAAAGCAGCTATAAGCCCATCACTTTTTATTCTCCCGCTCGTTATTCTTGTGTAGGATATGCCTCACACTATTTATGAAGCATGTTAGGCCACCTGAACCCATGGGATCTGCATGCACTCCTCCAGGCTAACCATGGGCTGTGCTAGCATGCTGGATGTCTTAGCAGGAGGCAAGACTCATCTGGAGGCTCAGACACAATCCCGATGTGGCCCTTTGTGTGCATGCAAGATGGGCAAGATATTAGAGCTATTTATTTTTGGAAAATCCTTTCTTTCTTTCTTTTTTTTTTTTTTTTTGAACAGAAACAGTGCTCATGTAATTATTTGTATTTTGAGGAAAAAAATGTTCCTTCAAATGTCTCAATTTCAAACTTGAAGTGAAGCTAGAAAAACCCAAGAGTCTCATCAGCAAATCAACAGTCTGATGATTGACCCAAATGGACATTTTTGTGCTGTTAGTTCATAAAAACACAATCAAGACAGAAAAGACTGAATTCTTAACTTTTATCTGTGGGTACAATTATTGTTCCCTGCTGAACTGTGGAAAGCAACAGAGAGGTGAAAGTCTCTAGGCAGCTTTGAATGAGTATGTTAAGAGAGGAGAAAGTTGTCGGGTGCTTCCTTCATGGGAGGTCTCTAACACAACCCCAGGATACCTCAGTAGCAGGTCATTTGACATAGGGCAACTCTACCTCTACAGCTGTGTTCTCTACTGACATTGGTAGAGTTACAGTGGTTTACATCTTATGAGTTGTTCTTGCCCACAGGAAATTTCATGTGTATTTTTCATTGGATTTCCAGCGGGTCAGATTACTCTACCTCTGCTAACATTTAGTAGTGTCCTATGCTGTGAGCAGGCATTGTTCTTGAAGTAGTTTTGGATCAAAATGGGAGGCAGGACGTGGCAGTTTCACCTCAACATCTTATCAGGGAGGTCTCTTCTAGGTTGTCTTAACTAAAAGCTCATTTCAGAAATAAAAATCACATATATGGAAGCCACATTGACAAAAGTATAAATACAGATGTTGCATCTCTTGCAGCTCCAGGACTTCATTTGTTGTAGCTCAGATGACCCAGATCTCTCACCTTTACCCCCTGACCACAGCCAGGCAGCTAATGGTTTTGTTTTAAGAGAGATTGAAGAGGTTGTAACGGTTTGGACTTTCAGTCCCTCATCTCTGTCTTTGCTCCCCAGAATTCTCTTCTTTCCATCACTAAGGAAATGAGCTACCTGTGTGCTTGGTTCAGCTTTTGAGTCAAACGTTTAGCCTTCTGCCTGCAATTCTTATTTGTCTTTACTGCTTGGTTTTAAAGAAATTTCTGTATCTGTTCCCCATTCTATTTCAGTTATGCATAGTTTTATGTGACTGGTAGGTGTAGAGCAAAGTTTAAAAGACAGCCAGTAAAAGTCCATATTGGCTAATTCCTTGAACATGGTGAATGCTGGGACAGTGACGTTTCTTGGACATAGGCTCTGTTTCCTATATTTCGACAGTATTCTAGCTCCTAATCACTTGTTCTGTGCAGAAAGCATTTACTGTATGCTCTGCTGCTGCCCAAGTGCAGTTGTAGGTTGCAGATTATGAGATTTCAGGTTCGGCGTATCAGCATGGGTTTTAGTGCTCCGGTGACACAGCCAAATACTGTTATGATAAAATTCAAAATTTGTCTCCGAAGCGCCTCTTCCTAGCGTTGCCTCATGCATTCTCAACTAGCAACGTATTCCTTTGTCTAAGTGACTTCCAGTGTTGGAACTTTTTCCTAGCATATTTAAGGTTTTTCTTTACTGCTTCCAGATGTAGTCTCTTGTTTTACCATTCTTTGACTCTGTAAATATGTTTTCTCTGGTGTTAGTACCGCTCGGTTATTTGGATAGAGCTGTCGTGATGTACAAGGTGTCTCTATTAGGAGATTTCTTTATTAAAGAATTTTTGCATAACTACGGAAAAACAAACAGGCTTCTCCAGAGACTGGATTTCAGTTTTCTTGTGTTTGTTTACCAACACTCACACCCTTTCTGGGACAGTTCATAGAGACACCTCGTGGCTGTCAGGAGCTCTACAGAGCGCATCACAGTCACATCAGGCTGATTTATAGAAAGCCTTCACATGCAGAGACATTTGTGGAAGAGTTACAAGAGAGAAATTATCTAACCTGTGAATTTCTAAGGACTAGAAATGTTTTAAGTTCTGTTTTGATGGAGACAAGTAAGCAAATCTGTTCTAAAGTAGAATTGTACCCCCATCACCACCTGAAACAACACAACATATTGTCTGCCTGAGTGCAGTTAGAACTATCAAAGAAAGTTTTCTATTTAAACCTAAACAAAATTCAGTTAGTTCCTCAAGTCGCATGTCCCAGTTTATCCTCCCACTCTCCCCACTCTGTACAAGCAATGCAGACAGCTCAGGCTGCAAGAATGCAATTTTTTGATGTGATTCTTTGCTTTTTTTAGTGAAAAGCCACACTAGTCACTGTGAGAAAAGCAAAAAAACAAGCCCCATTCTCTTCAAACACAAGTCAAGAAGAGTGAATTAGACAGTAAGCTTTATGCAAGAGAAACCCAGACTGACTTCTTTAGGTTTCAGGTCATCCATTAATGTAGATAATTTAAACAAAGGAGTCCTGGTAAGATTGTTCACCAGGCAATAAGTCTTTCAAATGTTAAGTGAGCAAGACTTTGTATCTGCTATCTCCCTGACTTGGCAAAGTATACAGCTTTTCTTCTGTTTGATAGAAACTCTTCCATGAAAGTGGTACTTTCAAGAACAGAAGCCCTTAGAGGAATAAAGTATATAACCAAGTAGTTTTACTGGATATAATTGCTCTAGATCTGGCTGAATAGAGGCTTTGTGATTTTATTGGTCTTCTATCTTTAGATCCAATTATTCAAAATCATATATCATAATCAAATTACAATTATGTGCATATATATGTTGAAAGGACAAGAAGGAAAGTAGAAATAGTCATGAACTGTTTGTCATTTCTGTTACTAATCCATTTCTCATTGAAAACTGAATTTTTTGAAATGTTGGAAACTGTCTTTCCATAACAAAGGAGAATGAAGTCCTTCGTGTTCTTTGCACAAGGCAGAAAGAGGATTTTCCTGGAGAAATTAGTCTAAAGGTCCAAAGATTCCCTCAAAATTCAGGGGTTAGTTCCTACTCCCAGCTTGAGTAGAGAGGCAAAACAGAAACAAGATGGATAGAGGTATGGAAAGTATGAATTCAGAGCATTTTGATTGTAAGGGTCAATCCCCATCCTCATGAACATATAAACATCAGAACAAGAAGTGCCGGTCCACCTTTAGGATCTCTACAGCATCTCGGGGGAGTAGGAGAGTGCCTTTACAGAAGATGACAACTCCAAGTCAGTAGAAGGACTTTATAAAAACTTTTTAGCCTTAATCAGAATTTAAGACCACCTAATTGATTAGAGCTAGGTGTGTGTGTTGAGCATCATGCTTGAGCTGAGACCATATCCATGTCTAGGGGTACTTCCACACATTTTTTCTAAATGCCCATGCAGACTTCTCAGGTTGGGTGCAGCTAATACTTCTTTCTATTCTGTGAAAAGCATACACTATGTAGGGTAACACTAAGGTCTTCCAAGCATTAAAGCTTAAAAAATTCACCATGTTTACTTCAACTTTCCCTTTCTGAATTGCTTTGACAGCCCTGTGCTTTTCTAACTCGTTTCAGGGAATATCCAGTCTGCCATTGGAATTATTTGAATTGTACAGAAAGAAAGGAGGGCCTGTTTCGCTCCGAATTCCATATATTGTGTCGCTGGAGCTTTTCATGTTCCATAAACAATGCTCTCTTTTTCTAACCCTCTCCCCCTCCTGCTCATAGCCTGACTTTCTATAATTTTCTTGACATGGACAACTCAGCATTTTTGTGAAAAGCTATGACTGATTTTCTGCAGCTTTACAAACAGGAGCTTGCTAGTGATTTCAGGAGGATCAGGTAGTTTGATGCAAGCGAGATTGGCTGGAGTCTTTGGAACTTCAAACACGTCTCAGCAGTGCATCTGGTTGTGAGTGATTGTTTTCCCATAAAACATCCACCGTCTCCCATTGGCACGTCTCCTCTCATAACTAAGGAGACATTTGGAAGAAGGTTGGTATTTTTAAATGTCTTCTTAATCCCTGTAGATCTCTATCCGCATGCAAACTAGTGGCTTCATTTTTCCACACACCACTTTTTTTTTTTAGTTAATAATTCAGTTATTATCCAAGTGAAATCCCCAGAGGTACTCAAAGTTGTAGGAGCTCTGGAATTTAAGTTCATTTCAAGCTTCCTATGAATCTTTTAATATTTGAATGGTGTTTCATGGTCTGTCTTTCTTTGGTGACTTATGAAGTTGGATCCCAAGAGAAAAATCACAGCCTAGATAAGTTGCCATGGTAGATATTGCAAAACCAGTAGTGCTTCTGTAGCTCGTCAGTGGCTTGATACTTCAGTATTTTTTTTTTATTTCTTTACAAAGAAGATGGATAATTTTCCATCTTGCCAACCACACATGGGAAAGATGAATAACCAGGATTTGGGAAGGGTGTCTGATTGGTAACACTGCCATCTGGCTACGCTTACCAGTGCATTTTGCATACCACTTCTGGGATACTTGTGAAGTAGTGAAGGGGTTATTGCAGCATTTGATTTCAACCGTATAAAGGCTTTAAAAGAAGTGCCAAGCTCCTGTAGTCTGGAAGCAGCAACACTGATCGTGTGCCATGTCACGAAGGGGGAAAAAAATCCCTTTCAATGTTTGCACTGAACATGAGTGTCACTTTAAAGCTCTAAGTTGCTTTTAAAACTGCCTTGCAGCCCAACTGCTTTGCGGTGGACCTGAAAGGTCTTGGGTTAATGTCATCTAATGCATCCTAATGGGTAGTCTAATTGTAACTGCCATTCCAGCTGTCCCTTGTGTGTTTAACTCATGTAAATGAAAAACACAGCTTTCCAATTTACTCCTCAGCTTGAAATATTATCTTCTCCTTAAGTAATGTGTTTTAATTGCAGAAGCAAGATATATTATATATGGGAAGAGTGGGTGAGAGCATGAAGATCGTATATAAATAGCAAGGCTTCTTAGCTGTTTCTTTTCTTCACCATTGACCTGTCTTCTCTCAGCTGACTGCCGACTAAACAGACACCGAATAGGTGCCCCAGCTGATCGAGAGGGAGGATAAGAGGGCAGGTAGAGATGTGCGATCAGTATCCCAGCTCCCATCTGCTGTAAGATGTCCAGACAGGTAGAGAGCAACAGCAACATACCGAAGCATGTACATGCCCACTTGATGTCAGTCTGGAGTGACTCTCCTGATTTACAGAGGCAGAGAAGATCAAAACCTGGCTTAAAAATTAGGTGGCAGAGGCAGAGACAAAAAAAAAAAAATGTCAGCAGACACTCGGAGGCTGGGAAAGGCTGCCAAACAAGCATTCCTGCCCTTGCTTACGATTCTCCCCCACATATAACTGGCTGTGTGCATCTCGGAGCAGCCAGCATAGTGATCTATTCATAAAGGGCCAAATTCAGGAACCGACCTGCAAGGCTTGAGTACACTGACTACACACAGGGAAGGTGGAGCGAGGGCTCAGAGGGGCTTCTTGGAGTTGTGCAGGACAAAAATCCCCTTCTTTCCAGCTAGCTGAAAAGCAGGCACACCAGAGGGAAAGACTGGTGTAGTGGTTAGGGGTTTAACCTGGGACTTGGGGCAGCTCTCTAGTCCATCAGAGACTAGGTCAAATTTAACTTCTGGGTTATTTTCTTTCTGTCAGGACAGGGGAAGTATGGCTCAGCTCTCTCTTGGCTTAATATTGACAGCATTAGGAGAAAACTTACGGTGTGTTGGGCTCGCAGCAGGAAAGTGATGGCCTGGGTAAGCAGCCTGGGCACAGCCCCAGTCCCACAAACGGAGGCAGTCCTGTGCAGAGCGCCACCTCCTTGGGCCCCGTGCACCCTCGCAGCACACAAACCAGCTCTAGGCAGGGCTTTGCCTGGTGCTTGGGAGAGGAGACGTGAGGGGTGGAGGCTGAGCTTGGGAGGTTGCTAGCAGCCATTAGAGGATGTGGTTTTCTCAGAGCATTTTGGTTTGCAGTGTTTTGCAGCGAGCAGATAAAGATTAATACTGTCCTGAAATGGGCTTCTGGCCCTCCTATCACCTGGCCAGCGCTCTCAAAATTGAGACAGGATTATTCCATTTAGTCATTCAGGGAGAGGCGTCTAGGCTTGGAAAGCAAAACAAAACCTAACCCCTGTTGGCATTTCACAGTGTGCACCTGGGCTGAGCTTCTTGAGTCATCCAGCCGTCCAAAAACAGAAGGTACCAGCACTTCCAAACAGACAAGCCGGGGAATGACCTTAAAAGCTCCTGTCTGTGTTTGCATGTCCTTTGACTGGAGCTGGAGGTAGCCAACAGGCAAATCACTGGGTGGTCCTAAAATGGTGGCTGTGGACACAGTGAGGCTGAAGGAGTAACCCAGTGACCTGAGATGCTTCTTGATTGCTCCCATCTGCTGAGAAGAGAGACAGCGTCCTGTCATCCCACAGGGGTAAGGAGGAATCTGGGAACAAGCCATGGAAGAATTCATGCACCCCCTTCCATTTTATAAACATAAAGGAAGTTAAAAGGAGAAGGATATCAAAACACGAAACATTTCAGGAGATTTTGAATATACTGCTCTGGTTGAAATTGAATTAATGATGAAGACCAGCTGCTGGGTTTTGCACGGACACTTTAAATGAGATAAAGAAAATTAGATGCTGCTTCCACCCCATTTATGTGAGGTGGGAACCACTGTTCCATATCTGCATGGGGAACAGAAGGTGCTCACCAACAGTGGCTTGTTTGTGCGGACACACAGAGACAGCTTGAGCTGCCCAGGGTCAAAGACAGGAAGGGGGCAAACTCCTGTCATTTATAGGTTAATAGAGTAAAAGGGAGCAGTGCTTTCATTTTCCCATAATCTGCAGCTGCCTGTGTTTTTGGGACGTAGATTAGAGCGCTCTGCAGGGGTGCTTTAATCCAAATATTGCCCCATACTCACTGCAGGCCTGAAATGGAGAAGAGCCAGCACTGCAGATCTGTGATTTGGTCTTCCCCGTACCTGACTGCTTGGCCTGTCACATGCCTGGTCCCAGCAGGGCACACTGGAAAAGTAGATTTGTAGAGCACATATTGTCATCTAATGACAACTCTTTCTCTATGCCATTTTGCAGGATTGCTTTGAGACCCGGTGTTGCCTTGGTGTAGAGCCGCTGAGGTGGAAAGGGTAGAGGTTGTGAAGGAGACAGGATTCTTCTCCTCCAGATGTGCAGCTGGCTGGCTTAGCTGTCCTGTTCAGGGCAAGGGTTTGTGTTTTCGCATTATGGGTTGTGTGTTCTTTGTCGCCCATCATCCAAGTCATGCCAAGGGAAAGCTGTTCGCAATGCCACATATTTCTGTGTCTCTTTTCAAGGCCTGGTATGTATTCCCATCTGTAATACATACCAAGGCAGAAAGTAATAACATGGAGAGAAGGAGATTTGGGTAAAACTTTGCTATATATGCAGAAATAACACATGGCTTCTGGAATGAGATTTGTCCGGTTTTTAAACTCCTCTGTTAGACATGGAGAAGTGCAGGTAATACCATTGCACTAATAGTTGCAGACAGGGGGGAGATTTGTGAATAGTTTGATAACCTGAAATGTGGGCAGGAGAGAGAGACACATTCCTCCTTGTATGCATTTATTTCAAACTATCTGTCTGCCTTTCTTTTTTAAATTCCTGGTGTTAAATACGAATTGATCAGAAGTGCTATGCATCCCCTACAAACCAGTATGCTGAGGAAAAGCAGTCAAAGCCTAAGCACGTCCCAGAAGCTGCCATACTCTACAGAAGACCCTAACAGCGTAAAGCAAGGAACCGGGTCCTTTTTTAGAGTTGTAACCTCCAAAATTGACATCCTCTGCACCTTACCAAGACTCCCTTGGGATTTGGGGTTCAGGCATGCCTGAAGAGGAGGAAAATGCACCTTGTCCAGACACATAGTAGCTTTAATCTCTTTGGTCAAACTAGTAGCTTTTAGTGGCAACTGTATTGCAGAGGCAGGGAAGGATTTCACTGTGGTGAGAATTTTATAGCTGCAAGTGTGAGGTTTGAGACCATGCACTGTCCTCCGTGGGACCATAGAAGCCCCTAGGGAAGTACTGCACAAGCTCTAGGAGAGAGGCTCAGCCTGAACATTTATAAGCTGTGCTTATAAAAGTTAAGAAAACATAGCCCTGGTCTATGGCATTTCACCATCAGGAGGAGGGGAGTTAAGCCAGTTTCTTCCTTTTTCAGCACTTTAGGCACAAACTGAGGTGAGTTTATTTGTGATCCAAACTGGACTGCCCTTATCCAATATTGAGATATCCCTAGCAGGGCCTTCTGAATCAGCTGTGGCTTGAAAAGAATGTTTATTGGGAGTTTCAGCCTGTTTTCCTGCTCTGTTCAAGACCTAAAAGAGATAGCAAATCTGATTTCTGTGACTTGTGAGCTGTATTTAGAAGAGATTTTTACATTTGGAGCTCATTCAGGAAATGTTTAATTTCTCCCGTTATTAGTTAGTGGTGTGTAATTGTTAACTGGTCACAGTGGGAACACCTCTAATCTGATTAGTGAGCTGTTCCTACAAAGGGACAGAAAGACCAACTGTGAATGACATTTTTTGCATGTGCCTGAAGAGTGCTTCCACTGTCGAAGTCCTTGTTTAGGCCTGGCAATGTTGCTCTTCTTGGATAGCTTCTCTTTGGTCACCTCTTCAGCCAAAGGGCTGTGGATGACCAGATCAGCACCTGAAGAAGCAGTTACCAGTGGTAATGTTCCACTGAAAATTTACTTGCTTTAGCTCAGTATTGGCTTGTCCTCTTCTGTGTTTTACCATGCGTTTTAAGATCTTGTTTGTTTGGGAAGAACAGCCAGTCGTTGCACTGAGCGGGTGCTTCCTTGCATTTCAGCTGCTGGCTCTCCCCATCCTACGTGCAGGTAGGAGGTCTTACAGGGCCTTATATAGGTTATAGGGCTTTGCTTACAGCAGAGAAAGCTGACCGTTTTTCCCAAGTTCTGTTGGTCAGGGCATTGCAGGTTTAATAAGAGAGAGAATCACAAGGCACAAACTCTTCAGAAAGGAATTTCTTTGGTGAAAGATCCTGTGTATGGGCGCCTGGCTAAGCCGGATTTCTCCACGTGCTCCGTACAGAAATACCTTTCCTTACACTCTGACTGCCTCTGCATTTGTGACCCCCCTCTCTGTGGCTCCAAAGGGTTTCAGACAACCTGGACACTTAGGGGCTACTCTCGCTTCTCTCATATGGTACAGCACTTCCCAGCACTTCCCATTTGGCCCTAGTAATAAGACGAAGGCTCTTTGTAAGAGTTTTTTTCCCTAGGTGGCAGTTGCTGTGTAAGACCATGCAGTGACTGGACTCCATGATGCAGGCAGTGCATCCTATTGCATCTGCACTGGTAGCTGCTACTTAAAAGTACAATCTTGGCACAGGGTTTGCACACAGTATGTTTAAGAAATAGCCCACAAGATAGACAGGCTGCTTCAAATGCATGTGTTCATTCAATGTCCTGCATTTCAGATCCCTAGATTATGTCAGGCTCAGCCAGGCTTTAACTCTGGATGGTATGAAATTAAGAAGTCAGTTACTAACAGCTACAGCTTGATCACATCTGTACGCAGAGAAGCACACATGCTGAGGGAAACTGGAAAAACAGAGCTACAAAAGAAGTGATTTATCCCGTTTGTTGTTTTCCTCCTTCGGCATGTGAGCACAGCTGGGAACTGTGCTCTGCTGGGTGTTTACAAGGGGGCAGGCAGTTCATGGAAAACCCTCTGCTGAAGGTGAGCAGGGAGTTTGGATCTCAACTCCTCCACTCAGTGTGAGGAGCAGAGCTCGACTGACCTCACAACATGAGAAAATGAGGCTCCATAAGCAATTCTGCTAAGAAGAATGGCAGAAGAAATGAAAGTAAAGAAAGCCTCTTCCGAGAGGGGCAGAATTTCAGTGGCCTGTTTTCTGCTCATTGTTAGAAGATTAACTGCCAGTCATGTTCCCAGTTAGGCACTCTCAGAGCTTATTTGATCCTGGACAACAGGTTTATTTGCCTAATTTATTATTGCTCTTAGACTTTTAAATTCAAATATAAATTAAAAGTTTTTGTTCTGTGCAATTTAAAAGCATGTCCAGGATGGGGGAGCCCAATATTTGGCTTGGCTTCATGTTCTGAGATCTATTTCAAGAGCTTCTGGGCATTAGTAGAATGGTTTTGGAGCTGGTGTTTGTTTTCTGAAGTATTTTGGTACTTAGAGTTTCTGTATTAAAGGCCACTGCCAGCTGTTAAGGACTGAGGAAGAGCAACTGTTGGAAGGAGGCTGCCTGGCAAGGCAGTTGTTGGGGAATAGCTTATGAAACGTGACAAGGTTAGGAGCTTTTTTGCCATCACAAATAATTTTTGCAGACATTAGGGATAATATACCTATTTGGAAAGAAACATTTCCAAAGAGGTGGTGAGTGAGCAAACCCTTGTGAGTTACAGCTAAAAAGATCTGCTGATTATTCCCTAAGACAACTCAGAATGTTGCTGCATCCAAGAAACTGTGAATCCTTCAGTAAGCTTAATAAATGTACAGGGAATGTGAACAGGCTGGCCCTCTGAATGACCTAAGATAAAGACACCTCCAGCAAAAAAAAAGTTAGTGCAATCCACACTGACGCAAGAGAAACAAGAATAATATGCTGAATTGAGGTTTGGTACAAAAGGAAAGTGAGCTCGCATTTAAGTTTTATTTTGGTAGTGAAACCGTACTTTTTTCAGAGTTCCCATCATTAAAACAAGGAGGGCCTTACTTTGTATTTAATCCTGTCTTGGATGGCAGCATTGTGGGTCTACTGGATCAAATGCTGAGTTAGGACTTAACCAGTTCATCCACGGTTCATCATTGTCCTTGGCGTGCTGGATGACCCAGGGCAATTTCAACTCACAAATTTTGTTGGCTTACTGAAGAACACTGAATTTTTATGGATGGTATTTATATCCCCATTATGTGGGGAGATTGTGTGCAAGGAGATCACAGCTTTGAATCACTTCCACCCAACTGCATCTACCAGATTTGCTAAACTCTTCAGGGTACCATGCCTCTTCTCTCTTTGAAGCTCGTCAAGATATCCTATCCCGCCAAAAAGATATGTTTGGGATGTCAGTTATTGGAATATATTGTTCTTGGCCCACAGGGAGTCTGACACAGCAGCTCTGGCTTAAATATAGCGATCAGCCTGCAAAAGCCAACAAAATCCCACAGACCAAGTGATAACAACTGTTTCACTTTCTTAAAGCTCCCAGTAATCTGGGGGATGAATGAGCTTCGTAGCTGAGAATTGTTCTTAAGTACAATTTACTGGGGTTTGTTTTTTAATAACCATATTTATTACATATTTTTTTTTTAAATAAAGTATTTTCACAAGATTTGCCAAAGAACATAAAGGTTTGTCATAACGGATCAGATCACTTATCCCTGTAAGTCCGGTACCCATATCTGCCACTGGTGACTTGGCTCAGCTTGAAAAATCAGCTTGTATAGTACAGCTGGGTGGAGGCGTGGATTTACTGCAGGGCTAAAAGCCTCCTTCCTTCCATCTCCTGCTAGACTGACCGCGGTAGCCTGGTGTTAGCATCCCTTTCTTGAGATTGTCGAGGATGCACTGCCTCTGGTTGGGAAAGGCTCAGGGAAGGCCAGTAATCTCCAGAGGAACACTGAGGCAGCTTTCTACTGAAAAGGTGTCCTCTGGCCACATCAGCACAATTGGTCCTTTCCCTTCTTTGACATTGTTCAAGGCTTCAAGGGAATTTGATATAGACTGTTTCATACCGTGGCTCAGGTTGTTTGGAGGGTGGAGTGGTGGGAAAGAGAAAAATGAAATCTGAAATGCACTGGGCAGATCACAACTGTGCATAATAACTGCCAAGAATAATAGGATGGGTCTTGTTCTTTGGGTAATCTACAGGAAAAACAGAGATTGACTAAGAACTGCAGCAGTGATCAAAGGCTTTGAGCTGTTTCTGGTGTGGGTTGGTGTCGCAGGTGCTTCCTCTACTTCCCAGATGAAGCTATAGCAGCTAAAAGGAAGTATCACACAAGCTGAAGGGACAACCTCACGCTGCTGTTCCTAAGGTTGCAGAAAGCCCAGAAAGCATTTCTGTGCCAGGATTGTTTTTTTTCCTCGTGCGTTACCATTACAGAGCTATGCCATTATGGAAAACTAAGACTGCTGTTCCAGCAAGGGACCATCTAAGTATGTCTGTCCTGGTGCAGTCAGTGCCATGAACGCCAGTGGATGAAGGATTGTTGTGAGATGAACATCCAGCTGCTCTCTGCCATGAATGGGCCACGTAACCTCGGGCAGTGGTGCTCGGTTTTCCTTCTTGCCTTTATCTGTATTCCACCATGCTGCTGCCCGTTGAAGGAGGCAGCTTAGCTTGCCATCCCAGGGAGATGCGGGAGGAGGAAAGAAAAATGAAAATCCCACATGTATTGGATAGGAAAAAACATCCCAGTTGTGACCTACTGTTGCATGCATAGGTCAGGGAAGGATTACACTGCGGTTAAGGAAGAGGATTGTATCAAGGGGCAAGTCCTGTTCCCAGTTCAGCCACAGACTTCCTTTCGGACCCTAACATTTAGTTCTTTGTGGCTTTGTTTACTCACCTGTCTGAAGGGAATAATACTGCCTACATCAGAGGCACATTGTGCTACTCTTTATGTTAATGCACGTGGTGTTAGTTAGGAACATTAAAATGCTTTGAGATCCATAGAATCTTAAAAATTAAGTATTAATGGCCAGGGCTGATGCTTGAGATGTAATTTCCAGGCACTCACAAATCAAAGCATCACCTTTTATTTCTCATTGTGGAGGGTTACAAAGCGTCCAGTGGACGTAAGGCAATATTGCCCTACTGAGAGCAAGTGCAAATTTTGGACATCCCAACTAAAATCTAGTTTTATTTTTTAAACTTTGTATAGGTTCTAGTTTCCATAGCAATTTATTACGTTACTTTAATTTGATATTTACTTACAAAATGCTCCTTTGAGTTTGTTATTGTTAGCTTGTTAGTGTTAGTTATTTGTTGTCCAGTACCATTCGGTTCCATATGTGGTATTTCAAGGTTTACATTACGTCTCCCTTAGCTTTGGAGAACTAAATTATTTCTGTGCTAGTGAGCTGAAATTTAGAAGGAACTTCAGATTTACTTATTCATTAAGAACCTGTTTTTGTTACAGGCTTCACTAGCTCATGTAAAAATCCTTTAAGGAAGACACCAAACAAGAAAGTCATAGAATCATGGAATATCTTGAGTAGGAGGGGACCCACAAGGGTCATTGAGTCTAACTTCTGTCAAGCATCAAATCCTTAATTCTGCCTGATCTCAAGTTGTCTGACATTGAAGGTCAGCTACAGAATATATTTTTGTTCAGAGGACTTCCTATTGTGTGAAAGGTGCAAGGTTTATAGGCTGTAAAGGTATATAAAAAAAAAACACAAAAAAACTTTGGGACAGGTTGTCTAAGGTCATTAGGAGGGCTGTAGGTATAGGGCCTCTGATTTAAATAAACTCCATAGGTTTACAGCAGGGAGCGAGCCCTTTGCCCCTAACAGCAGTAGGACATTGAGTTGCAGCCATACCAGCAAAGCTCTGCATCCAGCCATGCCTTGGGAGCAGAAAGTGCTTCACTCCATCTGCTGGGAGATGGGACACTGGGCTACCCAGCAATTAGGCCAGCCTGTCTCGGGGCCACCAGGTGGTAACCTTGCATGAGCCTATGGCTGATAAAGAAGCCCAGAGCTGGAGAGAAAGCCCTGTTCACGTCTTCAGTGGAGGTGGACAGCTGTGTGGGGCTTAATTGCTATTAATTGTCATTTCTCTTGCTGTGTTAACCATCGGAGGCCTAAGAAGGCGACGTGTTCTGTTTGCTGTCTCCAAAGATGACTTCCTGATATTTGGCTTTCTGTTACAGAGGTGGTATCTGTAATTTTTGTCCTACAGGGTAAAGAACAGGGCATACAGATACTGGGGAGTAGGGTCAGGAATGATGCACTGAAAGGGAAAAAGGGTATATGTGCTTGAAATGGGTATGTTATAGGGCATGATTTGAAGCACATAAGGAGGGGATTAGCTGTAAAAGCTGTAGCAAAAAAAAATAGTTTGAACCTCTGATGTCTTTTTTCACATCCTGGTCTAGAACCTGGGTTTCTTTCTTTACAAATCCTTACTTCTAGGCTAAGCTGTGTAATTTCATTTTGTTTTTCGTATCAGATATCTTTGTGGATGTGCAATCGAGATTTCTGGGGTAACACATTGTCCCTTTCCTATTCCTCTAGCCAGCCTTGTGGTCTGTAAGCAGGGGTCACCTCTTCTACTTCAGCAGTCTCAGGGGTCTTTGCTGGCACTCACCAGGATACTGCTGGAATTTCATACCACTGTTATCTGTTGCCTGTGGAAAATTAGTCAAAGTTTTGCATACTGCCCTTGTATATAAGAGATACTTCCTTGGGAGTGGAGACAGGAAAAAGGGGGAGGGATTGTAAGGGAGCGGGGGTCCATCCCTGTGGTGTGCATGTCTGGATGCAGAGGAGAGCGATGAGGGAAGGGGGGGAGGCATAGTTTATTGTGCTAAAGGCAAACAGAGAGGACATTCTGCCGGTGATTATTGACACAAGCCTCAGCAGTCACTCCGGGCTTCCCCTCCGGCTGTGAGTGACGGGCAGAACAGGCCGCTGCCTTGTTCGGCGGAGCCTGGTGCAGACAGGCTCCTGGATCCTCCTAGGGGCTGGGGGACAGGACAGAAAGGCCGGGTCCTTCGGCTGGCCTTCTGGGCAGACATTTTAGAAAGGCTACAACTGTTAAATCAGGGGCATCTTCCCCAAGGAGACGCCTTTGAGTTCTCCTCAAAGCCTGCCATTCTGGTGCTCAAAATTAGAGTTATTTCTGTCAGGGTTGGCCACGTGGGACGCATTCAGCCTGTCACTGTGGTTCCTCGCTCAAGCTCACCTCCATGGCCAGTGCCCTCAGGGCCTGGGTTGCCTCCTGCTTGGCTGATGCTGTTGCTGGTTAGGAGTGACAGAAGTGGGCCTCCAAAGCAGAGCAGCTCATGTACAAGGCAGGAGATGGCTCATCCCTGACGTGCTGCTTTGGTCTGTGATCCGGTCCTGTGCAGGCTGCCTGCAGAGCCACACCTCGAGGGCTGGGCCGATGCAGGGAACCTGAACCACAGGCATGGATGTAGCACATCCTTGGTGCGTGCTGTGCCTGGACATACAGCCAGAGAGTGCTATTGTGCATTTAATTGTCGTTTGGTAAGGACCTGGATTTCGGTTCTCAGAAAAGCCCCCTGAACAACCCTGTGTGCCCTGGCAATTTATCTTTGCTATCGTGAGCAATAAACATCCCGTTATAGATTGAGGAGGCTGTGTGAAAATCTTACGGGCCTGGTTAAGGCAGAGCAATCAAAGCACTACAGTGGTCAGCTCTTGCGTTGTTGTAGGACTTTCCCTTGAGTAAATAGCTTCTGCAGACTGGGTGGAAGGCTGTTTTGGCTTTAGATGTACATTCACATATACCTTGAGCAGGCATAAAGTACATAGGGAGATAGAGAAGAATGGGGAATAAAGGAAGTCAAGATAAAGTAAAAAATGTAGGAGAAAGCACTTGCTGTGGCACTGACCAGTGTTCAGGACTGTATTAATTCCATAGTGCTAAAAGAAAGTCATGGCTGGCAAATGAGATGTAGACCAGCTGGAACTTGCAGGAAAGATTTTGCATTGAGTGGTACTTTGCCGTCTGGGCAGGTATATTTGGAGGTGTGAGGAGCTCTGATTACAGGTCTTTGTGTATGGCAAGGTTCCTACATTCAGAGTTCACAGCCTGGAAGGACCATTGAGTCAGCAAGTCCAACCTCTTATTTATCACAGGTCACTGTATCAGTCCATTATTTCAGTGGAGAAGCCCACAGTGGTTGGGTGGCTGAAGCATATTTTCCAGAGAGATGGCCTGTTTTAATTTTGATGAGATGAAAAGATGATCCACCTTTTCTCTTGGGAACTTGTCTTAATGGTTAATCACATCCTTGTTTTAAAATTTGCACTTATCCTTGTACAGATTTTTCAGGCGTTAGAAGCTATGGGGTGACTTCTTACAGGTACCTCAGACAAGTAAAGGCAGGATGAGGGCAGCTGATGGCATGAAGAACTTCCTCAAAAGTGGAAAAATACAGGCAGCTGCCTTTCAAGGAGAACAGGTCCTTTATTAGAGGTAAACTCTGGCGCTGTCATTTCTGTAAACTTCAGCTGTGTGAGTTAAGACCAATAAATATGTTGCTCTGTCAAGGTCTGAGCTAATTGAGGGAATGCCCAGTGTTTTTAGCTGAACTTGAGGGAACACAAGTCCCTTTCGAGTAGCAGAGTGCTATAGGTATTTGAGATCTGGGGGTAACTGAGGCTTTGCTGTAACCAACTTGGAGCTTGTGAATGTGTTAAAACATCACCCTGAAGCCACAGACATGTGGAGAAAAAACCCATTGTATCAAAGTTGTGGTTAAACAGGACAGTCAGTGAAGGTCAGTGGAATACAAGGCAAATAGTGTGTTCAGGAAAAAACATATTTTCTTGCTGTTTGAAGCCAAGACCAGGGTGTTTGTTTTTGGAGAGGGCCATTTGCAAACAGGGAACGGCTGCCAGAGATAGGAGAAGCATTTTTGATGCATAGCAGGTGCTCCTCGGACCTGAGCGAAGAAGGAGCCAACTGGGAGGATATTTTTTTCTGAACATTGTGAACTAAAAGAAGATAAACAAGTTTCTAGGTCTGTAAAAAGTAACAGGAAAACAATGATTGCTGTGCTGGAATAGGTGAAAAGTTTGAGCCACATGATGTGGGGTATTTAGCTGGGGCATCCAGGGGTCGTGCACTGGGATTGTGTGCAGGGAGTTGTGTAATGAGCATGGGGCTGATCTTCAGCTGAAAGAAGAAGCTGCAGAGCAAGGATTTTTAGAAGGGCTTCTCTGGGTGTGAGTGTATGGGGTCATAACTTTTCCACCGCATCCTACCCACCAAATAAATTTTGTCTAGTTGAGGGTGCTTCATGCTGCACGGCTTAACAACTGGATTTTTCCTTTCATGGAGAATATCAGTATTTCTAAATAACTTTCCCAACAGGAGTGGGAAATCAAAATGCTTGCCAAGGAGGCAGAAGATTCAATGAAATTAAAATTTCAGGAGAGTTTTGAGTTAGAAAAGTTGCCATTGGAAAGCGTTTAGTGTTTCAACCTAAATAAAATGCTTAGCTTTGTCAGGATAACATTACTCTTACATGGACATCAATTCCTAATGAAACATGCCAGTGTGCTAGAAACAGTCAATTTTGAACTATTTTAGTTTCAGTGCTGTGGACAGGAAAATAAATGAGAAGAAATGTGATTTGGAAATATATGTTTTTCCTGCTTGCTTACACTAGGTGAGAATTTGGCTCAGACAGCAGGTCACCGTCTAGTCTTATTGGGGGATTTAGGACTGAATGTCTCAGAGCGCTGGACATATTTGAATTGAGGCCACTTGCAGCCTAAACCTTGAATTCAGTAGTGCTTTGCAGCTGCAGATAAGGATGAGGTCATACGCCAGATTGTGGTCTCCACAATACATCATTACCAGGATAATCACATCTGCAAGAAGGACTGTTAGCGTCATGCATTATTGAATGAGATCAGGTACTTGTATTTCTGAAATAAGTCCAAGACTATGTAATTTGCCTGCTTATTAGTTTCCAGGGTGAAGCTGCCAAGAGACCATTACCAGGAGTTATGTGAATTGACAAGGAAGGCTCAGAGGACAGTTTGAACCCTGTGATGGACAGGCGGAGATTTTGCAGGCAATGGGCTATCAGTCTAGTTTAAAAAAAATAAATCATAGTCAACAGACATTCAATTTCTGGTATATTTGCTATATCTTTTTCTTTCCTTAATTGCCTGATTTCCAAAGGCAGCTTTCTCTGATACCGACATTGAGGATCAAATCCAACTGGTTTAATTGGATGCTGTTCATTCAAGACAAACAATTTTGGTGCGGAGAGAATTTCATGTTTTAAAATGTCCGCTGCCTGTTGAGCTCTTTGGCATCACTGGGGTATGCCTAGAGGCAGGCCAGCTCACTTTGTCATTCTATGCGCAGATGCCAGCTCTTCTGACTGTGTTTGTACTGAACAGATGTTGTATAGCCATATTAACTCCACTGCAAGTTTGAGACAATGTGTGATGGCTTTCAGCGTGGTACACCCAGCTATATACTCACAGCCAGCATTTGTTTTGGAGCTGGCTCATGTCTAACAAATTTGGAGCATAAAGGAAGTGCAAGCCCACATCTGCTGCAAAATCCATCTAGACATGCCCTGAGACAACTGGATTTCATAGATTGTGACACTGCACCTGAAAAGTAGGGTTTGGCATTTACTCTTTGTGCCAGGCATGCAAAGGATAACAGACCAGAACAAGGAGGCTGCAAATTGGATGCCCAAGCCTAGGCAGTTGAAGCCAGGACTGCCAGAAATGGCTGCTTGTCCTGGTTGTTCCAGCTGCAATGGACAGCTTGAATCCTCCTTAGGAAAGTCCTGACTCTTTTTTCAGGCTGATTTCCAGCACTTTTAAATCAGGACTTCTAAGGCATCCTAAAGGGAGCACTTCAAAATGGCTAGACTCTTTCCAGGAATGTAGTCTTAAATCCATTCTGTGTGTCCTAAATGAGTGGTTGGAGCTGCACAAATTCATGGGTTTTATAATCCGTAAAGATGTCTCTGGTTTAGCCTTCTGCATAAATGGTGAACCCTACTGAGGAATTAAGCCTGTAGCTTCTCTTCAAGCTACAGCAGAACGGAAAGACTGACGTCTTGATTTGAAACACTTCACTAGAAAGAGGATACGCCCTGGTTCCAGGGACAGCAGTGATGTCTTTGATCTCCTCCACTTCTTTCTCCTGGCATGTTGCAGTTGTGACATTTGGTGTCTCAACAGTGCCTCAAAGTGTAGGTTTTTGGGTGCTGTTTTGTGGCCACGGGGAGGGGGTGGCATATGGAACAAATGTTCTGCATTCAATCGCTCCCCTGGGCTTCAGTGCAGGCTCAGCACACTAGTAGATCTAGACAAAGGAACATGGTATTTCTAAATTCTGGGATTTGAAAAACTATTAAAGTCATTTTCCCACTATAATGTACAAGGATTCTTGAAACAGAAATAAGTTCCTGTCTCTGCCACTTACCCGGAGCTCTAGAGATGCAATCAACCCAGCAGTCGTCCCCTCGCCAGAAATAAAAATATCCATGATGGGGTTTTATTTCCTTCTTCTGGAGACCTGGGATAAGCAACACATGATTTGGTGCTGCTGACATCTGGCAGCATCGTTCCTATTTACTGTAAACACGAGTCATCGCCCATGGAGTATTTTATTGCTTGTGGTTTCCATCTTGTTGTATGCAGCAATTATGCACATGGCGCAATCTTTCCATCTCAATAAAAATGTTTCATTCTCAGCAAGGAACATAAGAATAAACCCAGCAATTCATATGGGCTACTGTGCTGAGTTAAACGCGATGTGATGGGGAGGGCAGGGTGTTTTTCTCCCACGGGGTCTCTAGGTGGAACCCACGGGCTCGGGGGCAGCAGTGGAGGGCTGGTGCGTGCGGTCGCTTCTCCAGACGGCGGCGGAGTGGGGGCCTCGCAGCCTTGCTTTGTGTCCTTGGCAAAGTGCTGTGCAGCAGGATGCCTCGCGAGTGCTGCTGGAGACGTCCCTTCGCATTAATTGCTATTTCTGTCCTTATAATTTCTTTTTCTGGTTATCCAGGAGTTTAGAGATGTTTTTCGGTGAAGGATTCATGAGAGAATTTTTCAAAGGGACCACAGCCAGGGGAAAGTCGTAAGTATGAGTGGAAAAGCAGTGTTTTAAATTAGCGTGAAAGCTCAGAGGAAGTCACTTAGGCCCAAATCCACAAGTTGATTTGAGCCTCTTATTCCTGCCTAGGTATCCTGCTTTCCCTTTGGAGCTAGGCATCTACAGGTCTTTATGATCAAGCACTTACTCTTCGTTCTTCCCTTTGCTTAATGGGAAACCGAGTACAACATTTGCCTGCTTTGGTGGGAGGTGTAAGTCTGGGCTCCAGACACCGGAGCTAGTCTTAGCAAGTCACCCAGCCTCTCTACAGTCGCTGGGGAGGGACAGGCTCTCTGGGGTGATTCATCTCCACCAAAGAAAGGTGGCTGAGATACGTGGGAAGCATCGCTCCCTGGAGGTGCCAGCCTCTCTCCATTGGCTGTCAGTGGAGCCTAGCCAACGAGTTTAGGCTAGGCGCCTAAGTTTTAGACAGCTAATGGTATGGGAGGTGAATTTCACCCCCAGGAACTTTGGGTGGAATTTAGGCTGTCTGAAAATGACAGTTGTGCAAGCAATAATAAACAGTCTGTAGTTCCATGTCTGGAATCTCCTTATAAACAGGGGCATGCAAATCTATTAGATAAAAATCTGAACATTTTTTAATCTCCTGCCCAAACTTGAACAGAATCTTCTCTTGGATTTGATGAGAATCCCCTTCACTCTTCAAACTGTACATATCTCTTGTTCTCACGCACAAGGAACCTTCTCCTCGGTTCACAGAGGGATGGGGAAACAGGAGCTGTCAGATCATCTTGTCTCTGGACATCCCTGACATGGCCAGGACGGTGAGGCTTGGTGCTGGGAACCTTCTGGGAAGAGACGAAGATCACACTCTGGCGTGATTCCTGGCTGTGCTGTTGATCGAAGTGCTCCAGATAAGCTGGCTAAGATGTAGATAAGCACCCCAACTCCCGAGTGCTTATCCAAACCAAACCTTTCAGCGTTTATCCACCTTGACTGTACATGACTTTGCCCTTAGCAACGGAGATTACACCCACTTTTTTCTCCTCTGTTTCCAGCAGAGGAGCAAGAACCTACATGACGACAAGTAAAACACCTTAGGCTTTTAGGTTCCCACACCTTTCTTCTTTCTTTTTCAGAAACCAGTCTGTTATGTATTCGTTTCTCATTGTAGTCACTACCTGTGAAACTGCAAATTCTGGTAGAGGTGCTAGGGAACTCATTGCGAAGGTGGGCGCTTCCTAACTCCACTAAAATGGGGTAGGCCACTGCATGTGGGTCTCGTTTTCATCAGCATCAGTAACCAGTTCCTGGGGACGGGCCTGTAGGCTCATGGCAGCAGTGCACGTCTTGTGGACATCTGATGCTCGTTGGTTCTTCTGGCTGTCTACAAGGGGGGAATTTTATTTATTTATTATTATTTTGTTTCTTCTTCCTTCCTAACTTGAAATGTTTTGTTGCCCTTGTTTTTTTTTTTTTTTTTTTTTTTTCCTTCCTTCCCTTGAGATCCTAAAGATAAGTGAATAGAAATGGCCATGGGTCATGCATTGCTCCATTTGATGTCATAAAAAAAATGCTCAGATGCCTTGTGGCTGTGTTGTGCTCATGCGCTCAGTGTAAAACCACCCATTTTACTTAGCGTCAGGAAGAAGTTTTCTCAAAGTTAGTGACAGAAGCCATTCTTTTCCTTTTTCCTTTTTATTTTTTATTTTTAGTGTTTCCAAAGTAGCATGGGGTATACGCCACTTTCTGTGACCACTAGGCATTATCACCTAACAAATTACCTGTTCTTGCAGAGACTTAGGGTTTCTTCTTTCTGCCTGTAGTGCATTGTATTTTTTTGTGGCTTTTGGTTTTTCAAATTAAAGATTTTAAGTTGTTATAGATTACGTGGAAGTGTTTTGTGGCTTGTGGTGTGTAGAGTTATGTGGAGTCAAGTTTGGTGGACCTTTCTGAATGAAGGTTGTTATACATCGACTGAGAGGGGCTGCATGTGATGAACCAAGAGATTTCTGTGTTCAGGTCTGGGAGTTCTTTGGCTTCTCCATTCATTTGGGTACATGTAGTAAATGTACTGCACTTTCTTTCAAAAACTGCCTTAATCTTTACATTTATGGGGAATTCAAACTGTCCAGAGGTGTGAACTCACCAGGCAGCCTTAGACATTCGTGTTCTCTCATTCCTTATTCATAGATCAAGCAACTCATTGGCAACGGTATAAGAAGCTTCAGTTCTTACCTGGAAGGTCATTTCTGAAAAGAGGCCTTTCTTTTTCCCACGTATCTCTCCCCTCAGCCTTTCAGTTAAGGAGGACTGGTTCAAGAACACATTTTTTACACAGAAAACTGGAATAGAAGTAGTTATGTTCATAGAAAACGATAGTTTTATTTATTAACTAGTTAAAATATATTTTCATATTGTATGTGTGGGATATTTTATGTGTATTCTATGATGAATATTGAAAAGTTTCCATTCTGCATCCCCTTTTTTCTTTCCAATAAATGTTCTGGTTTCAGTCCCTTTTTTGATGGATTGGACAATTCTGATGCAAATGATTTCTTTAATTCCATGAAGTGTTAATTTTTGTCAAAAGCCCACTTTTCATCAAGCATATTTTGATTAAAAACATTTCAGCTATTCCTACTGTCAAGACTCCAGGCACAGATGCTAATTGGTATAAATTGTGGCAAGGCTGTGTATGTACAGCAGCTTATTTCCTGGAATCCTTTGAATGGGCATCAGATGGAAAAAGCCTTTAACCACAGCGATGTGACCTGCATTTGACCATGGTATCTAGAACCAGTGGGTCCATATCCTATGGGTTATCCAAGTTTGGTTATATTTTCTTTTAAAATATTGAAACAGTTTTCTGAGTAAGTGAAAATTCTCGCTGGCAGAATGTGCTGAAATACACATGAATATCAGAATACTGGACGTAAACCTTAAAAATTAAAAGTGCAGTTGAATGCTTCATTTCGCTTTTGCCCAGAAAGACAACCAGACATGCCGAGAGAGGTTAAAGAGGAAAGGTACAAAGAGTATTTACAACGACAGCCTAAGAAACATCACAGACAACCCATGTCGTGTCACTCTGAACTAGTTTCTGGCTCCCTGCTTATAGCAGGGCTGTAAAGTCAGGGCCTGGTCCAGGTGAGTGTTGGAGATCTCCAGTAGTGAATCCTTTCATGAGTCCATTTCTCCGTGTTTTTAACGTACATTCCAAACCAAAAGAGGTTAAACGATCCCTAATACTCATCCTAACCACACAGAAGCTCTGGCCTCTTTAAGCTGTGACCTCTAAGGGCAATATCTGCAAACAAAACTGTCTGACCAGGGCGGGTGTTGGTAAATGTTAGTGGTTTCTTGGCCTTGCAGACATTGGCCAGGTCTCTCTCTCTTAGACAGTTCTGGTTGCAGGAAACTTGCTTGAGTTGCTGCCTTAAGAATGACTGCAACATGAGAGCATTTGGGAGTCAACAGAGTGGCCCTTCTTCGAGAGATGAGCCTGCAGAAAGCCAACACATGCTTGGGGCTGCACATGGAAAATGTGTACGGCACTTGGGCACTTGGGAGATTGCAGTGAGGGGAACTGGAGCAGCCCTGCCAGACGCTTGCACGGCTGTGGGTGGGTTGGGGGGGGGATGTCTGACCACCAGCACATGCTGCTGTGTAATGTCTGCATTTACGTGCGTGTGTCTTCTCTATGTGGACTTCAGCCTTCAGCCCGGAGTGGTCAGGTTATCCTCAGCTGATGTGTGTGCCTGCCAGCCCCACGGAAATCAGAGGGGAATTTGTACTTGTATTTTCTATTTTCTTTCCACGGGTTGAGAGCAACACTTTCTTAGGCATAAAATTGAGCATTGAGGATAGCTTGTGCACTCAGAAAGGCTACAAATGGCCTCTGCAAGTGCAGCTGGATGGCGGTCAGAAGGATCTATTTTTACTTGACTTGCATTTGCACAGAGGCATCCATGCACGACTTTCTGTTGTTCCTGAAGTCTTTCAAGCGTATGGTAAATAGAGTTTCAATGGGTTGGAACCTATTGCTTCAGGAAATGTTACAAATTGTTTTTCCACTGCAGTGCATGGAGGGTTTTTCATGCCACCCCCGACATGCAGCGAAATCCAAGTGGTCACCAGAAGGGAGTGGCCAAGAGGGTTTTAGGTGAGGTGAAATCCATCGGGCTTGCAGAGAAAGTCGTAAAGGCATCACAAAACATATCCTAGCTTAGAGAAGCAACGCTCAGAATGCAGTGCAAACATGTTTCTCTAACTAGATTAGCTTACATCTTGTGGTATATAAATAAATAAAAATTCCTTAGATTGCAGTGAGCCATGTTTTTCTAGCAAAATAGATTGACTTAAATCTTGCAGCAGGAAGGAAAAAAAATCCTGCCTGTAAGACTTATATTTATTTAGTCCCACTTGCCAGGCTGGATTTTTTTGATGCCTGTGTTGTTTAGTGATAATCTTTGGCTATAGCTGTCTTTGGGGCCCCTTCTTTTTTGGCTAGCTGTTTTCCTTATATGCTTATTGAAGAGAAGTTACCCATAAAACCTGCAGGCAAAACATTTTTCTTTACTGATCACCATTACAACTGTTCTTCATCTCTCTCAAACCTTTGCCTCACAGGAACCTGTCTATTATGTAGGACATCTCTTGACCATGAAACACATGGAGACACAGGAAAAAACACTTTTTCTGCTACATGAAGTGTTATCACCGATTTTTCCTGGAAAAACTTTGTATCTGTTTTGAGAATGTCTTTCACACAGCACACCCCTCAAGATGTCAAGGTCTTATCCAGTTTTCTTCCCAAATTAAAGAAGTTGATGTGTATGGGCAGAGATACAAGGATTCCATTGTGTTTTCCATTTATACCGGTTAGCAGATCTCATTTGGTGAGTTGAAAACGTGCGAAATTGAGCTGAATGCCCAGCACAACGAACTGTCATAGGTAGTGCTGACGTGAAGACTGGATGGAAAAGATGGACGGGTTTGCTGCTTATGGGAGGCATGCAGAGACGTTGAACAGAAATAAGTTCTCACTTCATGGAAAATCTGAAGTAGGAGATCACAGCATTGAACTTTGATTGTAAATTTGGGGGGGAGTCTAGTGGGCGGAGGGGGAATCCCTCCCTTCTGCTAGACCAAACCATCCATCAGGTTTTGTGGCATCATGCTTGTGGTCTGGGTTTGGAGGAAGGCGGTCAGTGGCCTGTTGGAGAATTAAAGGTTTGGTTCAGATCACAGACTGCCTATTAACTGAGCACTACAGAAATCTTTGCCTTCTCTTCTGAAAAAGCTGATAATCCTCATTGCCTATGATGAGATACTGGATGGAGGACTACTGTTGTGGTATTGTCAGTCAATTCCGTTGTTTTGATAGGCTAAAAACAGACAACAAAACAAGAAAAAAACAGTTCTCTCCCGCAGTGGGTATAGACTCAAAAATAATTACCTTCTGGCAAATTCTGGTGCCTCCAAATCCTTCTCTGCAGTTTGTTGAAATCCCATCTCTTGGGAGTCACCTTCGTATAGATGGGGTATGTACTGGATGTTAACTTCTGATGAACATGGTAGGATGTGTAGAGACTAGCCAAATTTATGAAACTCCAGAAAGTGCGTGCTCAAGTGAAGAGTGGGCAGAATAAACCTGGAACAAGGTATCTGTGTGGGTGAAATAATTAAACAGAAAAATCCATCTACCTTGAAAGCCTTCTTGAGACAAATAGAAAGCAGATGGAAGGCGTTTAGAAGAAATTCAGGCTGGCTGAATTGCATTGAGTCAGATAAAAGACTTTACTAAAGAATATATCTTCCACTTAACATAGAGAGGAAGTCCTACAACTCATGTGGGCTTCAAGTGATGACATATGGTTCAAGTATCATGGTCCTCTTCTGAGCAAACAGCACAAAGACTTGTCACCACCCTGGTGAAACATTCAGAAGGCTGTGACAGGGCTGAGTCTATTCTCTTGGAACAGAAAACAGAGCCAAGGACTCTGATGACAGCAGATGAAGAGAGATGATTTTTTTTTAAGGAAAACAGCATGTATTTAAAGGCCTTGAACCCCTCAACCGTAAAGGATTTGCCCTTATATTGCATGGATACATGGCAGGTATTTCCAAATATTGACGTCTATCTGTCGTCTCTGAGTTTCACAAAGGAAAAATTGGCCATATACGTCTTCTTCAGATGCCTGTTTCATGGTGTGAAATTGCCTCCTTCATAAACACACGCAGCAAAATCAACCACATCTATGAGGAAATCTTTTATTTTATGGATTGCTTTTGTGAGGCTGTAAAAAGTACATGTCCTCTTGTTACAGCTGAAGTTTAACTCCTCCGAGTATGTGAATTGTTTTGGGGTTCACTGTGACTACCAGCAAGTCTCTTTGTTAAAATAGCAAAGTTTGTGACAGTGGCAAAGTGCTTATGGATAACTGCTTTCAGATTTGAAATGACACCTGTTGGTCTTGAAATTTGAGCCAAATTGTTACAATCATTTCTCACCTCAGTGCAGAAATACAGCACATAACATACCCATTGAGAAATCTCAACTTTTGAAGATAAAATGAGCCCCCCAAACTGCCTGAAAGCAAGCCTCTTCCCCCATTATCCCTGGCCCTAATTACTAAGGAAGAATTTTTAAGTACACACAAGGCAGTTGAGGGTGTGTGTTAGTCACCCAAAAATAAACAGAGAAATTAACTAAAATAAAATGATTCATTATAAATTATTCTCCCAGCTACATTCATAATGATGTGAGAAATATTCCAAATAGTATTAGAAAAGCACTCCCTCCGCCCCTAGTATTTCTGGCACCTCTAGAAACAGCAAGTGCTGAAACTCCCACATGAGGGATGTTTCCTGTGAACTGTACTGCCAGATTGTACCTGTATTTTTGGATAAGTATTTGAACATTTGCCTGCTTATGGAAAAAGAGCCTGAAGCCTAAACTTTTCTGAGGGTAGCTGTTACCAGGTGGATCCCCACATTTCTGTGCTGGGGCCGAGCACAGGTAGTTAATAGGAACAAATGCGGAGTAATGCCTAGAAAAGGTGAAATGTGAGCTAAGGCAGGATGAGACTCTGGAGGACCAAGATCATGTGGTTGCAGCCCTGCTTAACTCCTGGAGATCAGAGTCCTCACATTGATTTGACCTCTGGCTTTTTTAAAGGACAGTGACATCTTCCTTCCCACTGGGCCTTCAGCGATGCGGCATTGCCTGTCACATCAGATCCTTTTACTTGCTCGTTGTAAAAAACAAGACATGCCTCCTTCCTCCCCCAAAAAACAAGCTGAAGCCCCCAGCCTGGTAAGTGTCAGGGTCTCCTAAGGTGCTCTGAGCGAGTGTGTGTGTGTCTGTGTTACACATGTGTTTAATTCACATATTTTCTACTGGAAGGGATGTGAAAGTGTGAGCTTAGAATTTGAAACAGAACAGTTTGGGGTTATAAAAATTTAGCTTGGCTCAGAAAACCTGTGTGTAAGCAGAGACTTAATTGACTTCTGCTGCCTCCGATGGGTCTCTGCCAGTCATTCAGGCTAGATCGACGGGCTGTCACGTAATCTGTGCACTGGGGGAGTTAGACCAATACTTCCACAAACCGGGCATTTATTTTAGGCATCCCAAGGGACCCCTGGAGGACCAGCCCGCAGGTCTGCAGCCTCTCTTGGGGTGCTGTTTGTGAGAAAGAAATTCACCTGCTCTGCGTTGGTGACTTTGTTGCCACTGTTTAATTTGCAGGTGTTGCCTTGCCTTGCCTCTTTTTCCTTTTGCTGTTGTGTCTTGCAATCTCTTCTGGAACTGCTAAATAAACACTCTATTGCAATGTTAGAAGTTCCTGAAGAGCAAGCCTACCAAGTGCTCTGGAAGGAGAGGCTCACAGTGCTGCTTGAGGTGGAAAACAGCGCTCAGTAACTTCAAATTGGCTTAAGCAATAAAAAGGAATTCAATGGAGAAGCTTGATGAGTAATCACCATTGAATTCACATGGCAAGTTTTATGATACCCCAGCACTGTTTAGCAATACCTTCCCAGAGTCTTTTTCTGTTTAAGGTGGTCTTCATGTCATCAAACTCTTCAGACCTTCTGGTCCGGCATTAGTGCTGTAAAAATCCTAAATCCCTCCCAGCAGGGAGAGAGCATGAGAAGTAATTTCAAGACAAACTCTAGGTCTCGTCTGGGCTGCGTATCTGGAGAGGAATCCTTCCAAGTTTACTGAAACAGGTTTGCCATTCACTGAAACACAGCATTCATTGAAAAACAATGTTCCACCAAAACACTGAAGGGGAAGTTTTATTCTGTTTCATTTGTTTAAGACCAGGGATTTGGCCTGGGAGTTTTGTTTATTGAAATATCGAAGGAAAGTCTGTCTGGCCCCATCTTTGTAGTATCTGAACTCTTTCCAAGTTTTCAAGGGTGGGGATGCAAACTCAGTCTTCTCAAGCCCTTTTTAATTTCTCACCCTAAAAGTAGTATGACAATATTTTTGCTGTGTCTTCACTGGCATAATGGGGCATGTTTTTACCCAGTGGTAACTCACACACCGTGGTTATGCGCAACAAAAATACATCGGTGCATTGCAGCAGGGTAACTCACCTAGATCAGACAGGGACATGGAGTGTACAGAGCTCAGTATCTCATGAGGAAAAAGGGCAAACAGCCTGGTCTTAGTTTAGCGGCTTTCATAGGTAGGTATTATATATTAACAATCTCAGAGTACATTAATAGAATATCACGATCTGTGGAAAGGTGAAATTTTCATCACTATTTTTCCGTATTGTGGAGGAAAGCCTTAGTTTTTATATAGCATTTGGAAATTGTATGTTGAAAATAAATCATGTATGTGTGAAGAAGTGATCAGAGGGGAGCAGAAGGGTGAACTTCTGTACTTAATCTTGAAAATGGTGAAATCTGATGCCATCTGTGACAGCTGGGAATACAGATAACCAAAAAAATCTCATTTTTTCCACTACTCATGAAAGATATTATATATATTTTTATTTGCTCTAAAATGTTTCTATTTAAATTGAGAAAATGTTTTTGTTTTAATTTTATCTTTTTAGTTTAAAAAGGGTCTTCTATTTGCTTTTCTTTTAAGCTTAATCGATTTATAATGATGAATACCCAAAACATTTTAGAAAATTTATTTTCCATTACTGATTTTAATTGTCATAGTAACATTTTCATGATGTGTGTGTTTTTGCTGAAAATGACCCTTTTCATTGAAATATTTCAGTGAAAATACTTTGACTGGCATCTCCTTGGCTCATCAGTGCTTGTGCCAGATGTAATTTAATGATGGCAAGATTGCTAGATAGCTAAGATATGTGGGGTGGGATCTTTTTTTAAAGCTGTTAGGGAATTTGTTACTCAACTTCTTTGAAATTAATGAGAAAAATGTGGACTTTGAAAAGCATGAACACCAGTTTCTTTGCGCTTTATTTTGACACTTGGTGGGAGGGATGCAGCCTTCATTTACTTCAACTGGAAAAGTGCTTCCGTTGCATGAAGAGGTTTTCCTGATCCAAAATTAGGCAAGAATAGTCAAAACAGTGTTAGGAAAAGAAAAATCTTCTTGGTCAAGAAATGAGGAGACATTCACTTCTCCTTTCACTAATTAATAAAGATTTTTAGGTGCGTTACAACAGGGAAATCCTCTCTTGCAAACCTGAATCTCAGGCGAGGTTCCTTAGGGTCCCACGACCCTCTCAGCAAACCTGAGGCCATTTGGAGACAAATGCTGGAAGGAGCTTGACCTGCAGCTGGCCTGGAATGAGTTACCTCTCCAGCTGGAAACTGTACAAAATGGGATGGTTTCATATGGCTAGACATAACCCTAATCCAGAAGGATTGCTTAGGCTAAAATAAGCAACTGGAGATGTGAATGTTTCCTCCAAACCACCTTCCACTGCTTCCTGAAGCTCATCCATCATTGTTTAGGTGTAACTATTCATAATGCAGTAAATTGGTGATCTTGATGAAGAACAGAGATGGAGTTTGATATACGTTGATACAATTCCAGTTGGTAGAATTCAGTTTGATTCACTTGACTGAATTTAACCAGAGTTAAACTCCTTTGGAGGTTACAGTGATAAATCAGACAAATTGATGATCCCAAAGATAGAGTTCCCCAGGTGAAGGAGAGGGAGTAAACCTGACTTGCCCATTGTAGAAGTCAATAAGAGTGAATTTATATTGGGTTGCATCACTCAATCCCTTCTGGTCTGGTGCACAATATTTGTGTGAATATCTACATTGTGAATGAAACAAAAGCCTATCAGCATCTTGATGCGGAGACCGAGCAAATGGTAAATGCAACTACGTTTAAAGTGTCACACATCACTGAGATGAGTGGAGCTGCAGGTGGCAAACAACGCGGTGTAATGGAGGCTGGGCTCAAGCTACATGGGAGCCAGCATAGGAAATGTGGGCTAAAAACAACAGTCAGGAAATGAGTCTGGAAATTATTGTTGAAACAGCCCAGGGCAAAGCTGCAGAACAGAAATGGCTGCTGACCTCCTAGGGTAGGTTGTAAGAGCCTGAATGAGTAAGCAGAGGAAAATACTTAGTTTGGAGATCAGAAACTTGTGCTTGCTCTGCCAGATAATTCAAGGACAAGGGGACATTTGATAAAAATGGAAAGGTGATGAAAGAAAACACATCTTCATAGGGTATGTAATTAAAAAGGGGAACCCATTGCTTCAAGGTGTCTTTGAGATCAGGAACTTAGCAGGAAAAAAAAAAGTAGGCAAAACACAAACCCCCCAAACCTGTGATATTTCCATGGATAACAACAATATCCAGTTTTGTCAGCAGTTCTGCTTCACTGCATAAAGTCACCTCTGACTTGGCAGGGTTAATACTCTCTTCCTATGAGACTGATACTCAAACTCCTTGCTGTTGGCTTTGTTTCTCTGGAAGTGCTGGCACCACCAGGAGTCAGGCACAGAGCGGGACCAGGCTGACTACTGATTTGGTGCAATATCCCTGGGTGATGCTTTTAAGGCGTCTGGCTCTCCGTCTATCCCAGTAAGGAACATTGTTCCGACTGGGGCCGCCGGACCACAGACAAGCATTATTGCTCTTGGAAGCAGTTGTCTGGGATAATGAGGTGATAGACAGTCTCCTCGAGGAATGCTTAAAAGATGTTAATCTCACCTAGTGAGAAGGGACTGCAAAACTGTGGCACGTATCACGTAATTAAATAGCTCATTGCTACAGGATATTGTGGAGGCCAAGATTACAGATGGATCTGAGCGGGGAGTAGACATGTTCATGGAAGTCCGTGAGTATCTCCTAGTCCTGATGCGACCTCCAGTTCAGGCAGTCCTTAAAGTGGCGATTTCCAGGCACCGGCAGGACATACCATGGAAAGTGACCGTTTTCTATGTCACTTTTTCTTTTATGCTCTTTCCCTTTCAGTCAGTATGGAAGACAGAATAGTTAACTAGATGGATGCACACTTTGATTCTTCCTTTGTTTTTATCTTTACGTGCTTAAGAGGACTTAGAAATTCCTGAAGGGCAGATGACTCACGTTGGCAAGGGGCTTAGAAATCAGAGGATAGTCTAAAAACAATGAGAAGCTAGATGGGAACAAGGCAGACATACTATGCTCAAAGAGTACTTAAGCATATGGAATAAGTTACTGGGGAATGGCAAGCGCTGTAAAGACATTATATTAAGACTTTAAGATGATACTTCAAGGCAATACTTTCTAAGTTCAAGGGACACCTCCATCTCTCTCTTGAGGAGGAGCTTGGGAAAAGAGCAGCCTTACGGAAAGGAGTAGGATTAAGAAGATTGCTGGGAAATGGCAGGCGGATCGTGCTGGATGCCCTTTCCCTGTTCCTAAAATTTCTACCGTCCTCCTGAGAGGAAGAGAAAATAAACCGAGGAATGGTAATGCTCGGGGTTACATAATCAGGGTCGGAGGCTGCCGACCTTGCCGCTAATGGTTTATGGGCAGCCACAGGCGTCCGCTGCTGCCCCGTGTTTTTGTTACACATTATCTAGCCGTTGCCAAATGACTCTGTCCCAATATGCAGGAAATTACTTGAGAGCTATATTTAGCAAGATGAGCCCATATCTTGATTTGGCTGGAAGCTGAGGCAGATTGAATTAATCTAGGGGAAAGATGGAGCGTGTGGGGTCCCAGCAGAACGTTTTCCCCCAAGTTTCCTGAGGTCCTTTGGCCTCCCCAGGGTTTCTGTTGCGGACCAGCCCGAGTGCCATCTCTGTGAAGGCTGAAGAAAGGGGTGGGTTTGTGGGCTCCTGGTGCCTCAAGGAGGCCAGTCCCAGCTCTGCAGTGCACTGGGGACAGCCATGGTGTGAGTGAGTCCTCCCAGGGGACCACAGGGTGGGCTCCATCCTCCTGGACGTGATCCCCCCATCGGGTGTGATGCTTCCCAGCACTCTGCCACCTCCAGCTCCCTGCTCTCATGCTGCTCTGGTTTCTCAGCCTCTTCCTAAACGCAGGGATTGGGAGGTCCCTGCTCTGCGTGGTCACCATGCAGATAAAGCCAGATACACGTCTGGTGCTCCAGGAGCAGGCCTTCTCCCTCCTTGTCCCACCTGCAGGCCCTCAGTCACAGGGCAGGCAGTGTCACTGGCTCAGCCCCAAGAGAGAAGGCACCCGTGAGGCCTGAAATCTGCACATGGAAGGTTTCCCCCGGGTTCCTGCCTCCCCGGGGCCATGCAGGTTGCCTGCCCTTCCTGCGGTTGTCTTCTTGAAGGTGTGTGGGGAGTTGCTTTGCAGCGGGCCTGATTCACAGCCCACAAAATCAGATTGGTTTGGGATCAGACCCCGTAAGGGGTTTGTGTTGTGTTTCAGCACACAGGAACACAAAAGAGCGGAGCCTGGTTATTTGCTCAGTAATTAGCAGCTTTGTCCCCTAAGGGAAGACAGATCAGTGCTGGGATGAGTCTCCAGCTGAGCTGCCTGACGTTCCCCTGCAGCTACCGTGCGGCAGCCAGGTGTTGCGGTGAGGAGGGATTTTATCAGCACTGCGCCGCATTAATGGCATTTACTGTGCAGGAAGCTTTCAGGGTGTTACGCTGGATATAGGCTCCTGTGAGGCAAGGAAGGAGATCTCTGGGCTAATGCACAGTCCCAATTTTATTGAACATATTGAGGTGTTTTGTGTGGCCTTCCACACAGTGGCGTGTAGCTGACAAGAGGGAAACAGCAGGACACATACGCAGTGAGACAAGTGCCAGGGAAAAAAGATAAAGGAAAGCTTCTAGCTTAAAGAGTTACCTTGAGATGTCCCCATTTCTCTCCTGTCCTTTCATGTGTTCATTACAGTCAGTTTTGCTGATCCCTTGGCTGAAAGCAGAAGGTGCCGTGAGGGAGAGGGGCAGTGAAGTGACCGTGCCCTGAGTATGGCAGCAGCAAAGCCCCTGAGGTCTGGGAGGGCACTGTGGGGTTCCCAGATGGTCACAGGCTTCTCTCGTTTTGGGTGAGAGTCCTTCTGTGCTGCAGGTCTGAGCTGTTGGCGTTGTGTGAGGTTGTCTTCTTTCGTGGTAGGGTGTAAGTGTGAAAACTTGAGGGAAACTTCAGGGAAACCTGAACTTGGGTGCTTTTGTGAGTCGGGGCTTTCACTACTTTCTTTCTTACCAAATTAATTGGTGAGATTCTTTATAAATGTCCCGTCGTTTTAGCTTCTGACATCTGCCCCTTCTAGCCGGCGGCGCAGAGGCTGCGCAGAGCGGTTGGATCCGTCCGTCCCCTGCAGGAGGCTGCGGCAGTCGGTGCCACCACGGCGCTGGGAGAGCCCACCCTGCGAGGACGCCAGCTCACAGGCAGCCCGTGCTGCCTCCCACCATCAAAAACATACTCTTGGTTTCGGCAATCATCACCATTCGTCTCTTGTAATTCTGTTTTCCCGAGCACTAAAATTAAATCAGCAGTGACAGAATCTTTATAGCTCAGAAATATTCTGGACAATTTCTAGAGAAGCTGTTTCCAGTTTGGTTATTTATGTTCTTTTATCATGGATTTTATAGTGGGAATGGGGAACTAAACGGCAAAAAAACACATGAAACATGCTAAATGATTTCCTTCTTGAGCCAAACCTACATTTGTGCTAGGCAAAGAGCTGCCGTTCTGCGTGCGCGCTGTTCAGAGCACCCAGACCGTAGCCGGTGCTTCAGCTCGTAGCCACAGTTTGCAGAGAAAAGCTGGCTGGATCCTCGCTGGAGCTCAGCTCTCCTGGCACGTTTTCTTCATTTGGAGGTTCCCACCATTTGCTGGAGAAAGGTGAACTTTGGCATTGTTGAATTCAAAGATTTTGATAATTTTCCTCCCCAGATTTTTTGCCATTATCAGCATCCTTCTGAGAAACATTCTTACATCGGTATTTTATTGTATAAAACTGTTCCTTATGTAAAGCCGACTATTCTCAGTGATAAAATCTCTTTACGGTTCCTATCCCGGTTTCAGTCCTAGCCTCTCCGTGTTACTGTAACTTTTTATCGTGTGCTATAAATAAATAGTAATCATGTACAGAAGGAGTCTTGATCTCGCGAGGGAGTGTCACGATCTAGCCATGACGATGATGTATTGCCGGCTGAACTGATGACCCCGTTACTGATTGCCATTTTGTGCATGGCTTGGATCAGGGCCAGAGATACAGCCAGCCTGCCTTCCTGCAGGATTCCCAAATTTTCACGTGGCACCGAGTCACGGGACGTACTGTGTGCCTTGGAGGGTAGAGGGATGGAGCGGCTGTAGGGCTGGGTCAGCAGCCAGCATAGGCAGTGATTCCCTGGGTACCCCGCTGCACCCACGATGGAGGGCACTGGGGAGGCGGGTGGTGCTCTGCCCATAGCCTCCTGTTGCATCCTTTCCTTGTGCCACCATCACTTTTTCTTTAAGGAGCCCCAGCCCCAGCTCATGCTTTCGGGAGGTGGATTTTAGGTGCTGTCTGTGGCTCAGGAGCTCAGGCGGGCTGCGGATGCAAGGACTGACCGTGGTGTCTTTCCATTCTTCTTTATAAAGAAGAAAGTGCATCAATGCTGATGATCCTTTTTGGGTTTTCCTCTTGATGATTTTTGCAGCTAAAGCTGATTTTCAGGTCTGTCCTTTTCCTGAGGCCCAAATAGCTATCCCCAAGATATTATAACGAAATCCTATGCAGCAAACAGCACAGTGCAGGAGGGAGGGAGGGAGAAATAAATAATAATAAAAAAAAATTAAAAGGAGGACCTTTGTCTGCCTTTAATAGTCCAAGTGTTTCCTCAGACATTGCAGGCAGTCTGCCCTTCCTGCAGGATGGCTGGCTGCAGTACAGGAGATAATGGCATATCTTTTTATAGGATGTTACAGACTGTAGGTGGAGAGCCCAGTTCAAAGTGCAGGTCACTGAGCTCCTATAAATCGTCCCTGACATCCCTGATAAAACCTGTGCTCTCCCTTCCTTGTTGCGTCTTCTTTCAGCAAGGGGAAAGGGCTGGCAGTAAAGATATTATGTTTCCACTTCAGTCAATACTTTGATGTTTAAAGCTGTTTAATATTCATTAAAACTGCTCTTCAAATGTAATTGCAAGAATTACGCTTCCCTTTTTACGATTGTCTGTAAACGTTATGGGTCGGGCTGTTAAAACCATGCCCGTGACAGAGGCGTTCTGGGGAATGGTGCAGCCAACACAGAGCTCTCCCCCTCTCCTCGCCTGCAGGGAAGCTGGATCAGGCCTGAGGTCCCCCTGCTCCCCTAATAAAGGTCAGATGTATGGGGCAAATAGATTATTTCCTGTGAAAAGCCTTTTTTGAGTTAATGGAGAGTATTTGGAAATCTGCGGTGAGTGTTGTCATCCCCACCCTCCTCTCGCACACTCCATTCCTACCAAAAGTTTCCATTTTAATCTTTTCAGAAAGAAACATTTTGATTTCTTGTTTCACCACAAAATTCATTTTGAAATTTGTTGAAAAGTTGTGTGTACTTTCGTGTCTTTAAAAGGGTTTTGTTTAGGGGATGGAAAAACTCTGAGATGAAGTGAGACACTTACAATCCCCAAACCAAAACTTTTACGTGACTAAAACTAAGAAAACTGGAAGGAATAAAAAAAAATGGTCTTTCCTTGGCAACCTAATGCAATATTTCCCATTACTGCTGACTGGGAGTTTTTCAAAAAAATCTACTGTTCCCCCACCTTGGAATGAGCTATTGGGTATCTTTGTCAAGATCTTTCTGCAGCTCCTGCAATTGCAGATCTGTTGCCCGAAGAACATCTCTTAAGATCCTTTCATGTCTCGCTATGACAATGCATCTAAGCATTTCACAACGCTTTCATCAGAACACACTTACAGGGAAGTGCTAAAATCTCCATTGTTTGGATGGAAGAATGATGAGAGACTGATTTATCCCATCTAATTTTAGTTACCTAAAAATTAGACATCTTGTCTAAGCTGCTTGTCTGAGGGCTTGTTAGAGTTGATTTTCTCCCACTGTTAGATCTTCTTGCAGGGGCTGTGGAATGTGGGCAGGGAGAACGTTTTTGCCTTTAGGAAATTTCTGAGCCGTATTATCCAGGGAGGAAGAAAAGGCAGGAACGGATGTATTTCTTCTGTGGTAGCATAATGCTCCAAATGTCTTCAGAGATGAGAATTTGGACTTGGTGCTGCAGCTGGGAGAAACGCTGCTCCTCTGGCCATCTGCTTTTAGTGGCGACACGGCTAACGAGGCTGGGGAGTCATCGCTGCTGGAAGGGAAGGTAACCGCTTGCTGTCTTCATCCTGGGCTGGGAGACGTTTACTGGGATGACCAAAAGGCCCGAGAGGCTCAGATGGCCCTTTAACTATGGCTACATTTAAGAGAGAAGTTTGCTTACAGATGCGAAAGCTTTGAGACATTTAGCCTCAGCAATTAGAGCAGGTGGCAAGAGCTTTCAGGAGAATATTTCCACCTGTGATGTTAAGCTCCCATTGGGATTTCTTTGCAGTCTGGCTCCTTGCTTCAAGAACTGTCATTCAGCTCCAAATACACTGCAAGAGCTACAAAAGAGCCACTGTCCTCTGCTTAATCCATGGATTGTATGTCTCTATTGGTGCCTGGCTGAAGTATAGTACACACAGCCCTAATAGAAGCAATTAATGTCAATCAAATGATACCTCCTCCCACACACCATTTGAACTAATACAGCCATCTTAATTGCCCAAGTTTCTTTGCTTTCAGAAGTACGCTCCACTTAATGATGCCTTTTCTAACACTGCAAGTCTGTTGCAGCAGTCCTGTTTCCACCAGAAATACTTTTCAGCAACAATTCTCTCTCCCTGCTCCCTTTCAGTCCTTTAACTTTTGCTTCCTTCATCCCTGAGCTATGCACAGACCCGTTGGCTCCAGCCGGTACTAATTTCCGTCGTTGTCCTAGAGAAGCACTCGCATAAAGGCTCTGACATTTGACAGGGTGGTATTGTTCTGGTTGTGTTAGCAAAGCTTCTGAGTTGTACAACAGTGTTTGGAAATGCTCTTAGCAAAAGGAGACGTCCTGAGAAAGGAAAAGCAAATTGGCACGCAAGGAAAGAGCAATTGCTCAGGCACATTAAAGCTGAGGCAAAATGTTTCTTTTTAAAGAGCTTTAAAATAGTCCCTAATGTAAAAGCTTAGCAGCTGCAGCAACACAGAACCTGAATAATTTCCATGTATTTGCTGCAGCAACATGGAGCCCGAATAATTTCCATGTATTTATGTATGTGTGTGCCCACACGTGTGTGTATTTTTTTTCCAATCCGTTGCGCCAGAGCCGCACCGAGTGGCACAACATCACATGCTCTCAGGTTGACACTGATTTGTTTGCCACTCAGGTGTGAAGAACAACCCGTTGGGCTATGTCAAGCTGAAGTGGGCCATCTGATTTCAATTCCAGCTCCCAACAATTAATGCCTTACACACTATTTCGGCACAATACCCAGCTTACAGCCTATTATGTTTATCATCAGACCATGAAGTATTAGTTACAGCAAGCCAAAATATGTCAGATACCCCTGGCTTTCTCTAGCATTCTTGAGAGAGAGTTAAAAAGAAAATGTTTGTTCTGTGAGAAGGAAAGTGAAGCTTTGAAACCCTTAAACACACATGGTCAGCCTGTGAAATCTAGCTTCGATTCTCCTTGCCAAACTGGCTGTAATGGATTTCCAAAAGAAATTAAACTCCAGCACAGAATTAGAAGAAGGAGAATGATGTATTCTGTGTGCTTGATGGATACAGGTGGACATCTAGGTTTAAGATAGGAATCACAAGGGAATTGGTTCATTCTTTTAAGCACGGGAATGCAGAATTCTCTAGGCAAGAAATAGGTTTCATTGTGTTCTGCGAAAAGGTGGTTATTGTCTTAAACTTGCACATTAAATAACTGTACAAGGAGTGCATGATGACATTATAGTCCAGTTGGAACGGGGAGTTAGCATCATGTCTGTGAGAGCTGGAAAGGACAAGGACTCGTTCATCATCTCCATGTTTTCTAAGAGCAAGAGTGGGCTGTTTTGGCTTGTTCAGAAGCCATTCTAGAGACTTACACTGTGACTGAGTTTTCCACAAAGTCCCTTCTTGGATGTATATAGTTATTCTTTTCATCCTAGACTCGCTTTTGGTGTTTCTGGGAACTTGTGAACTAAAAAGTCTTGATTTATGGATCTGCAAGTTTAGCACTCTCTGAACTCCTTAGATAAAGTGTTGTCTAAAAGATGCAGCACTGTAGTATTGCTTTTTCCACATTTCATTCCAGGAAATGCAGAAGTATCGTACAAACTCTTAGCCTGAGCATGTAGTAATAGCCTAGAAGTGATCCCATGGCTGTGAGAGGAGGATTAAAGTATAGGTAGATAGATGGATATGTTTATATGATTTTAGTGGAATGGGAGGAGAGCAGGTAGGTGATGGGATTCTGCAAGCCCACTGCGCAGAAACAGTTCATCATGCCCCTTAAAGCAAGTGTGAAGATCCAAAGCCCTGTCCTCCCATTTGCTTGCTGACCTGTCAGTGTGGTGCTACTGCTGCAGGACCGGAATGCTTCCACGTGTAGGCAATGCAAAGTGCTGCCTGTGTGGGTTCGGGACTCTTTGATGAGATACTGGCACCCGCAGAGCGCCTCCTGAGCTTCCCTTGTACATGGAGGAGCCCAGATGTGGTAACATCTCTCCACATGCAGCTTTTAATATCTCTGTCCTTCAAAAAATTAGCTAAGAAGTTGCTTTAAGGAATCTTTTTAAGGAAGCTGAAGACATATATCCTTGAAGTATCCTGTTCTGGATGGGATAAGATATACTCAAGATGTGCATATATTCACTTTATAAATGTGTATGTTTTGATATCTCCACATATAAGAAAGGAATTTAAAAAAAAATAAAAAAATGACTGGCCCATTCAGTAAGGAAAAGAGAACGTCTTACCAGGGCTAAGTGTTTGTCTTGTCATTTGGTGGAAGTGGAGGAAGATTTCTCAGACGCTGTCATGATACTTAGAGTATTAAGAGTTATTTAATAACAGATATTTTAGCAATGGTGTGGGCAATCCCAGCAATGTGTGTAGGGCACAAAGCTCTCATCACATCAAGAGGATTCTTTGCAAGTAGATGACTGGTAGGAGACTTAAGGAGTTTTACCAGCAGTACTCTTCATCTTATCACACGGGTTTTTGTTCTGTCTGTATGTGTAAATAACCTTTGAATAAGCTATTTCTGCTTGGGGGGCTTATGGCTCTTTAACTCAGCTTGATGCGTTCATGCCTGTAGCTATGGAAGGGTCTACCAATCCCCGGTTTTTCACTCAAGGTGGAGGCTATCATCTTGTAAAGAGATTGTGTGCTATGCATTGGGTAATAGATCTCGAATGAGTCATTACCATGAAAAAGTGCTCTCTTGCTGATGTGCTGATTACTGGTGCTGCACAGAAGAAATTCAAGATTCTTGTCTGTGTTTTTTTAATTCCTAAAGTGCTCATCAATTCTATCCTAGCAAACATACACAAGCAGATAAGAGAAATGTTTGTAGGACCAGAACTGAGCCCTTACTGAAACAAAGCTCCTTGTTTCTGCAAAAGTGTATGTTACATTCATGGCAGCAGGGAAGTGTAATCCTCCCTGTATGCCCACAGGAACAGCCCAACTGTAGAATGATGGGGTAGCCGAGGCTGGGAGGCACCTCTGGACGTCACCTAGTCCAGTTCTCCATTCAAATGAAGACCAACTCCAAAGTTAGATGGAAGCTAAGGTTGTTCAGGCTACTCCTTGGTAAGGAGTTCCAAGAATGAAACTGAAGCTTCCTGCATCCTAGTGTGGAGCCCCTCAATTTCACCTCTAGCCCATATTTTGTAAGTGGTTTAAAACAGGAGTTTAAGAACCAGGTTTACCTAGTCTGGGTTATGGGTTGGTAGCATCAGCTATTCACCAGTAAAGGGAGCATTCAGAGAGAGGAAACCAAGTCGAAAGAGTGAGTAATAGAAGGAGCAGATGAAAAAATAGGTGTTTCACTTCGAATGCATTAGGAAAAAAGGTTTTAGAAAAAAGCTGAAGGTTTTAGAAAGGCACCCAAATGCTTTCATTTTATACAGCTGATTACCTAATGCAGTGCTCCAAAGTTCAGGTTTTTACTAGCTGACTAATATCTAAAGACGTTTTCTGCTTGTTTTCTCTGCAAACCTCATGGCATTGACAAGAAATACATTGTCCATATGGGGTGAAGAATGGCATTTAAGTATCGTGTGTTGAAATCCCACTCACTTTTACACATTATGCTTCAAAGCCCTGCTTCCTGGATACAAAAGTAGTTGTGTTTCCAGCAGAAAGTTTACATAGTTTAGCATGAAGTGAAAGCACCAGGGTACGAAGCCAGCCACGTATATAAACCATTAAACAATTTCAGCGCAAAGCTGCACAAAATGTCTATTAAATTTAACAGTACTATTAAAAATCCACATTTAAGCTTTCTTTGTTTCTAGCAAAGAGACTTTGAAACATGGAAAAGTTGGTTAAAAAATCCCCAACAATAAACAACCCAAACCCAGCCTTTGCCTGGTACTTAATTTCATAGCAAAGACGAAACGTCCTGGTCCCATGCTTCCCAATTGGTCTTGCTCCAATCCTGAGCTGACTTTTAAGTTTTCTGCAGTGTAAATGTTCCCTTTATGAAGTGGGCTATAACCAATGCCCATGGAAGCCTCTCCTAAGGAGGTGTTATTTTAATATATGAAGGGCAGTCATTTCATTTCATAAAGATAGCTTGTTCCGCGGAGGAAATAAACATCACACTTGACAGATGCAGGGACGCTCAAAGATCCTCAGCTACTTGGGGGCAGGGAAAGGCCTATAAAGCTTTTCTGTATTCCCCGCATTATGGTGCATGGGGCTTCAGATGTCTTCTCTGAAAACCGATGCTGTGGTATTACTGCAACCACCTAATAATTTTATTTTTGCTTTTAAATACTACACACGAGTGCTGTAGAATGCAAGGAGAAGCTTGATGTAATGTGGAAGGGTGCTGATAGCAAATGGAGAAGGATCCCTGAGTGACTACACAGCCTTCTCTACATTCAGCAGTAGGGAACTTGCTGGGAACTTGCACCGACAAAGTGTGAGGCATTCAAACCCAGTTTATGCCTTATCGGTGTCTGGGAGCAGCATCTCTGTTGGCAGAGTGCAGGCTGATGGGCTTCTGCAAAGCTGGATTTTGCTCTCAGCAGTCAGCCTCACCGTCTCTCCCAACGGCACAGGAGTCTGAGATGGTGGATTGGAAAAAAACAACTGCTGCTACCAATTCCCCCCTTCTGAAGACGTATTGTCCCAGCATGTTGTGGGTGACTGCCCCTTTCCGATACGGGCACAGATCAGTGTTTTTCTGATAATTCTTTTTGGATCTTGCATTTGCTCTGGGCTGATCAACAACTCCTTCTGACTCCAGGTCTAGAGGCCAAAAAGCTGGCTTGGCAATGGGAGGGAAGAGTTCAGATGAAAGGGATGAGAAGCCTCCTGCCTTATCTGTTAATCCAGTGCTGTATTTGTTATCCAGAAATTACGGGGAGCTGGCTGCTGAGCAGAGGAGAGGCTTATCCACAGCTATTCCAACCACATTTCTCAACGTCATGTTTGTTGTGCTTGGAAGGAGCTGGCTAGCTCTGTCGTCTCTCTCCCTCACTCCCTCATCCTGAACATAGTAGCTATACTATATTCTTACTGGAGACCCGTGGCACTTAATGGGGAACCAAAGTTGCTTCATTTTTTGCTTATTTGATGAATGAAGCTGGGGGTGAGGTGATGTGGGGGGAAGCAAGGAGAGAGGAAAATTCACCTTGAGAAAACCCAGGTTTCCTTAATGATCAAAAAACGTTACGCTGAGGACAACATATTTTGCAGGAAGTTTGACCAAAAAGGGAAAAATGCTCGGACTTTTTACAGTGCTTACAACCTTTCTGCTCAATGCAAGCAAAGTGTATTGGAGAAAAGAAAACTCTGGAAGAGTGAGCTTAGGTAAAATTCCCTCTGTGTCACTGCAGGAACCTATCTGCGTGCCATTCTGTCACTTGGCATCACTGCTGCTTGAATGAATGCAAAAGAGAGAGGCTGTGCTGAAATCCACTGTGCTTTCTAAATAGAACTTATGATATAGGAAAACGTCATTTAATTCCCAGGGTAAATAGCTCAGATATGGAGGATTTTTTTTAATTTTATTTTTATTTTTTTTGTGGGCAATGTATAACTTCCCTTGTAAAAGAAATAATAATTTCATCATCAGCAAATGCTGTTGTTGGCACTGGTTTAGCCCTGCAGTAATGGTTCTGTGATAAAACAGTTTGTTCTTTCTTTCTTTCTTCCTTTCTTCCTTTCTTCCTTTCTTCCTTTCTTCCTTTCTTTTTCTCTTCCTTCCTTCCTTCCTTCCTTCCTTCCTTCCTTCCTTTCTTTCTTCCTTTCTTTCTTCCTTTCTTTCTTTCTTCCTTTCTTTCTTTCTTTATTTTTCATGATTCATAATATGTCGTGCACAAGCAATAGATTCTACCAGTAAAGAATGCAGGGGAAATGACGTCTCAAAATGTGTGTATGATGTATCCACTAGTGTTGGGGAATTTTTTATGGAAGTGCTGCCATTTTTACCTGCTTGAAGGAAATACCACAAAATTAATTACATAAAGTTTGAATTAGACTTCTATTTCCTTTTTAAAAGCTTGCAGAAATGGCAGAATCTACTGTGTGTTTTTTTTCCTTGCAAATTTTTATTTCCTCTTTAGATTTTGCTTTTCAAAAGTTTGTGTTTTTATCTAAATTGGTTCAAGCTGTCACCAATATGTATGTGCTTTTGATTTTTTTTTCACACAGCAATTTTCCCTAAGAAAACAATGCTCATTTCACTGCTGTGCATTTTTCATATAGATACTGCGTGCGTTATATCCCATGCTGTATTTCAGCAGCAGCCAGGCAATACTACCACAGAAAAGTTTCTTCGTGATGGAGGACTTTTTCTGAGTTTGGGAAAAATCTGGGGAGAAACCAGCCAGTGTGATTTGGCAGTTCTGTTCTTTTTGCTTTTGTTCTCCTTGGACTAGATGATGGGTTTCTTACTCACTGGTTTCACTGGGGCTTCTTGTGGGGTACAGTACTACACAACATCAGTAAAATCATGACAATCTGTCCCTTCCAGCGCGGAGAGTTATTATAAGTCCACTCCTCCAGGGGCTAAGAGAATTAGAGAATCTGCTAAATAAGGGCTTTGAAATGCTTTTTCCTACTTATACATACTTGTTTTGAACGGGGAACTAAATTTCCTAGACTCTGACGATGATGCGAAGGAAGGGAGGTGATGGACAAGCTTTGCTTTCTGGCCCTACCCAGGCTGGAAGTCCTGTGTGGGTTAGGGTCTACACAACCCAAATGGGTCAGGTCTCAGGCATCGCAGCCTGGCTCCTTGGTTAGTCATTCGTAACTGTGAAAAGTAAGGACAACATGGGGGCAGAAAGTTCTCATTTTGGCCTAGTGGCATGTTTTTAGCACTCCGTGTTTATTTTGCTCAAACATAAACAACAACACGAGATGTAGGGCACAGTGAAGCAACGCTGGGGGATTTTGTCACTGATGTTCCCAGTGTCGGTCTCTACTCCCTTTCCAACAAAGGCGAGATGATGCAGCAGCAAAATGGCCGCCCGCACTGCGAGAGACACCAGGACCATTCACAGTTGCCGAGACAGTGAAACAGTATTTTGCGGAAGAAAAAAAAAAAAAAAAAGAAAAAGCTCATTCCTTAATATATGGTCTTATAGGGTAAATATTTATCCAGCCATCTAAAGGCAGGAGTAATCGCTGCAGTTTTCCCTTCACTCAGAGACTGGAGATTTTCCCTGACTGCAGGAAAAAAAAAAAAGTCCAATTTTGTGTATGTGGAGAAATCAAAGCATTGCCCTTGAAATGGGTTTTTCAGCTGTCTCCTGGGTATTCTGGGGTTAGTTTTCACCACGTGAGGTTCTGAAGTGCATACTCAAAGGTTCAAACACAGGAAAATTGGCTATCACTGCCAGCTCTGTTGGGTGGGGAGAAAGCAGTTCCTTTATAGAAAAAGGAAAAAAAAAAAAAAAAAGGAAAGACTTTTTTTCTTCTTCTTCTTCCAAGGGACTATATGAGAATGAGCTGGAAGAAGTCTTGACTTTTATTATATCCTGTAATCAAATTTGAGCATCTTATTTGCTTCTTTTCTCCAAGACCACCCTGGTGGTAACAGTCCACACACACACAATTTTGGTATGCATAAACCCATAAATTTCATAACAAAATATAGGGGCTGAGGTTGTAGGAGGACTGTAAGGCAGAAGGTGCTGAAATGTAAAGTCTGTGTATGTTTGAAGGGATGTCATTTATTACATACTTCTGCCTTTAAAAAAAAAACAACCTTACTGTTACCACACAGACTGTATAAATATATATTGCCTAATGCAGGATGGTGTGGTGTAAAGATTTTATTGGCATGCAGTAGCTTAGCCTGAGCAGTGAGGGCCTGAGCAAGCTCTGTATCACCTCAGATGTCTGCCAACAAAACATGTCCTTGGCGTGGGCAAGAAGAACATCCCCAGTGATGCTGCATAGGTGTAAATCTAATGAGGATAATAACCTGTGTGCTTCAGGGCATCAGCTTATTAGTAGCTGCCTGGGATTTGGAAGGAATTTCTCTTCTGGTTGTGTGATTTTGAAGCCATTGATGGTGGGGCTCCTCACACTTCTCTCTGAAGCCTCTGCTGTTGACCGCCGCTGGAAGAGGACGCTGGATCTGACTGACTGGCTGGAAGGGCCTGGCCTGGCAATTCGTGTGTTCCTCTGCAAGTTCTGTGCCGCCACCTGTTTTATGTGGTTTGGGATACGTTTGGATGGGGCACTTTGTGCACATCTCTGCAGTGCCAGCTCCTATAAAGCTTCTTTCATAAATGCCTGGAATGATTTAGGCTGGAAGGGAGGATCTGCAGATCTGCAGGCGAGCTCTGCACTCAAAGCAGGGCTGACTTCAAAGTCAGGTCAGGTTGCTCAGGGCCTTGCCCAGTCAAGGCTCTTAAAATCTCCGAGGGTAAGAAGTTTGCTGCTTCTCTGTCTGTTCCACCACGGGGACCTTCCCGCAGCTGTAGCAGGAGTGGCAGGGGCACTTGTAGGCACAATCTTAACCTGGTGGAGGTTCTCTAGACCTCACAGAAGCGTTTGAGAGCACCCTTGGCCCAAATTGTTTCTGGCAAGGTCTGTCTTTCTGCAGTGACCCTGGGAGGAGCACAGATGTCCCCATTAGATTTGAGACCTGTGTAATAGGCAGCAATAGGTGCCTGAAAGCAGTCTCAGCCTGTATGTCCAAATACAAAGTTGTCCAAGGTGAAGGAAATAGTGACAGCTTACGGCGGTGATCTCCTGTAATGTGGTGTTCTGTGCTGGCTGTTAAAAAAGACCCCAAATACTGGAGGAAGCAGTTTCCTGGATTTCTAATGTCATAAAACTCCAATTCCTGTCGTTTGTCTGAGTCTTGAAGGCAGCAAGTTTAGATAGGACTTCAGAACAGACTTACTGTTGTACACCTAAAATCAGTAGAGATTTATCCTATTGAAAATGGCCTTGGATTCCAACAATGTCAGCTGATATTTGAAGCTTGAAAGTTTGATGTGGGCAGTCCTTATTACAGATGGTAGAAAAATGGAGACTATTACTGTTTCTTAGGGCTGCAGAAACACATTTCAATAAAAACTTGGGAAAAAGCACATCTGTCTATTAGGTGGCAAGGAAAAAAAAAAAAGTGGGAGGAAATATTAGGAAATTCCATCTGATAGAAAAAAAAAGGCAAAAAAATATGCCAAAATCTTCTAAAAGATTCTGGCAAGAAATCATTGGCAGCTGCTAAAATACCACCAAATTCTAGAGTTCACTGATGAAATCTGCTTCCCTGGAACTGCTCTTGGAAAGTCCCTAGTCATGGTGTTCGCCAACAGAAAACAAAAACAGGGGTGATACCACCTGGGGAGAAGAGATCCCAAGATTTTGGATGGTATTATTCCATTTCACTTCTCCCTGAATTGCTGTTTCTTTCTTTCTCGACTTTATAGACAGAGGCCTAATGGTTATATGCTTCTTCCAGTTTTCTCTATCACAACAAGTCCCAGAGAATTTTGTGAGAATAAGATTTTCCTATTCCAGCCTAAAGAGAATTAAAAAATAAAGTCAAGAACAATTCCAAAAAATCACTTTTTATTCCCATCTGTGAAGCTTCTCTACATTTTATTAGGAAATCTAATTGAAGTTGTTCCTGCAGGGTAAACCCTCTGCACATTGTCTTATTTTCAGAATGCCAATGGAATAAGTGGAGTGATGGAATCTGGAAAGGTCTCGCTGCAATTCAAAAAGCAACTTTCTCCTTCCTCCCCCACCCCACCTACCACCGCAGCAGGGGAAAAGTACGGGAGTAAGAAAAACAAAGCTGCTGTGATGCTAAAACTTGCTGCTCTGACACATAAAACATTCTCTATTTTTCTTTGAATTATACCCCCCAAAAAAAGGGGGAAAAAAAAAGGAAAAGAACCAAAAGATTCATGTGTAAGTGTGCTGCCCAAATGATGTGCCAAACTGGCACGGGCAGCTTTGGCTCCCCTGGGCTGGGCACGGGCCAGCGGGGCTGTGGCTGGTGCCCGGCGGGCAGTGCCTGGTGCGAGGTGCTCCCTGCTCGCCCCAAGCATTTCTGCCTCAGAAATGGGGAAATTAAATGGGGGGCAGGTCGCTTTTTAGTGTGGAAAGGGGTCTGCTTCTTGAAAGAGGTGGGGAAAAGGGTTGCTTGTCTTAGAAACCCTGGAAAGGAGGATGTTTTAAGAAAAAAAAAAAAAAAAGGTAGTGTTTCTATTCGGGTACATTTATATAATATTCCCTTTGGAGATGTAGCTTGGTTAACCTCTGTGGGACGAGCTCCCAGCTACAGAAACCTCTCCTCGGGCGCACTGGCCAGAGAGCCTCGGCAAACAGCCACCCCCACGTGCTTTGTGGAAGGTGCAAGCAGAGATTTGGGTTTGTGGGGAAAAGGGAACACAGCACGCCCAAACAATGACTGCACCAAGAACTTTGCTTGTTTATTTTACTCTTTTTCTTTTTTTTTTCTCTTTTTTTTTATTATTATTTTTAAAGGAAAACTATTCTTTTCCAGTTAACCATATGCAATTAATATTCTCTTCCTCTGTTTGATCCCCAGGCTGGTGCAACTGTGTTTTGCCTCTTGTTTGGAGGGACTGAAATACGGGGTTAAAGTGAATGAGCTCATGCGGTTTCTAACTGAAAAGGTGTTCAGTTCTGTGGCTGAAAATTCTCCTCGTTAGAAAAATGTTGCCTGAAGTCTCCAGATTGTCCTGCAGAGCCTCTCTTTATGTTGCTGGTGATCTCTACGGTGTGTAACGTGTGTGCATGTCTACAAGCCATGGTCTTGGTCAAGGAGGCAGCTGGCTGGTGAATCTCCTTCATGACATGAGATGTCCCTGGTCACGTCTAATAACTAGGACACCTGGGTTGTGTGTGCAGTCCCCCCATGGACATTCTTTGGTGGCCTTGGGTAAATCACCTCTCCTCTGCTATGGGGAGAAAGCCACTGATTTTCCTCATAAAAGTGCTTTGAGATTTAATGATGAACAGCACAATTTGAGAGCTAGAAAATGATGATAATAATTGCAATAAGAGTTTAGGTTGGACTTGTCATTGAGGAATTTTAGGGATAGGTCAGCTGGGGAGTGAATACCAAATTTTAACACTATTTGATTTAAATACGAGTTTGCAAGCTGTTAATGAGTGGTGTATCTGTTCAGCCCCTTTTGTCTGCCCTGTCTGTCAGTTATCTGGAGCCTCCTGTAGAGTAGCAGACTGTTGTAATCTCTTTCAGATGCTCCCAGTGTCTGTCTGTATCTTGGCCAGATCACGAGTGGAAAGGGTATCATCAAAACCAGAATTAAACAACTCAGCAGCCATCCAGTGTCAAGTGCTGGAAATTTGAGGGTGAGAGAAGCTGAGTTTCTGCTCGCTGTGGTGGTTTGTTTGTAAATGCAGAGGGCAAGTTGCTGCTTCTCAGCTGTGATTTGCTAGGTCACAGCGATCTGTGGCTCCAGAAAGCTGTGATGTAAGTAGGATGGGGAAGGAAATATTTTGTCAATTGCTGAAACTGGCCATATGTTGCAATCAGATGTGCAGGAATTAGGAAAACAGGAACAAGGAAACTGTACAGCATCAAAGGCAGAGTTGGCTCACACTTTGAAGAGTGGAAGCATGGCCCGTATTGTTTGTTGACTTTCTCCCAGTTTGCGTGCTTGAAGCACTAGAGCTCATGGGCATGTTAAGGGTGTGTTGACACTGGAAGGCAAAACCCACGTCTCATGGGTGCAGCGAGCCTGTTGGGCAGCTGAGCTATCAGAAATGGGTTTAGAGTGCCTGGAGTCATGGCAAGGATACGTCTGAAAAAAAAAGGTGACGTTTCAATGGATGATACAGAACCAGGCCTGATACTTGGAGCCATGTGGCTATGGCAGGTTGTTACGGGCTCTCCCCTGGGCACGGCCTGTCTGTACACAGCCACGCAGGGCTCGGTTTGTAGATGCTGAGCAGGCTCCTTATCACCTTTTTGTTCAGTATCAAGCTCTTGTCGTTCTGTCAATGCTTGACCTACAGTGACCACATTTCTACTGGAAGTTATTTTTGGCTGGTTTCTAATTGTCTAGTAAGGCTTGATTTTGTGCTGCAGCCATGCTGTTTCTTTAGTGATTTTTAGCAGATTTTTTCCTCTCTTGTTTGGTTATTTCTCATACTTAGTGGCCTTATTCTCCCATTATTTTGATGAAAACTGCCTAGGCGTTTAAAAGTTATTGGAGAGCTACTGAGACAGGTAGACCTGAAGGGAGCACGGTTAGATAGGACAAAAGAAATTAGGCTATAAAGAGCATTGAATGAGAAGTTCAAGTTGTCTGAGAAAAAAAGCAACACCGCACACTTGCACAAAAAAAAATATCTAATATGATTAAAAGTTGGCAAAGAGTTTCCAAAAGACGATCAAGGTCTTATGCTGGGACGTGTCTGACATTGTTGACTGTTGACACTAGGCTGATGCAACATCTGTGGACATGTGTTAGGAATACAGGTCCAACATGCACTCCACCTCTCTTTCTACTTATTGATCCACATGTACTATTTCAAACCTCCCTATTTTTCAAAGAGTCTGTAAAAAAGTGTCTTCTCCAAAGAATGGATTTTGTCTTTTGTGGTCATGAGCACACTCTCCGGAGTCCATGGAAGCTTGTGCTCTGGGGCACTGCAGACTGTGTGTTACCAGACGGTCTCCAAATGTTTGCATGGATTGCAAACACCTCCCGGAGTCTATCAGAAATGACCCTGCAAGTAATGGCAGTAGGGAAAGAGCACAACATGCATGAGCTGGGTTTACTGCCACTCTTGAAGCTGCCTGAATGATGAAGATGGAGCTGCTAGGTCTCTAAAACCATGCTCATCAGTGATCTCAGATTGATGGCCGTGACTGAAAGCACTGACTGTATTTTCTGAAGTTAAAACAGGAAAAAATGGGTACGGTGGGGAGAAGGAAGGAAGGGGCACGTGTTGCTTTCAATATTTTTGAATCATCAGTTTTATTTAAGACTAAAAAAAGAGATTTATATCTATCAAAAGCAGCATTACTGCGCAGCTAGATAATTAACATAATCAGGTACAATTTCAGTATAATTAGCACACTGTAATTAGAACAGTAGTTAGTATAATAAGAACAAGTATAAAATTAGTACAAAGCTATTTTAGAAAGAGGATCTGTTGTATTGTTACTTAATCTGACCTGGTCAGTAAAGCTGTTGCTGTCATTTTGTGTTTCGGGTGACTTCTGATGCTTGTGTAGTTGCATGGCAGAGGAACTGGTGGAGGGTGGCAGGGGATGTGACAGAGCTGCTGTTCTCTGCTCTGCAGGCTTTGCCAGAGAGCATGTTGTCCGGGCTAATAATCTTCATGGGAGGATGCCCAAGTGTATAAATTAGCTCTGGGTGGATTAGCAAGATTTTCCTGCCTGCATCCATCAGAGCGCACATTTTGGGGCAGGGTGTATTGTGCTTCTCTGGATAAAAATTGTCCTGGATCCTGTGGTTCTTGTCAGGGATGTGTCGGTTTTCACCAGCCAAAGGCGTGATGGCCTTTTGAAACAAGGCTGGACATTCATTATCGGAGAGGTTAAGCTGCATGAGAGCTATTTAATTACAGTCCTGTGATGGCTTCTGCATGCTTTCCCTGGAATTGATTGTACGTTCAGGAAGGTGTGTAAATCAAACAACCGGCACATCAGGCGGGGGGGCTGAGCAGGAGGAATTATTGGATGCCCTCATAAAACTTTAAAAGGCTTGAATGTCAAGTTTAAACTCTTGGGGCCTTAAAACTTGAGTCTCAAGGCACTTCTACCTGCTGTTTCATCACATAAGCTTTTCACTGTTCATGAGTTGCAAACCCAAGATGATTATGACTTCTATTTCCCTGCAGTGTATTTAATTTCCCTTTACTGTTGTCATCATACCCATGTCTGAACCACCTTTCATCTCCTCCTACCACTCATCATCCTTTCAGTTGTAGCCAGTGATGCATAGGGTTTTTAAATAGAGTGTTCCTCGTAGGCTCTTATATCAAAATCTGTTTAACCTCTGGTGCTTTCAAGCTTAAGGCAAAATCACTGCGTATTAGCAGTTCTAATGCGTAACTGCACTCAACAGGAGAGTTAGCAAATCTGCAGCGTGATAGCGCGGCGCGGAGGGGCTAAGTGTGCCGCCAGCTGCGCCTGGCTGCTCAGCTTCACTCGGGCTGCTGGAGCCATGGGTGCCCTCCCGCTGGATGCTGCGGCCGCCGGGCACCTCCTGTGCCCCCCGGCTGTGGGTGCCCACCCTGGTGGACCAGTCCTAGCGGTGGAAGGGCTGGAGGTGGTCCTGAACCCATCAGGCAGAGTGAGGAAGGCAGTGGGCTCATCCACCCTAACACCGAAGAGAGGCTTGCTTTCTTTTTCATTTCCTTGCAATGCATTTTTCTGGGGAAACACCAAGTTTCTCATCCTCTGTTGTCCCTGTGTTCCGGGGAGCCCCCTGCATCCTCCCTGCTTGATCTGTACGTCTGTGTGCTCTGTCTGTCACCAGTGTGGTTTTAGATGTTGGGCCTCGGCTATAGTATTTGATTGCAAACGCATCATCCAAAATGTTTTACGTGATACTGTAAGCGATACGGAGATTTGCAATCAGATAAAAGTAGCAACATCCATAGCAATGATTAAACTGGCAATGTAGCGGCCCAAATTTTAATTTTGAGAAATGTTAGGGTCACATGTGGTTGAATCTCGCCTTTTTTTTAGGGTTAGCTGGAGCAAAGCAACAACATGCGACAGTTCCTAATGTCTCTGCCAGGAGCTAGCTCAGGAGAGCTGCGTTGTGTTGCTGTTTCTGTGGCATCTGCAATTTCTTCATATTAGTTCCTTCCTCACCCCACAAACCAACCCCTGTAGTAGCAGTCTGTAGCAAAACCAACAGAAAGTGCATCTGGGGAGGGGACCCCGAATTCAGCTTTTGCCCCCCCCCAGTTAACTCAGACATTTGTTGGGTCAAAGCAGCAACACCTGTGACAACAGAACTCACAGATGATGGTTTGGTTTAGTAAGTGTTCCATAAAATGCCCACTCAGTGCATGATTCTTCGTTAACACTGAAGTCCAGGGAGAATCCTATTGTTTGATCATTATGCAAGAGAGAAAAATTCTATGCTAGACCTATACAATGCTCATTTCCTACAGTAAGTGAGCCTCTTGGCTCAGTTTAAGGTTTCTTGCCTATTTCCAGCCCACATATTTATTCTATCAGTCCAGTTTTATAACATGCTAGAAATAATTCACTCAATTTTTTTCAAAGAGTCAGAAACCATTGCTAGGCATTGGATTGCAGAGTATCAGAATGCTTTGCTAATGAGAAATGGGCAAATGAATCTAAGGAAATAACTCCACTTTCCCTGAATATTTCCTCATGCCTGGGACCAAACCCAAAGCCAAACTAGTAGGATGGATTTGTGTTTTTCCAATGTTGTTTCTGATTGCTTCTCACATCCCATCCCTGCTTTGGAGCTTGGGTTTGGATAGAAGCAGCAATGCTGAAAGGTTTTGAAATGGTTGTTTCCGTCCTGTCCCTGGCCCAGTCAGCCACAGAATTAATTAGAAATTTTCGTGGAGCCTCTGAAAATTCATTTTCAGCCATGAACTTTGGGGAAGTCTTTGGATGGCCTGGGAGAGGCTGTGTTCGGGGGCTTTCAAAGCCAACCAGCAAGGTTATCGCTTTGGCAATGCAAACTCTAAATTGGAGATCACGGAGATACATCTTCATTTGGTTGTATTTCAGTACCGCTGCTAAGGTGCAAAGAATAAAAGGTTGAAGGAAGGTTCCTCATCTCAGCCCATTTTTGTGAGGAGAAAACGGGGTGCTTTGATTCAGCAAAACCTCTTCGGTTGTTATGATTTGGTTTTGCAGACCTCAAGCCTGGGAGGTTAGGGTCTGGCTTCTATTATATTCCAACCAGAAAGTTCCTGGAGAAGAGGTACTCTGCTCAAACCGTCTTGAACTTGTCCTAACTTCAGTTTAATCCCAGTAAAACCTGAATTCTCAGCTGGTTAAGGATCTGTTTGTCACTGTCATTAATGTTTTTCAAAATGCTGTGTAGGATTTGATAGACAAAGGAGCTCTTGTAGGATATTTATCATACACACACACGCACACACGAATGTATATATATTGCAGTATTATGAGGCTCTCTTTCATTTGACCACAGTGGTTTCTACTTAGCCACAGAAATCTCCTGCATATACTGGCCAGCTCCTATTTTCATTTGTGCTGGGGTGAAATCAAAATCTGCTCTACGTGCATCAGATGCAGGCAGACAGTATGGCAGCACTGTGCCACCAGGGGAGAGCTCTGCGCTGAATTTTGTCCTGTCCCTCTCTAGTCCTTGGCGAGCTGCAGGCTAAAATGGACCAGAACGAGCAAAACGAACATGGTTATTATGTGCTGGCTGTACTGGATGGGAGCAATATTGAGAAATTTAAGCTGCATCCTTATAAATGCTCTTACAGTTTATGCACATGACTAAATTAATAGCAGGCATAACTCTTTTAAAAGTCACTTGACTTTAATTGACATATCAATATAATTGGCAATTATCTTAATTGATATACATGGCATAAATATTGTGCTCTGGAAAGCTTCCAGTCTTTCTTTATTAGACTATTAAGCCACAACATATGCAGATTACATGGAAATACCACTGAGGCATTTGTTAAAAGAAATGCCTTTCTTATGTCTCTTTCTTATGTTTTGTATATATATATATATATATGTATGTACATATGCAGAAAACAGTTGTAAGGACATACTGAGCATTGTCAATACAGTCTTTTAAACAATTTCAAATGATTCCACTAAAGGGTTTCTACAAGTTTCACACTCTGCTTTTGTGGAAATCAGCTTTCAAGTCAGTCAGGCTAGAGATTAGATCCAAAGATTTAAAACCCCTATAGATCAAAAGCAGATGCTCTTAGAAGACATTTCAGCCAAGACAAGCCGTCTGGGGACATTGTTACAGCGGGAGAAGACAATTTATCATTAAAACATGAAAGCCTCTGTTCAATAATAACCAGATGTATTAAAAAAAAAAAAAAGGAAAGAAAAAGAAAAAAGAGAGAAAGAAAAAAATAGGGGTGTCAAGGTCTTGATTCATTTGTCTCCCACTAGAAATCATCTTTATCCCATACTTAGGAAACGAGTGCAGATTCTTTGATGCCAAGACATAATATAAGAAAAATTGAAACATTTCACATTGTAAATCCTTGGCAATTGTCAAGGAAATTTTAATTATATAAAATTCTGTGATGCCGTAGGTAAAGATAAGGAGCAATCAAGTTAAAGAGCAGTTTCCGTGACTTATAATAAAAAGGGGGGAAGATCCAATAGAAGCTTTCAGACTCTTCTCTCTTTATTTGTAGTGGTTTTCACCTTTTCCCATCAACTGCTCTTTCACTCTGAGCTAATGCAACTCAGTGATAGTGCTTAGCTTTAACCTAACACTTCCCCTCCAAATATTTCGTGAATTTTGTTTAAGCCATCCCCATATAGAAGAGGGATTACTGTGAGCCATAGACATGTAGGGAAACCAAGGCACAGAGAAATGGGATGACTTGCCCCTTAATATGCACCATACTGATAGGAGAGACAGGAAGTGAAATTTTTAAGATTTTGTTTTTCCAGCCTCATTCTCTAACCACTAGAGAGCATCCCTTCCCAGTGAAATAAACGTATAGCTCCGCAAGGCAGGAAATGCATTTGCTGCCAGTATATGGGAAGTGGGAAGTCCTCTTCACTCCCTATGCTTGTTTTACAGGCCATGCTATAAGGGAGTGGGTGTGATTAACAACATTTGTTATAATATATTTAAAATCACTTCCAGGTCTGTGGTTAGATGTTTCAGGCAAAAGTTCTCTGGAGAACAAGTACATCTAAGGACTCCGAGCGAGCAATGTGAAGTCAGGACATGTTCTTTGGCATTGCCACCAAGCAGGACACAGAGCAATCTGCTGAGCTCCCTGAGCCACCCGCGAAGTGAGACGCAAACCTTATTGCTTTTCTCGTTGGAATACAGCGAAACTTTCTGAAAGGCGTGTGACACGCACGTATTGTCAGATAGGTGGGAGGGAACTTGTTGAAATACGTTCAGAACGAAAATTTTGGTCAGTCAAAAGGGGAGAACTGTCCGTCCTCCACAAATCCAGAGGAGAACACACAGCTTCAAGGGTTTTTTAATACCTGCTCTGAGCCAGGCAGATTTGAACTGAGGTCTCTGATTCCCTAGGTATCCCGAGGGATGAGTTCGCTGTCTATGACTGTGAATAAAACCTTCGTCCTGGACTTGGGGAATCTTCCCAATAAAACTGTTGTCAAAACTAATAAAGAAAGAGATTGCCAGGTTGAATAAAAATATGTGAACCTCTTTTGCCTACCACATTCAGTATCTTACTTGTGAGGCTGTATAATCGTCTGCTTTCTGTCTAGCTTCTGCTTGTGGTGTCTTGATAGGGGTTTGGAAGAAGGAACCAACTGGTCAGACAGGAGAATGGGATGATTAGCCATTATCGGCAAACGGCAGTGTTAGAGAGGGGATGGAAGACAATTCAGCGAACAGCACATAGACTCTATCACCAGAAATGTGAAAGGTGTAGGACGTGGTGGTGTGTGGATTTCTGCTGCTCACGGAGCACAGAGCACAAGTCACAAGTCTCCTGTCTGGAGGTGGTTTATGGGTTCTGATGGAGCCCTGCTCGTAGGGTTCAAAAACAGGAGATTTTGTCAGGGTGAAAACATTTTCCAGGAAAAGTATAAGGAGACTGTGCCAAGGTCTGGAAAGCATATCAGCATGCCTGCCCTCTAGGAACTGGAAGCCTTTAACAAACTAATTGCATTCCTTTTTCTTTAGATGAGAAAAGAAAGACATTACCATCCTCTAGTCCAACAAGAACAGCTCTGCTATAAAGTCTTCAGCTTTCCAGAAAACTCAGCTTGGGTTAGCTGGAGAACTGTCACCATGGAAAAAAAATTGAATTAATTGTATTTTTGCTTCTTCTCTGTGCGCCAAGCACCATTCATTTCAAACAAATCTGTTTACTGTGCTTAGCATAGTAACGTTGATGTAAAGTATCAGGAAAGTGTGAGATGGATGCCAGCTTTTGACTATGCTGTTGATGACTGTGAAGGCACATGTGGTGGTTCAGAGAGCAGTGCAGACCTGCGGGGCCCCTGGGGATGACAGCGCTTCAGTGACACGTTTGCAACATGCAGCTATTGGCTGAAGGTATAGGGTCTGGTGTTGGGATTTCTGCTGTTTCGAGTGGGGTTCATCTCCTCTTCATTCAAGAAAAAAACCCTGCGCATCTGCCTTGGAAGGCACATGTTCATTAGCAGAGTGGGATAAAGGAGAGAAATCAGGCCCAGGGCCAGATTTACAGCAACGCTGTCATCAGAAGGCTGAGCACTGAACTTCTTGTTCTGATTTCACCACAGAAGATCTGACTTAATTGGATCCAGGCTGGGTCTGTACATGGATTTGGAAACCCCAAAAGTCTGTGAGTTCACATCTGGGGTTCCTGCAGGAAAAACTGGAGAGAAGAGGCTCTTCGGCAGCGAGGGGAAGAGAAGATTAAGGAAAATAGGACTGACAAAAGGGAATGACGAGTAGAAATATTTATCCCTTCATGGCCACATGTTGTTTCTGGTGTACCTGTATGTTCTGCACATGTACAAGCTCACCTGTGCTGCTCTTGTGCCGGTGCCCCGCGCAGCCTGTGGTGATCCCAGCACCTGTTTGTGAGAAGGCAGAGATCCGCCAACATGTGGTTGTTGATGGCCCTGACACTGTGGTTGTTGTAGCTGTGCCTAAACAGAAGTTGCTCAGGGCACACCAAGTGGTTCGTGTGGCCACATACACCATTTACACAGTGTGGGAGATCACACACATAAAAGTTTAGTGCAGAAGTGCACAAGCACAGACTCACACAACCCTCGGGCCTTTTCTGTTAACAATCAGACCCATAAAGTGCATTAAAATAAACCTATTTTTACAGCTCTGCACTGCTGTTCAACCAAGCATTTCAAGAAGCAAACAAAAGCACCCACTACTCTGGAAATATGAGACTTCATTCCTATCCAGGAGCACAAACTGTACTCAGGAGGGAGTTATGAAACCCTGTTTAAGTTCAGATTTGTATTCAGTTTTACATACCTTTGGTTCACCTTTCTGTAGGAGGTGTTTTTACCTTTGATAGCTCTATACTTTTGTTGACAAGCCATTTCCAAACAGTTTTTCCTCGGGCTTATGAGAACGTGTGGCAGAAACAAGTGAGTTTTTTTCTTTTCCCTTTTTCCAATGTAAATAGAAACAAGAGGACAGCATGTTCAAGCGCAGAGGCCCTTCTTGCCAGCAATTTTCCAGCTGCCTACCCACTGGATTACAGAGGGCACGAGAAGCCAGCACCCTTCCCCAGCCCGAAGCACCCGCAACTCCCTTGGTCACAGCCCCTTCACATCTCATCCCTCCTGGTCACACAGCCCCGGACTGAATTTCTGTTCAGGCACCCAAACACTTTGTGGCTGGAGACCTCCCATTTGCAGCTAGGGCCACCTCATAGCACAGGCTTCAGGATTCGGAGCGTAGCGAGAGGTGACTTTGGGCTGGAGAAGCAGCTATGGTCAGAGAGGCATCCTCTGAGTCTCAGTTCCTAGCTCTAACACAAAAAATAGTAATTCTTTATGTCTTCAAAACTGTGTCTTACAGCATCCAGAACAAAAGGGTCTTGATTTTATTCAGAGATCCAAACGCAAAACAAAAGAGCCTTTATAAGAATTGATTGTAAATGTAGAATTGTTTCTTCTTCTTCTACTTTTTCTTTGATTTCCGTGCAATCCTTTCAAATAACATCCCAAATCCTTTTGTGTCTGTTGAGCTAAGTGAGCCACTTATTTTTCCCAAACTGCTTGGCTGTAAGAGCTTTAAATATTGCAACACTTGACATAAAACAAAGATTTTTGCTGATAAGCGTGTGTAATGGTTCAAATCTGTTCCAGCGAGCAAATCTGGTTTCTCAAAGGTAAATGATACAAAAAAACTGGCCTTTGATTAAATATTCCAATCATTGCACGCTAATGGTGCATGAAGCTGTGATTTATCAGCCAAAACAATGTGCTGGAAAATGAACATAATTCATTAAGCTTGAACCAAACTCCACTTGAGCTTTCCACTCACAATAATTCTTAGGAGAGGGAGTCTGGTGTCATGCAGCAGAGGCCTGTTTGGAGCAGAGTTTCTCGTTTTTCATTCTGCTCTGCCATTGCGACGAGCTCTTTGCCACCCGAGCCGCGCTCGGCAGAAAGCAAACACCCGAGCATCCTGAGCACAACGCAGCTCTTCCAACCATGAATGAAGACGACAAGGAGTTGTTTTAACTCATGCTGTGCGCAAGCAGAGAGCTAAGCATTACCGCACAGCTTCAGCAGAGCCTGGCATGGCCCTCCTGTGGCTGCCTGCGGGAGGAGGCCCTGGTGGCAGATCCCCTTGCCTTGGCCTCCTGCCTCTGCCTTGCGAGAGCAGCGCTGTGCATGAGGGAGATAATTACGTGTCAGGCCACAACATGTTTATTTTCAGGGCCGCCGATGTGAGCCGGGGACATAGCTTGATCAGAAGCGGTTTCATGCTCTTTGCTACCTCCGAAGGGTGTTTGACAGGGCTCGAATGCAGCGCTGGAGCTGGTGTGGCTGCTGCTAGCAACACGTGCTGCTCTGTTTTGGGAACATCCTGGGGCTGGCTATCATGGAATAACAAGGGGTTAGGTCTGTTTATTAAAAAAATATGCCTGTTTTGTTACTATGCCTTTACTACAAAAGCAGTCGCGGGAAGGAGAGGAGATGATGCCAAACTGATAGTTGGTGTGGCTCCGGAGGTTTGTGATACCGCTGAGGTATTTGTGCCATTAGATTCAACCCTTAGTGTAAATCAGGGTCAGGAAGCAGTTTAGTCTGTTCCCCATAGTCTCAAAACCTCAAAACCACCGTGATTAAGTTCCTTCTCACCCACTTTGCACATCCAGCCCAACACCGAAGACGTAAACCAGAAGAATTTCCTGCCCTTCACATCACTTTATTTCTGTGTTCGCACACACGGAAGAGAAAATAACAAAATGATTTATAAAGTTTAACCAAAACCGACTTGTCAAGCCCGCGAAGCTTTAAAAGGAGACAAGGGGAGAGGGAGGAAGATATTTTTGGCAAGAGAGGTGTATACAAGTGTGAGGAATTCGCGCCCTGGCTGATAGGTGGTCACGGGGCTGGAGCAGCAGCGGAGCTCGCCGGCTGCACTGCGCCAGAGGGCAGCCGGGTCATTGCTGCTCCGAATGAAGCCAGAAGCCCATTTATGATGGGAAAAGCCCAGAACTGCTCGGGAATGTTGCCTGAAGTAGGGTACATGTGCTAACATCAAGCTGCATAGTTGCCGTGTGTTTTGCCCACGTTGCTGCAGCACAGGATTCCCGAACTCCAGTTTGTCCCCTGCCCTCCATGGTCCATCTAGGGCTGAGGAAGCAAACGTGGTGGTGGGGCATCACATCTACTGTGGCTTTTCTGTTCCAGAGCTGGCATGGAGTGTCCTCTTTGTCCAAGCTTGTCGGTTTCCATCAGGGATGATGGATTGCCCTGCCTATAGAAGTAGGTTACACCTGTGGTTAGCTGGCAGGGTGCACGTAACTGTTCTGGGAAGCTGGCGTGCCACCGCTGCATCAGCTCAATCAGACGCTGGTGTGATTGACTAATTTGCTTCTCCTTTGATGTAGCAGAAAGCACTTGACAATTTTGGAAGAGGGAAGAAGGGAAAAGCCCTCTCACCTCTGCTGCGTTGTGTAAACAGAGCGCTGTGGGCTGTGCTGATGGTGTTAGACCATGACCGAGTCCTGCCTCTTGGGAATGGATCAAAGCTGGCCTCTGCGGCTGGAAAAGAAAGTGTGGTGCTAGTCAGGGAGTGGGATGGATGAGCTCCTTGTTCAGCTTGGTTCAGGGAAATCAAAGGATGCTGCAGGCTGTGAAGGCACACCAGCAAATCATTGCCGATTGAGGAGTTCATGGCACTGTAGACTCAAGAAGCACAGGAGGTGGGGAGCGGGTTGTGCTCAGGGAAGGCTGAAGGTGTGGCGGTGGATGGCATGTAGCTGTTGTGTGGACACCGGTGTTCCCCTGCCTGCTGCGTTCCCTCTACTGCTGGCTCTCTTTAAGACTTGAATTAGGTCCCAGGGTAAGAGCTATGATCATAAGACGAGCCTGCTGTTTTTAGCGACAAGACCTTTATAAGTGGACAGAGTGCTAAAGAGGGAGGAATGAGTATAGAGAAAATGATGATTAAACGCCCTGGAGATCTAGGAGTTTTTCCAAGCTCTGGAAAACTCACACTCTCCGTAACACCTTTGGAAACTCCTGCATCATCTTGGCCCACCTTGAGCAGACTGAGTGCACTTCCTTTCATCCGCTCTTTATTTACATTATCAGATCTTCTGAGCAGATACCATTTTCTATCAGGGTTTCTACAGTACCTTCCAATAGATACAATGTCATAGTGAGTTGCAGGCAGAGGCACAGGTCTTCCAAGGTACTCAGGTGCCTAATTCCTTTCTAGTTAGATCAGCTTCTGTTCACTTTGGAGACCTGGGCTTAAGTCACAATGGACCACAAATGATCCTGCTGGCACGCTGCAGACTTTTGCAAAGTAATAAAATATTTTTTTACATTTAAAATCCATGTGCCTGCATTGCTAACCTCTCAGACACATTTTGATTTATTGGAGGACACAAATTTTAACCTTCAGCTTCCTTCTCAATATTCATTCATTACTTTTTCCATTGTAGTTTACATTCCCTGTTGCTAAAACTAACAAAACGTTCATGTTAACAGAATGCCTTCTCCCTGCTGGGCCCCAAATTAAACATTCCTGGAGAGGCAGGAGGCAGTTGCTTTATTCTGCGTTGCAAATTAACATGTTTGCATAACTTAATGGTCAGTGCATCAGACAGGAATTCCAGAACAGATCAATCTTCAGCGCCGTGTTTGACTTCACGGGCCAAGCATCCTTCCCTCTGTACGGCAGTGCTGCGTGGCCTGCTGGAATGGCCTCGTGGTAGGGGGCTATCCATCACTGGCTTTGCGTCTGGTTTCTGTGAGGAAACCACAGAGGAGGAAAATACGTCAAGTAGCCTACTGAAAAGCAGACTTATCACTTCGCAAAGCGGCGTGCAAGTGGCAGCACATCCCATTGAGAAAAATGGCTCCAGCTTATGCAGGAGAGGACTGAATTCTTCCACCTTCAGTGGAAGGACCTTGAGAAACCATCTTTGCTTTCAGCTGTAGCGCTCAGCGCTGCGATACCCCAGCGGAGGGGTCTGGGAAGCTCCACTCTGGTTCTGCCATCTCAGCTGCTGTTGTCTCAGCTGCAGCGTGTGAGCTGCTTTGGAGGAGGAAACCGCCCATGAGCATATTATTTCCTGCCCTGTGCTCTGAAGCATTTTCTTCTTTAAGAAAACATGTCAGGATTCTTCCTAAATGTACTCTTTTTTTTTTTTCTTTCTCTCCATTTCCCTTGCCAAGTTGAGGCCCGATCCACTCTCAGTCAGATAAATGGAAAATACTCCCCAAAGGGCAAAGGTGTAAAGGATGGTTTGGATTTGAAAGAAGAGTAGGGGAAGTTACTGTGCTTACCCTTTTGACTGATGCACAAATTGCACGGAGTAGCAAGTAGTATCACCAATATTTCCGAAATCCTGGGTGGTGCTACCAAGCTCACAAGGTGCTGATTGAAATCATTACTACATACCTCGCTATTACTATTTATTTGTTTTAACAAATTGCTGAGGCAATCATGGGCAGAGATCCCAATATCCTAGCTACTATACAAGCAAAAACCTAAAAAATATAGCACAGAGTGCATAGTCTCTGAGCTAGATTTGCACATATTTATTGCCCATGAGCACAGTCTTACCCTACTTCTAGTTTCACTAAAGTCTCTGTGAGGGTGTGACAATGTTGTGGATAATATGTGCAGGGAATATTTGGCTTAGTAATTAAAATATGAACACTCTTAGGATCTGAAGCATATATTCCAATTGATGGAGCCCACACTTCATGTTGCCACATAGATCTACCCAAAAATGCACAACACAATTTTTCATAAGATTTTGTAGCAATCTGGGAATAGAGAAGGTTGATTCCCCGAAGAACTGATAGGGCAGAGTTATTAAATGGCCTCTTTCGTTCTTTGCTAGCAGATTTTCTTCAAAAGTTTAGGATTTAAAAAATTCCTGGAACTCACTAAACACACATTTTTTTTTGCCCCAGAAATATTCACACTGGTATCTTAGAACTGATAATAACTGCTCCAGAAAAATGCAACATTTTGCAGGATGTTAAGATTTGAAACATTTTTACTAGTTCTGCTTCTTAGAAAATTTGCAGGTTTTTTCATATTTATCTTATACCCCCTGCATTATTTCTCACATCAAGCTATTTCTGATCTATCCGTCTCATTCAATTTCATCTTAGTGTCATTTCAGTATTTATTTCCAGCTGGACTTCTCTCACTTTTATCTCTGTGTCCAGTCACCTCTTGCAGCCAATCAAGTTAAAATACCAGGCATTTATCACTCTCTGGTAGTATTTTCTTACTGCTTTTTACTCAACACCTTGTGTTTTTCATGTTTAAGGAACAATGGTAGGCTTCGCAGGCAGGCAGTAAACATTCTTCTTTTATTGTGCAAGTCCATTTAAAATCATCGCAATAAGCTTAAAGTTTTTTTTTTTATGTACATCAAAAAAGAATATATTGAAATTTGCAGGTAGGCAGTGGTCCTGTAAAACTTGCATTGTCCTTAATCAAGCATTGGAGTTGACAGTTTAAGTTAACAAAATCCTCAAATATCCGGGATGTGTCTTTAAAAACCAGATACCCCATTTTCTGAAATTTACTGCAGAGGACTGAATTTTTTTAGTGTATGATCATATATTTTCACTTTGTGTGTTTAGGAAATATGAAACGAATACATGTTATCAATGTGTAAGAGCTCTCCAAGTTCTCCTTATTAATAAATTCCCTCTTATGCTACAAGAAATTGTTTTGTTTGGATGGATAACCACTAACTCCTCTCTGCCATATTGCAAATTATGAAGTGGTTTTGGATGTCTGCTTTCTAAATGAGTGTATTTGATGTAATAAATGCCCAGACGTAACTGTTGTCTTAAGCTGGTCAGATTATTCATTACAAAAAATATTGCTTCGTAACAACATTAATTCTGCTCATAACTGTTCAGTGGACAATTTATGGGAATGCAGGCCGTGCCACAGCTTAATTTATAAACTGTTAGCACACGCTTTTCATTATTTTTTAATTTATTATTAGTTGTTTGAATTATCTGATGTAGACTCTATTATTTGATTGGACAACAAAAGTGTGATGAATAGGATCAAAATGAATTGTAAATTCAGATTTGTAATGCAGTAGTGTCAGGCACAAATTTATAGAAAAGGTAAGCTTTGCCTCAGAGGTCGTCCATCCGCCCACAGGATGGGTGCATGCAGAAGAAGAACAGGAAAATGGACTTTGCCACTGCACTGCTTTTATTGTCCTGGCAGCCAAGCTTCTTGCCAGTTTTATTTCATGTGAAGAAAAGTTGTAAGACAGAATCACAGAAGACAATGATGTGTAAGAGAAACAGGAGAGATAAATGAATTAGTTTCTTTGAAAATGTAGTCAAAAGGTGTCACAAGACAACTGAAAATATAAACTAACTCCCTGATACCAAATGAGAGATAGAGGATGTTCTTGAAGAGTCCTGGAGGTTAAGAAAATCAATAGCCAAAGAGAAGAAGACAGCAAAATAGAGGCATGGGCACTATCATCAGCATGATGGGTCTCATAGCAACAGTCTGGAGAATCATAGTTTAACTCAAGCTCTGAAAAAAAAAAAATGTTGTAATGACTCCAACATGAGATGGAGAGAGAAAGGATTTTTAAATCTGGATGGAAAAGAAGGCCATGTCTTACAGATACTTTGCTGGGAAAATCTGGAAGACTGACTTAAGTTGGATGTGAAGACCTACAGAGTAGTCCAATAGATGAGGACACCCACCCATACTGTGAGCCTGAAGGATGGGCAGGGGGCATGTTGCTTACAGTGATCAAAGGAAGATGGAGAGGGCCTGAGAGAAAAAGACACCAAGCCTTGTCTAACCATAGTGAGCCTGAAGCTGGTGATCGGACGTCCTTAAGGAAATGCAGGAGAATTGGGCCAGAACTTCTCATAGCACAGGAAGGAATTACTCTCACCTACAGGACCCATGATTTTCCCCGGAAGGGAGGAGGTGGAACTGGTGTCTGTAGGTTGAATAACATGTATTACAGGTGTTGTACTGACTAAGGGAGAGGGGAGAGTTTTTCAGGAATTTGGTGAGTCTGGTGGTATAAGGTCAATTTTGTCTTAACTAACGCTGGTCATGTCCTCAGCAGCCATCTGCTTGAATCTGATCTATAGTGTGTGCATAATGCAGAGGTGTGTGAGGTTGCAAGTTGTGTAGGCTTTCTTTCTCTGTTTACTTTCATCCTATATATAAGTATAGGATGAAATATATATATTCATATATAAGGATGAATGATAAGTTAGATTTTGGATGTACACCTTGCAGTGCATACAATGAAAATACAAGTATTTGTCCTAGGAAACAGTACTTGCTTTGGTAGCAGCAATTGGGTTCTTCAGTTTGGAGATGCACATCCAAACCAGCACAGACAGCAAAATATTCATTGTATCTGCTGGTTGGCCAGCAATGCAGGGGAAGGTTCAAGCCATTCAACAATATCTGTCATGAAGCTGCTATTTATTCTTCTTTATTATTCTAAAGTTCCATGTGTTTTTGCTATTCTGTGAATATGCTGGTCTGGCAAAGTTCTTACAGATCCCTAAAAAGGTGACTGTTTTTAGAATTATGTGTTGTTTCTGGTTTCTTTTTTTTTTTTTTAATTTTATTTTATTTTTAAATAGCTAGAAATCAATTGATCTTTTTGTAACTGGCAAGCAGGGCTAAAGCATACTTAGAGAAAGCTATATCCCATGGAATTCTTGGCTAGCTTTCTTAAACTGTGGCAGGACATCCTGATGCTATGAAATTACATGGAAAAAAAAGTCTTGGAAGAAAAGGTTGGGATTAGTAGCTTTGTTACTGAATGGATTTGATGAGTTCCTGCTTTGATAGGAACATTATGATGTTGAAAAGTAACAAAATCTTTGAAGAGCTCTGGCAGATTTTGAAATGAAAATTGAATGCAAAACTCTGGAACGCTTTAAAGAATAGGCACTTCATGTTTATTAAGCCCCCTCCATGACTTACAGGTACAGAGCTTGTCTTTACAACAGAAACATCTGGCTTCTTTGCTGTCTTTATTAAATTATTCCAGTGATTCAGGGGGGAAAAATAGCACTGGAAGAAGGGGGAAGTAAAGCAAAAAAAGATACATTTACAGAGAGGGACAGCGAATAATGCCATAATTTCCCTCTAGTTGCACCCCAAATATTGCATGGGGTGAGCCTGACACAAGGGGGAAGGAGAGGGAAAGGGAGAGAGCGGACATCTGGACAAGCAGTTTTTCAGATTAACAGAAATTTGTGACATGTTACTTGGAAAAGATGTAATTAAGATTTATTTATTTTTTGAATGCTCTGCTCTTTTGTATTGTTTTAGCACACATGGCATTCATATAAATCAATTATAATAATAATAGCCTATGAATATAGCGTCTCATCCACAGCCCACTGAAGTCTATGTGAGGCTTTCCATTGACTTCACTCGGCACCGAGTCAGGCTGAGAGCCTTTGATCAAGCAGCAACAGCCATCAAATTCCCCCACGTCCCTCTGTGTGGGAGAGGTGGCAGTTCTCATTGCACATTTTGCTGTTGGACACGGCAGGGAAGAGTGCGTGTGGGTGACTGGTGGCGCAGAAGTCAGCTTTTTGGTCACCTCTCCTTCACCACCGACCTCGCCTGGTTCCCGGTGGACAGGTTTTTGTTGCTGGGCTTCGCAGGTTCATTTGACTGCTGGGAAGCTAAGAGGGTTGTGTCAAGGAAGTCTTCATAGGTGGGTCATGCTGACACAAGGGAGTGGGAGATACTGAAAAATCTGATGAATCTTTCCTGAGGAAAACACCGCATTCTTAACCTTAACTCCAATCCTGACTCCCAGCTTTGGCATGGCCTAAGGCCAACCAAAGGCCTGCTGAGGCCTCCTGAGGGCCTGCAGCTTTGGAGGGGCCCGGCAGAACATATATGCAGTCAAAAAGGATCCAGAAGCCGCCAATAAGCTGAGTTGAGTTATCACCAGAAAGGTTTGGCCACCAGAAACAGTTCTGAAGCAACACACCCAGCTTCCCAGTTGTGCTAAGGGCACATACAGCGTGCTATGGCAGCTCAGCTGACAGGCCATAATTGCTTTCTCTATGAAAGTACATTTGTTTCTGAATGTGTGACCATGTGTAAGATAAACATGGGGACTGGGAAAGCAGTGTTACAAAAGCAACATTATATTCTTGGTTTTAGCCAATCAGAAAAGTAATCAACTCATCTTTAGCTCAGCTATGACTTCTATAATTCATTCATTTAGCTACTGTCATTTCCCCAGTAAATGCTTTCTGAATGTAGAACTAGGAAAAAAATCTATTGTTTAAAGCAAACAATTCCATGCCACATTAAACACGGTGGTTTTCTCTTCATTATCTGTTGATGAAAAGGGAAAGATGTCTCCCTAAGAAAAATACTATTACATTAACATAAGAAATGATGGTAAAGGAGTAAATCACATTCCCTATGTAACCACATAGCAGAAAAGAGTCCTCATTTCTTAGTGTCTTTCCATTATTAGTGAAATCCAGACTGCTTGGAATTACTTTTAAGCATATGCATTCATAAGTAGAGTAGGAATAATTCATTTAGTTTTGAACAATTGTGTTCCAAATAAATTCCATTCCATGGAGCTAGTAGTGGCTATTTGGTAAAAGAGGAGACAAAAAAAGAGACAGGCCTTGCTCAGGCTATGGCAATTTGGATTCATTTTCTAAAGGGTAAAGTTATTTTGTGCTCTGTATTTGAGCCTGGAACAAACAAACTCAGACATGTTTAATGGAAAAGATATTACACTAGTAATTTTTACACTATTGATATGCCAGCAAAGCCCTAATCCAATGTCTGTTAATGCTGGTTCATGAGGCTTGGTCGACTCCAGTGGTCTTTGGAGTAGACCCAGGACAGTTTTCTTGTACTTGGTAATAATCCTACTGCAGGGTAGAACCTGATACCCAGAATTCAACAGGAATTTCCTCATTTATTTTCTTAATGTTTGAATCAGACCAATGTGGTGATACTCACCCCACCCTATGTTAACAATCTCAGGATTTGGTGTCTCATCATTTAGGCTTACCTTATTATGAAAGGACAACACAGATGCATTCAGAGGGCGACTCAGCTCAGCGCTCTCAAGCTGCTGGCTCTGGCTGGCTCTGGCTGGATGCTTCCAGGTCTTGATGCACTGGGATGGAAAGAGCCTGACTGGTGAGATTAGGCAGCTGGCTATGAGACAACTGAAATCAGATCAAATCAACCCCAACTCAGCTGATCACCATGTGGCTGACTAAGAGTGTTCTTAGTGCATAAAAGATTCAGACAAATTACTTGGCACTTGAAGGTCATTGGGAATGTCATAGAGAATCAAAACGATAACTTTAATTTGAATAACCACGAGTGTAATAGAAACAACAACAACAAAAAAGTAATGAATGCAGTACTTTCTGTTTTCATCTAAAAAAGCAACTAGTCGCAAACACATAAGAAGGAGGACAGGACATGGACAAATCTTCAGCATTTACAAATAGTGTGAAATGCTGCCATCCTGAGAATTGTTTTGATTAGTAGCAGTATCAATTTCTGAAATGAGATCAGGGCTCACTGTAGATGGTACAATGTAAGTGCATGGTAAGGGATGTCCCCTAAAGAGCATGGAGAGTACTAAACAGAGCTAGTATTAGAAGAAAGCAAAGCTAAGTGACTTGCGAAAGCTTGCTCCATTGTTACTCAGTGAGAGAGCCCAGACTAGGACCCGGCACTCCCTTCTCCTTTTCTGCTGCTCTGTTCTCCCATTTTTGGACAAAATTAAAGAACAGGGATTTCAATCCTAAATGAAATTATTACTTGAAATTGTTATGCGGATTTAAAGAGGAACCTTGACTCATGTTTACAGTAGACACATACTTGTGTTAGTCTTTGGGATTAATGCATTCTGCTACTCTTTCTTTTCCCTTGAAATCATTTGTGTTGGTTTTGCAAGCATGTACAACTTCTCACTGGCCAGGAGCCATCACCGCTTGGGCTGTGTGCTCTCCTTATCTCCCCAGCTAGTCAAGTTCAGGCATGATCAGTCTTTATGTGGGAGATCGCCAAGGAGAATCCAGGGTGCCAGAGGAGCTGCTGGTGAGGTTTGCGAGGTGGGTTTTCTCCCTCTTGAGTCATCACGGAAGCTGTGAGTCAGCCCAGTGTTGGGGGGTGGCACATTGCCTTTGCAAGTGAATAATCCACTGGTGCTGCTTAATATCAAAAGGATGCCTTTTGATAAAAAACAAACAAAAAAAAACAAATATTGTCGAATTTCAAAATTATCAAAAAACAAATTTATTTTTGATTAAACAAATTAATGATTAAACAAATTAATTTTTGATTATTTACAAATAATCAAAATTATCAAAACAAATGTTTTTGATAAAAACAAAACCAAAACAGAACAAAAAAAAAAAAGGCAAAGTGTTTTAGTGTTTTAGGCTTTGCCTTAAATAAATACTTGCTTTACTGATACTTATCTTAGATGAGCAAGGGAAGCCATGATGAAACACAGTGAAATGTTTACACTGGAGTAAAGGTTGGTAAAGGTCTGCTCAGTCTCCTTGCTCAGGGCCCTAGGAATACTCAGGGAAAGTAAGACTGGCCTGAAAAATAATGAAGAGAATTGCCCTTTCCACATAGGATGTCATTCAGTAAGCAGTGGAACCAATTGCTGTAGAAAGGTGCCTGGAACATCACATTTAAAGAGGGCTGAAGAGGAGATCAGTGTGGCCGTACCAAGCTCCAGGGCTGTCACACGGAGGTGCTGCTCAGAGCCATCTGCTTTTGCAGCCAAGATATTCAAGAGCACACGTCTCTGGTGAGAGGTGGAGTTGCAGGCTATTTTAGACTGTGAAGAGGAGGTGCAGGGGTGATCGAATAGCACCCTATAGCTATTTGAAAGACAATTACAAAAATGTCAGTGACAAACTGTAAGGAATGCCAGAAGATAAACCAGTGAGCAATAACAAATGACAGCTTGGGAGGCTGAAGTTACACATAAGGAAAAATTTTTCATTAGGAGGGTGGAGGAGCACTGGAAGCACTCCTGGTTACCCAAGCTGTCATGGTATCTCTCTACTTGGAGGCTTTCAAGGCTTGGCTAGACAAAGCTTTGGCTGACCTGACCTAATGTCAGCATTAGTCTTGCTATGAGTGGGAGGTTGGACCGAAGACTTGTAGAGATCGCTTCCAACCAGCATTTCTGTGATCTTGTGATATCCAGTGTGGAATTTTCTTTAAATTATGTCATTAAAGGTCGACTCTGGGGGACTTGCCAGTCTCCATTACAAATCCCTTGTCCTGATTTCCCTTCTGCTGGTGTCTTTGATCACCTACACTGCCAAATCACATCATACTAACTTGCAGCATATCTCAAGCAATGCACCTACATAAAGAGTGTTCTCTGTGCTTGCTGGAAAAATCTTTGCAAAACAAAAAGCATGGGTGTGCTTTATGTGGTGCATGCACTGCCTTCTACAAGTCCATTTGTCTGGCCAATAGCCTGAAAAATCATTGTTCGCCCCCAGTTGGCATTATTTATGCCAGCTTTATTTCTAGAGAGGTTGTGAAGTACTTCCTGCATATTTATTTGAATCCTTGGTTACTAGCTTTATCTGACAAAAAGACAACTCCAGCTTTAACCAGCCCTTGGCCACACCATAGGTTACCTAGTACCAGTCCATTATGAAGTCCTGTGGCATGAAAAACCCACACATATTCAGTGAAACTATGAGAAAATAAGGAAGATTTGAGGCTGTATAGTTCTGCCTGCTGTCTCTCATTGCTATTGCCATAGAGAGACAGCCATAGCAGGCCCCCATCTGAAGTGCAGCCAGACATATTTTATATAATAAGAAGATATTTTGAAATATTTAGGCAGATAAGTGAAAAGCAAGTGGCAATCTACTCCTTTTATTTTTTTATATATTTTTTTTTGTCAGTGGCTATTTATTTTCTGGGCTGGAATAATTTACTGTTCATTTTCTGTCCAATAGGAAAGATAAATGAGGGTGAATTCTTCAATGAGCAAAACGTACATTTGGAAACATCATTTTAGTATCAAAATGAGATTTCCATAAGACCTTGCTGAATGAAGCTGTAGCAGTATGTCTTGATCCCTCACTAGGAAGAGAAAAACAGCCAGAAATTTCAGGACTAAATCGTCTTATAGTTCATCATCTTCTTTCTTTGTTATTTTTTTGTTTATAGAAGAAGTGAATTTATTGAGCATGGAAAAATACCAGATTGACAGCTCTGGAAAATAAAAACCTCCCTTAATCCAGAGTGCAGATGTGGCACAGTCAGGATTAATGCAAAATACCTCCCTGCTATCCAAAGAAGTAATTGCAAGTTGTTTGGCAGAGGATGGATGCTTTACCCTGGTACTTATCCAAGCATGTTTCGGGGGCACCAGTGGCAGGCAGTGCTGCAGAGTGTAATAGTCAGTTGTGCTGTGAGTTTCTCTGTGCCACTTTTGGTCCCAAGATACTCTGCCAAGAGGAGCATGAAGTAAAGGAGAGGGGCAGAAGACCAAGTAGGGGAGTTTATGTTTGATAAGAAGTCACTTAAGTCACTGAACAGGCTGTCAGTAATTCACTGCGACAGAAATCATGGGGATCCAGAGTGAAACCATAGGGCTGGCAGCATTTGTGGTTTCTGCAGTGACAATCCGACCATGAGCAGGAAGAAGCTGAATTTGCCGTAAGGCTAGGGGCTTGGAGAGCTCAGCTTCCAGCTCGGGGGCTCAACACCCTAATGGTTGTGAGCTGGTTGGCACTGGTTAAACAGGTACGAGGTGGCACCGTCCGGCAGCAAGGCCGCGCGGCCTAGCGCGCAGGCAGGGACGCAGGAGGCCTGGCTTTTCTGGTTTGTTGCACTGCCTCCTGCCTGGCCCTGGGCAAGTCTTTTCACTTGTGCCTCAGCGTTTCTGTCTGTAAAATTAGGGTGTTGACATTCCAGCCTAGAGGAAAAGTGAAATTGCCTTAATCCCAGGAACATACTTCTCTCATAACACAAATCTTGAAGTCCACCTGCTGATGTCTGCTGTCAGTCATACCATGCTGTCAGTCAAAATGGATGACGGATTGTTCCACCAATACTATATAGCATGACTATATGAGACTTGGCATGCACCCACAAAGCTCCTAAGTCTGTGCCTGACTTCTGCGTTCTGCAAATGCCACCTGCCCTTGGTATTACCTATGTGCTATGGCTTTGGGTCCAACATGAATGAGGGGGGTCTTTGCACATGTACGGGCTTGGATATAGTGCACACAGAGAATCCCTCACCTCTGGAGTCAGGGAATTAATGCTTTTAAGAGAGGATCCAAGCTCTTGCCCAGTTTTTCCTCTTCACCTAACAAGCCTGTAGCCTGGGGAAAGCTGTAGGTGGTTGTCAGTTGGTTTTGGTGCAGTCAGTCTTTATTTTACATGCTTCAGGGGCACTCTGTTGTGTGGAGGGAAGGTTGTTTGTTTTTATTTTGCATTTTTTCTCTGAAGTATATGACTTTTTCATCAGGGTGAAAATCTGTCAAATGGCCATTTCAGACTGCCTAGAAATTATGAGGCTCTGGAATCTATTAAAGCATAAATGTCAAAAGAAAATTACTGCAGTTTCTCTGGCCTTTCTTGTTTCACTCCTTGATGTTAACTTTCCTTGTTTGCTGATGTGTGCTTTTTATGCAGGGATTAAAGAAAAAAAAACTCTTCTGAAGAAAGATGCTACCATTATTAACTATTTATCCATGTCTGCAATGTGCATGCTCTGTATATGTGTATATGTATGTATGTATGTAGGGTTTTCCATCAAGATAAACCGGCTCAGAAAAATGCTGTGGTTAGAAAAAAAGAGGGGTGGGGGGGTGGGGGGAGAGAGAGACCGGATGCCAGAAAACCAGAACTAAATCCTTCTCTTTTTTCACTGTGAATATTTTTGAATTATACTGTAATGCACCATAACAACAAACAACATGTTTTCTTAAATGTAAGTAGATTTGCTATTGAGGAAGTCTGTGCCAAAGCTATTTTTAAGTAACAGATGTCAGGGTCCTGAACAAAACCTGAAGTGTCTATAGCTATTATGAATTACACTTGCATTTAGAGGTGGACTGAAGATAGAGATTGTTAAATTTTACTAGATTATCTGCGAAAAGATGCCATTTAGATGACTACGTGGTATGAGATTGATTATAGCATATGTGCCAGCCCCTTCCAAAGCTTAACCTATAATCCTTGATTTTCTTTTAAAGCACCTTGTACTTCCAATATACAGTGAAAATAAAATTCAAAGGGTCAGATCCTCAGCTGCTGTCAATTGGCATAGCTCACCAGGAGTATTTCTGCTAGCCCTAAGGACACTGGAGAGAGACTTGGTTGTGAGTAGGTGTCATCAGGGGCTGTGGGATGTCCCAGGCAGAGGAAGACAAATGGTACCAGGAGCAAGTACAGGGAGGCAGCGTGTATCCCTTCTACTGAAATGCTGGAAATAACTTCCATGTCCATAGCAGTCATCAGGAGTTACTGAGGTACACAATATTGGGAAAGCAATCTGTACAGGCAAAATAAAAGAGATCCCAGAGTTTCACTACATTGTGAACTCCACTTCAGTTCCTGTCGGGGTAGATGTGTTTAGCGTATTACATATTTGAATACAGCACTGGGAAAAGGTGTGGGACAGTCTGGAGGTTCCAGGGATTTAAGAACTGGAAACCTACAATTAATTTTAGTTGAGGAATTAGAATGGATTTAGATGTTTTAAGCAGCAAAGAATGAACTAAGGGTTCTGTGCTGTTCTGCAGGACTGGAGTAAGTCCAAGCACAATTTGCTGATGCGAGGGAAGTTATGACAATACCATGCCTGGAAGGACAGGACGGCTTCTCAATTCAGTTCAGCAAAGCCTGGGGGCCTGATGCACTCCTACATGAGGGCTCCCCTGCACTGCGGCGGAGGTGTTGATTATTGTCAGCAGGCTGCGATGCTGTAAGTGAAAATCAGACGTGTTTTACAGGGAACACTAGGAAGGTTGGCAGGAGACCCTTTTTCCATGTTTGCAAATAACATGATGTGAAATTCAGCAGCTTTGTGGCTGTTGAACAGGGCCACAGAGAGTCTATTAGGGCACATGTGTTTCCAAACTTTACCAGTGCCGAAATACCTCCCAGTAGCTGTGTATCAAAGAATAAGGCATTAATTTTCCCGAGCACATGCTGTAGCACTGAGCTGCACCAGAAGGGAATTTTGCAGAGTTCAGTTTGGTTGGTGTAAGTCAGCACAAGGGATCACTAAAACCCAGTAAGATAACATCGTGATCCTTAGAAATGAGCTCATTTCAGAGACTGCAGTGATACCACATCCCAGTGACACCCTTGATCGTCGTCCCTGTTAGGGCATCCATCACTAGCAGATGTGGTATTTTGCCTAGAAGTGTGCAGGACATGTCACGTGTTTTATTATTGCCTCATCATGTACGTTATAGGACAAGCTATATAGAAAACTCTGGGGAGAAGATTTAGCAGTTTTAATATATGTACCACACCTTATTGTATGTACTATCTCACTTGCTTTGTGATCCACCAGCATTTGGTGTGATTACTCTTAGCAATAAAAATCTTCAAGGTCAGGCAGCAGATCCTAGAGCAGGGCTACAGACATGCACCAAAAAAAAAAAACAAAAAACTTTTTTTTTTGCTTTAGCTTTTTGACTGTTGAATGGATGCTGAGATTCTCTGTGCTACTGCCTATCTGGCTTCAAAACTGGGGTGATGGCAGATCCAGTGCTAGATTTCATAAATGGTATTTTTCTTTCTTGGAATTTCTGTATATTTGCAATATGTAGCTGTTTATACATTGGGATCTTTGAAGTTTTGGAGAAAGTTAGTATTAGTCCTGAGTCTAGAACTGGAGTTGAATCTCTTTAGCACTGCTTCCAGTGAGTTGAGTTAGCTGGAACTAAGGCAAATACCTTCCTGCTTGATTGCTACCAGTGTTGACAATCAAATAAGTAGTTTGGGGGTGAACTCAAAAGGAATTTTTTTTCATATTCTGGATGAAATTAGCCAATAGTAGCTTTCACTCAAACACAAGATTTTACTTGACTTCAGACCATAACAATTGTAGAGTATTTTGAAAACTCTGTGTATTACTGAGATGTGTCAGTCTGAAAAATCAGATTTTACAATAACTTTTTATGAAAGCCTTGTAGAAAAATGTTTTAAATTATTTTCCTTTTTCCATTGAAACACCTTGGTAAATATTTTTTTATTATTTTTTAGTGTTAATAATTTAAGTGATGATAATTTAAATTGATTATATGCCATGTTCACAGTTTCTCAGATTTCTAAAAAGCAGACACAAAACCAATACATTATTTCTTTTTTACTAGAAACTACATAAAAGTTTAACTCAAGAAAATACATTTGTTAAAGCGCCTTGCAACACATCGCTTTTAGTTTTTCCTTAGAATGACAAAATTGATTGAGTAGATCTGGGCAAGAGAGTTCATCAGCTGGGCTTTCATAAAATCCGTGTACCTCTGAACAGCCCAGAGTATGAAGTGGAAGCCAGCTGTATTATCTGGGAAAAATACAGTGTGTACCCTCATTGCAGCTCAAATGGTGCAAGCTGGGGTCATTCCACTTGACCAAGCGACCAAAGGAAAGACACAGATGAGCTGAAGATATGGCTGCCCATGCTGATGCAGAAGGGAACATTCCTGAGCTATTCCACCAGCTGAAGTTGGGTGAAAAGGAACCTGAGTTTCTCCTCACAAGCTCTCAACAGGAGCTAACAAAAAGGAGGCAAGACCATGCATGATGAGGTCGGAAGGGACGTCTTCATCCTCTGGGAGGCCCAACAGTGCGGAAGGGGGTGGGGGGGGCAGGCCACCACCAGGTCCGGGGTCTCTGAGTGGAGGGGGACGATACACTGGAGAAGGCAGTCTGGGAGAATGTAATGATAATAGCAGTGCTAGACCTAGGTTTGTGAGAGGAAACAAGAAGATTACCTCACAAAATAAATATTACTTATGCTATTCACTTAAGAAAGGAAAGTTAATGCCTAGGCATCATGCCTAAATATAAGAGATTTATCCTCCTCTTAGAACTGTGCTCCTTCTGCCAGAAGTTCTGCATTATTGCATTATGTTCTCCTGTGGGACTACACCGCCATCTGGTTCAACCTATTGTTCTAAGGACTTCTAAGGCTATGTTTAAGTATCAAACATAAGTTCTGTATACAGTTATGCACACAATTATTTATGCGGTTACACACGGACACACACTGTTTATTGAGAAGAGCCGAGGTTTATGATATGTAAGCAATGCCCTACAGGCTGCAGTAAGTGTTCACAAGACTTCCAACCCAAGGCACAATTGTTCCACTTATAAAGAAAATCCCTAGTGAATGTATGTTTTATTACACTGCTGAAGAATGCATTTTCCTTTCCAAATCTGATTCACTTTTACTTACTGTCTATTGAAACATCTCTTTTTTGTAATTCAGAGGGACTTGCAAGACCCTCTGCCAGTAGAAGGACTCTAGTGAAAGCCATCTTGGATAAAGAGGGAGAGGTTGCTGCTATAGTCTTTATCCCAGTATACAATGATAGGAGCTATAGTGGGCATGACTGGAGGTCCTTACCCAAAACAAGCCACTGTGGGAGCTGCAGGCCCTTGTGTGGGGATTGATATGCTTGTCTGCCTGAAAGTCTCTTGCATGGTGGTAGGAATTCCAGGGAGCCTCAAGATGAATCTTATCACTGTGGCAGGGTCAGTGGTTTGCTAGCCTTGGTAATAAGTGCTGAAGTCAGAGAAGTTTTCAGTATTGAAATGTCTCCTGGAGAACAGCGGGTGCTGATAGGCAATGGAAATGGTGCAAAAGCTCAGGAAACCCAAGTGAAACGGAGAAATTGGCAGTGCCGGGACAGTCATGCAGGTGGCACACCAGCTGATGGAGCCAGATATTCCATTGATGATCCGTCCTGTAAAGCCCTGTCCCGTCCTCCAACTGAGACACCCTGGCCATACATATGAATGCACAACCCCCCAAATTACATCTGATGAGCTGTCCCTGGGCCCCATTCTGTGGGCTGTGCGCCTCACAGGTAGGCTTTACATGCACAGGGGGTCTGCAGGAGGTCGGGATGGATGATCAGCACTCCCCTGAGCTGAGAGTTTCCAATTGACTTTCCCATCCTGATATCCAAGGGCTTTCAGCCACTCATAATTGCACTTTAATTGTTTGTAATTTAGCTGGAGTCGAGGAATTGCAAGTCCACAAGACAAGGAGCTTGTATTTTGGTCCTGGCTGAGGACAGAGTTGCTTGTGGTAGATTAAACCCTCCAGGTGTTGAGTCACTGGGGTGGCCTTTGGAGGTCTGAGTAATGCATGTCCATACCCAGGGCACCCCTTCTGCCTTCAGACTTTCCTTTCTGCTTGGAACTGGTGGTATATGAACATCACCTAGAGCCGGGGTATGTGAACGTCATCTGCAGCCGGGATGGGAGCGCGCTCATCATCTGCTTGTGCATGTGTGTGAGTGCAGGCTGGAAAAGCATTGCTCCACTCACAGATGGCCAGGAGGGGAGTAACCACAACGCTGCAGAGAACCTTTTAACACTGTGGGCTAGAGCTTTACAAGCAAAAGAAAACCCCAACGAAAACAAACAGCCCCTGGGCTAATGATCTGCTGCTCATGTTGTGTGAATGAGGGTGTGAGACAAAGAGGCTGGAGAAGGGCAGGGTGGATATAGAGCTGTTCAGCATGCTCTGTAGCTGGGGGTCTTTTTCCTATCATGGCTCAGTCAAGCATAACCCCAGGTTTCAACAGCTGGTTAGCCACATCCATTCCAGTTTTTATTTTATTTTTATTTTTATTGTTATTTTTTAACCAGGAGGGCTGTAGTGATTTCCAGCATGCTGCCTCTCTGCAGAGCCTGTGAGCTTCTCCTGTGTGAAGTGGGGAGGAAGGAGAAACGTATTTGAAGAAAAAAAAAAAAAAAAAAAGCACTGGTATTGCTGAGGAATGCTCCCCACAATGCTGAAGTTGCATAAGTGCCGTCTTTGTTTCAATCAAAAATCTGCTTTTTGGGTTGAAACAAGGCCACCACTAATAAGGCCAGGAAAAAAATTTCCTAATGGTTCGAAGTGAATTTAGGATTTTGATGGAGCATTTGATTTTGGGTATGGTTCATATAGCTGAAGAAACAGGAATACAGTCCTTCCACAGCAGCCAATACATACAAAAATGCCACAGTGCAGACACAGCCCAGGCACCCTCGCCACATGGCTAATGGATCTGAAGGGGAACTGTATTCCTCTGTGAGCAGGGGAAATGATAAAGTGACAGATAAGGGAACTCAAAAGGAACGGCGTAAGGTATTTTGCAGCATTTGGGATACATTTTATGGTGAGATGGATTGATTACAGGTGCTGGGTTTTGGCCATACAAGTCCTTGATGGCAGTGAACCAGCCCAGGCTGAATTTGGCTTAGATAGTGCATTATATAATCCTCTGAAGTTTGCACGGAGTATGTTTTCCTATCTGAGGCTTTTTCCTTCATTTCCTTGGTCAGTTCCTGAAACATTCCCTCTTCCCACTTTTAACATTCATCACTGGTTAGGGAGAAATGGACAGCCTGTGTCCAATGAGCGTGGTGTTTTTTCTGCACTACATGTCAGTCATAGTCAGTGGTTCCAGAGGAGAAGCAGATGAAGCTGTTTGCCACAAAATACAAGTGCTATGTTGTGCACCTCCATTATTCAGCCTAACATCTCTAGTTGTGGACCCATCCCGTAGCCACCCTGCAGGCAGTCCTTTGCCCTCTTGAGTCAACCGTGTCGCCTGTTAACCTAAAGTTGTTTCTCAGAAATGGGCGTGTTGCCCCTGTTTAGTCCATAAGAACGGGGTCAGATCCCACCCAGCCATCAGACAGAAGCTGGTGCTAAACACTCAGCGTGTAAGTGCAGTGATCTTTTCCCACGTGTTTCTGGCCAGTATGGGGCAGACAGGCAACTTCCTGACCTGGAGGCTACATCTGCAATGGAGAGCTCGGACCATTCCCAACAGTAAAAAATACTAGACAACTTCATCGTGAAGTGTCTCTGAGTATCCAGAGCTGGCTTTCCCAGCAGCTGCTAGTCAAATTACACCACCTGAAAGCAGTGAAACCCCAAAGGAACAAATGGAGAGATAGCAGAAAACCACTATCTATCACTTTCACAAGCAACTCACCTTTTCTTCCTGCAGCAAGAGTTTTTTTCTGTCCCAGGTAATTGGATTTGACACATTTTAGCCACGCTAACGTTCAGCTTTCAACACGTCTCTCATATTGTGGTCAATTATTTTTCAGCAAGGCAAACACCATCTGCAGTTACACCAGTGCAAATAAAATCACATGGGCCATCAGTTCCCATGCTTCAGGGCATAAGCTCACAACAGTTGAGGTCAGGAAGAAATCACACCACTCACAGCAGATCGAGGCTTTGACACCTTCTCCTGTAGCATCTGGAAGGGGCGACTGCTGGAAGCGGGGTTACAGCCCTGCTGGGCCAAATCCTGCTCTGATGAAGATCGGGTCTTTATGAGGCTTTTCCATGACAGAGTATTGTTGCACTTACCACTTCGTGTTCGTCCCTCGTGAAACTAAGCCTATGTGATTGGCATTGATTACTTTTCGTTCTTGGCTGAGCGGGCAGTTGCAGCAAGAGCAGGTCACACAGGAAATCTGTGGCAGAGCCAGAAGTAAAAACCCAGCTGCCTTGCCCCAGTCCTACGCGAAAGAACCAAGACCAGTTTTCTGTCTTGCAGAAAAAGCCATTTTAATGAGAGCAGCCCAGAGGGGGTTGCATGTGTTGCAGATGAATGATTCAATGTGTGTCCCAGTGCGCAGATTTTCCTCAACCAAAAAACACAGATTCCATACTTCTTGTTGTTGTGCTTTCTTCTGTGAAGCTTTGTGCACATTTCTGCCTCAGTTTCCCCACCTAATAAAACCTAATGATCTCTCCCTATTTTTGCTCAGCGAATTAAGATCTCTAGTTGAAAACAACTGAGGCTTATTACATTGGTCCTTTTCTTGGGACTGGCATAGTGTGATTGACTTGCTTTATTGCAAGGGAAGAAACTTGCCTCTTACTTCTCTAAGCTCTGTGTCCTGATATATTGTGTCATGGCCAGGATGAGTGGTGTTTCATCATCGGCCATGCCAGATGGTTTCTCCTCTTGGACAAAGCTGGGTGGACTCATGAGATTTTGCCTACATCTAATTACTGCCCTCGGATGACATTGGAAGATTTCCTTCCCTTAATCATGTTGAAAGGACTTGACAGTCTGTATTATGGCTTTACAAGAACACAAACTTGCAGGGAATTTTATGGATGGAATAAATTTCTTTAAAGGAATGCCAGGTCTCTAGGATACTTGAGATTTGGGGTTTGACTGTGTGTGTATTTATTTGTATATATTTATATGGTTCTCTGTTTCCACATGCCTCCCTCTGTGGAATAGTAATGGTTTTGCAGATTCCCTGCTCTCATGACCACCACGAAATTTTGATGCATTAAACTGCTTGAGCAAGCTGCCGATGCCCTCCATCTTCTCCTCTGGGGACGGGCTACAAGGAACCTGGGCTTAAGGGGGCAGCCAGCTGGTGTGCTGGTGTGAAGCCATTGCTTCCCCAAGGAGCAGAGGTTACAGCCCTAACAAGCATCCAGCAACAAAAAGTGGATCTAAGAGTTTCTGGGTGGTAATATTAACACTTCGGTAATGGCTTAGAGGAAAGCCCTAAGTCCTCTTGGACCTGGCTTCTGCCTGGTTGAGAAACCACGGAGCTCAGATGAGCGTTGTTCCAGCTGGAACAGAGCCTCCGCAGTGCTCCGTCCTGGGGAGGGAGAGGGGCAAAGGCGAGAAATGAGCCCAGTCAACAGGAAAGACAAGATGGAAATATCAGAAGATTTGAAGAGAAGCGTGAACCTTGTTTGCTCTTTGGATACTGCTGAGCTACCCCTTTCACCTTCAGCTGTTCTCAAGAGGAAATGAGAGGGAATCCAAAGTTGTGCTGGTGCCTTCACAGCAGCTCCCAGAGGGCATCTTCTCACATACAGACACAAAGAGACACATACACATTTCCAGTTCCCTGTCTTGCACACTTCACATACTCAGGAATGTCTTGCAGGATCGTGGTGTCAGCATTTCCAACAAAGACGGTTAATAAGACTGTGCTTGCCAAGCAGTGTGTGCATATAGCTAGGAGAACACGTTTTTGTTTAAACAGCAAAACAAGCAAATAGGTTCCCCATTCGTTCCCTCCTCCTGTCTGCAATTCAAGTGGACTCCTAGTCCTGGGGTATTATTCCTGGCTGAGAGGGAAAGTTTATATGAGTCCCTTGTTACTGCTCTTGGCAGCTCATCCCACTATTCCTGTAATACTGCAGCACAGGTCTGGCCAGGCAGCAAAATGCAAAATAAGATGGGAATTTGGTAGAACCAAGAAATGCTTCAGGTCAGGAGCAATATGCTGTGAGGGGAGATGAAGATGTGGAGATGGGGTGGACAGATGAGCTCGTTCAAGCCTCCAGTTCATGCCCTGAGCTGGGGGGATAAGCTCAGAGCAGGAATAAGACAGTAATTGCCTCCCGGAGTGTTTTGCCTGGATAAAATGCTGTGAGTATATCCATTTTCAAATGCAGAAGTTCCTGAAGAGAAACAAAAGACAGGAGTCAAATTGTTGCCCCTTGGCACAGGACACAAAGTGCTAGGCTTTAGGTACAGCCCAGGAGAGTCAGGTTTGGCCTTGGTGAGGTCTTTCCTAGCAGGACAGGCAGAAGAGATGAGGCAAGATGTAGAGCTTCCACCACAGGAGATTTTTCAGGAGTGATTAGACATGCATCTGTTAAGAACTGTTTGGGCCTAACTGAAAAGAGGGTCTGGACCTTCCCTGGCTTATTTTCTGCAGTTCCATATTAGACCTAAAGATATCTCTGCATTACAGATCCCAGGAGACTAAACTGCAGGCTGCAGGCAGGCATCACGGTGATGGTTCCCACAGCAGCAGAAGACTGCTTAGGTGATGCACACCCAGATAACCCTAACGGAGCTTTCTCCACCATCCCAGACAATTTGGCTGGGACAAGGTGGAGGGAGGTCATTGTATCTGGACACGTGTGCAGTGCACACCAGTCAGGCATCAGTTTCTATACCCAGCCTGCAGCTCTGATGTAGACAGCTCAAGCTGTCCTTGTCCACTGTTACAGCCTCTCGTGCGTCCACACACAGGGCAGAGCAAAACTAACCTCTAGGCAATTGTATGCATGTGTACAGGGGGAGGAGATCCTTCCTGATCTGAAGTCCTGAAACAGAAGGGTGTCCTGGTTTCAGTTAGGACAGAGTTAATTTTCCTCCTAGTAGCTGGCAGGGTGCTATGTTTTGGATTAGGATGAGAAGAGCGCTGATAACATGCTGATGTTTTAATTGTTGTAGAGCAGTGCTTACACCAAGCCAAGGACTTTTCAGCCTCTCTCTGTCCTGCTAGCGAGCAGGCTAGGGATGCAGCAGGAGCTGGGAGGGGACAGACCCAGGACAGCTGACCCAAACTGGCCAAAGGGGTATTCCATACCATCTGACGTCATGCTGAACAATATATAGGGGTGGCTAGCCGGGGGGGGGGGGGGGGGCCGGCTGCTCGGGGATAGGCTGGGCATCGGTCAACGGGTGGTGAGCAATTGCATTGTGCATCACTTATTTTGTACACATTATTACTATTAATACTATTATTATTATTATTATTGTTGTTATTCTTTTCCCTGTCTTAATAAACTGTCTTTATCTCAACTCACAGACTTCACTTTCCCGTTTCTCTCCCCCATCCCGGAGAGGGAGGGGGGAGGGTGAGCGAACGGCTGTGTGGTGTTTGACTGCCAGCCGGGCTAAACCACAACAAAGGGTTTTGTCATATCCATGCTCTGCAAGCAGGGTTGGGATTAAGACAGAGTGAGTCCAGATAACTCTGTTCTCCTCAGCCCCATTGAAAAGATGAGAAGGGAAATGCAGAAAGTCATTCCAGTTGCTAGAGAGGCTGTGGTGATCATCTAACCTGATGAAGAACTGAAGAGGGTTCAAAATGCACTTTCTCAACAAGTTATTTTTTTGATATCTTTTTGATCTTAAGTGTAGAAGACAGTAACTCCCTGGTAGCTCAGATTAGTGGCATGTTTCATAAAAAATGCAGACTTGAGACATTTTCTCCCAAAATGTTAGCCTTGAACCCATGAATCATATTCTCTTTAACTGGCACAATCCAAAATCACTTCATTGCACTTGTGAAGAATCTGGCCCGGACTTTGGTACCTGTCATATATGCATAGAGTTTCTGCTTTTATATGGTTTAATTTTCAGTTTGTCCTGTGTGAAGCCAGGAGTAGAACTCGATGATCCCTGTGGGTCCTTTCCAACTCGGAATATTTTGTGATTCTGCGAAATGGGAATGGGATTCTGCAAATTGTGGCAATCACTGAACTTTGAAAGTGTTGCCAGCAGAGGTCTTAAAGCTTCAGTACTTTACCATCCAGGCCTCTGTTCTGTGTCTTTGGGAAGGATGCCTGACATCCTGAACTTCTGTTTTATAAGGGAGGTTTGCTTGGGATTAAGCCTGTGAACTTGTGTGGCTTTCATGGTAATTAATTTTAATACAAGCACCCCTGTGTATTTGCAGAGATGTAAAAATATGGTGGGATCAAAAGCATTCAATTTTGCCTTTGGATGAACGCAGAATCCAGCACTTTAGGGAAAAAAAGAATGCTGGGTGTGCTCTGTGCGATTCAGGTTCCTACAAGATGCAGTGTGAATATTTAGTAGTAAGAAGAAGGGTTTTTCTCCTCTAAATTTCACTCCCATGTAAATGGAATGATTTGAGTTGTTCTAAAGAACAAAAGGATGGGGCATGAAAGGTTAATCCTGTCTTCCATCCTTCCTGTTCCTGCCCTGCTAGAACAGCCCATGGTGATACCAGGGCCTGGGCCAGACAATGCAGTAGCAGCTAGGTTAAGTCATGCTTGTATTCATTTTATTTTCTGAAACTGTGTTTGTTTCTATCTCTCCTTGATAAAGCTGTGGTTCATGCCTGACCCCAGGACCTGCGGGGGAAACGAGCACTTTGGAAAGGCACTAGTGAGAGGGGCTGGGTTTGAAGCCCTGCCGAACAGCCTGGCCCGTACAACTTGCTGACCTGTGACTTGCAAAGTGGTCTTAGGAGTGCTTGAAGTCATGATCTTTGTAGACCTATTCCTTGAAGGAGCCTAGTTTCTGTTGTGCATGATCATGTTCTTCTTTTCCACTGCTTTTCCTCCTTTTCCATGGTTTACCTTTGGTCCCTCTTGGGGCAAGACTGTGGGAATACGGGACTGCAGACATCTCCTGCACCACCGCGTCCAGGCTTCTGCTTTCCATAGCAAACAGACTAATTATTTGTTCATGATTGTTATTAAAGGTATTGCCATCATACAAGTGTGTGTGGTATATAATTTTTCAATTAGCAGAATAATGACACTAATGGCAGATGCTGTAACACTATACATACTATAGACAGTAATAACATTACCAACACTATAGTAAGTTAGTTCCCTTGCCGTTCGTCTTAATCAGACCCACACAGACTTCTTGAGGGCAATACTCCAGGGCCTGTCCTCATGGAGTAAGGTTCACATTTGACATGGGATTTTCTCTGTTTCTTCCCTCTCCACTCCCACACCCAGGCAAGAGAAATGCGGCAGGTCCCAGATGAGAAAGGAGGGAAGGAACAAATCTGGCTCTCTTCCCCTTCCTCTCTGAAGTCCTGTGTTCCAGGCACCTCAGGCTGAGCTTGGATTTTCCACCCTAAATCCCGTTAAGCCCCTGATCCCCCTCACAGGGAACAGCGATGACACTGTAACCCAGGGCAGCGGAGCGGCAGCTGGGACCTTCAGGCCTGCGGTACTAAATCAAAGGTTTCTTGCTGGGTTTAGGTAATCCAAATGGGCACAGTTCCCTTTTGTTAACCAACAGGCCCGAGGGGACCAAATTGCAATTATTTAACTGAACTAGGAGTACAAAAAGATTTTTAGAAGAAATAATAATAGCCATATTAATAATACACGTGGACAGTGTGTCCTAAATTAAGGGATTGAATGCCTTTGGAGTGGGGCTCTTGCCCATGTGAAAATTTCCCTTTTGCCTTTTTTCTTCAGAGAATAGCTTGTGCATTTGAAATAAAAATTAAAAGACTTCCTGCTAGGAGAGAAAAGAGTGCAGAAGCCGCAAGAATCCCAGCTACTTCCTCTTGCTGCCGCGTCTGCTAACACCCCGTCTCGCTGCTGGCTGGGACTTGAAGCCATCCCTGGAGAAAGCTACGTCCACCCCCATTTAGGAGGTTGTTTTAGGGCACTTCCAAATAAAAAGCCAAATCCTCCATTACTGAAACGCCCTGAGAAGCTGGGGGCGTTGTGCCTGGATGGAGTCCTGTGTCCTACACGTGGTGGTGGGCACCACCTCCCAGATGAAGGTCACTCAATGAAGGTCAACTCATGCATGTCATACGTCTGATTGCATTCAAGCCACTTGGTGGAGGACAGATAAAGTTAGGCTGAATTTGGGAATGTCTGAAGGTAACACTCCAGGAAGTTTAGTTACTCCAAAGCTGAGGCTTAGACACTGGGGGACATCTGCCTCGCTTGGCAGCCAGGCTTCTTACATTGCAAAAATTTCTTGGAGCTGTAATGGGGTATGTGATGGAAGACTGGCATAGTCTACAGCTCCAAAAATCTTTCCATCCCACAAGATACCCATAGCCAACACTGCTTCCAGCTTCCTAATGGATCACTGGGTGGGAAGGATGTCTGTCCAGACAGCTATACTGCACGTGGGTGTATTTGATGTGCTGCCATCGAATGCCTTCTGATCAGAAGCCAGCGGGGGATCTATAATGTAGTTTTGGCTTTACTTTCTAAGGCATCATTAACAACAAATCTGGCTTTTGCTAGAGCTGGACCTGCCTCCAGCTGGATGTGGGAGAAGGCGAGAACGCAGGTGACGATGGTGACAAGACAGAAGTTATTTCAGGACAGACTTCACTTGGAGCAATTTTTACTCTCTGAAGTGTGTATGTACGGGGGGAGAGAGCTGGTTGTCAGCTACCAACGCAGCTCACTCGGGCTGCAGCCAGGCTAGCTGGAGATGGTCCACATTTAAGGCAGAGGTGGAAATCCCTTCAGCCTTGCAGAAATAGCTCAGTTTGGAAGACATCTCCAGGGCCAACTGAAAGCAGGGCCAGCTTCAAAGTTGCAGCCCCTCTACGTGCTCCCATGAGCAAGTGGTCATCTGAGTCCATCTCAATCAAGTCAGACGTGCTGTCTTTCAGATAGCGGTATGTGCTAGCTCTGCATGTTTGGAGAACAGCGGCTTCAGGACTGGTCTAAGATACAGCTGGGCTGGCTGGTCCCAGCATCACCTCTGGCAGCGTGGCCGTGCATCAGAGAGGAGGTTATCTGCGGGCTGGAGCAGCTGCAGCTGGAGGGGAAGGAGTGAGCACAGCCATTGGGACCACCCCTGCCCTCTGGGGGCTGGAGTTAGACCGCCAACACAGAACGAAAACATGGAAGGGGAAAGAAGAGGTCAAGTAACATGCACAAAGTCCATGAGGGAGCTGGGAATAGAAAGAACAGGTTTTTGGAGCCGTGGGCCAGGACATACGTGGTAGGCAAGGTTGCCTCTGGTGCAGGGCGCTCTGGGCCGTGCTCTTCTTGAGTGCTCCCTGATGTCCTGCGTCCCTGTGCCAGCTCCAATTCAAAGCACAGCTTTGTGGCTTCGAGAAATAGGCCTCCAGGGAAAGGTGAGGCATTTCTGCTGGAGAAATCCCATTTTATATCAAAAACGTTTTTCATCTTTTACAGGAAGAGGGTGAAAAAAAAAAGCAGGCAAGCAGCCCAAGACCAGGAGGCGTGGGGGAGCATTAGCCAGGGCAGTGCTGGGGCTGGGGCTCAGCAGAAGCAGCTGCTGATGCTGGCTGAGCATGGACACCTCCTGTTGACCTCCCGTGCCTCAGTTTCCCCATCTCTGGAAGCAACTCGTAGGCGTTATTCCTGTGTGTGCTCGCTCAGGCGATGCAGGGCCCTCACATTTTGCGATGTCCGGGGCCTCTCAGGTCTCCTGCAGCTCAGACCTTCAGCAGGCCATGAACACATACATTTGTGTGATCAGAGCAAGAACCGTCCCTCCTGGAAGTGGTTCCCTTGTCCCTGCACACATCTGCTCGTGTCCCTAAAGACAGACAACACCTGAGTTTGCGTAAGGTGGCTGCCTTCCCACACTGTCAGAGGAGAGGGTCCCTTTGGCCTGTCTAAAACATGACAGCAGGCCCGTAGCAATCCTGACTCTTGGATATCCTCAGTATTACCAGAAGACAAGAGACATCAGGCACATGTCATCTACAGGGGTAGGAGATGGCAACAAAAGCAGTTAGGCTTTTATTTCTTTTCCTCCTAGCCGTGTGCTGTTTTTCTGCAATGCCCCCTGCCTCCCGAAAGCACCGAGCACCTTTCGCTGAGCCCTCTCTGGTGGCTGTGCCCCGAGCGTGGCGCTGAGCAAACACAGGGATCACCGGCGGTGCTTGGTGACCTTCGTTCTGCTTTGACCTGTCAGGCTCGAGATCTCTTTGGTGAAAGTCTGCTATGTGTTAGCAAGTAACTGTTCAAACACAGATGCTGCCTGTGTCAAGGAGGTTTTTTGCTTAGAAAGTACAGACAAATATTGATCCTCTATTGAGCCTGGAGAGCAGGCTTGAGTAGCGCAGTGACATGTGATGGGAGCTGAAAGAGGTCCCGCAGCACAGGGATTGAGGATACTAAAGGACCTCTTATTTACCGATCAGGCAAAGCTTGACGTGCATCTAATCCCCCTGGCCAGCGTGGTCACGGGGGTTTAGCTTTAACCAATTTCTAATTAAAAGTGTTTACAGATGAGCACTTTATTTACCCAGCATTAATTATAAAGGGCTTTGCACTAGCGAGAAGCAAAAGAGTTTCCTGTCTGCTTTTGCAAAACCCTTGCCGGGACCTCGCTTTCCCCAGAAGGTCCATAATAAAGTTATTATAATGACAGTCTTTGTGATGAGATCCTGAGCAGATGGGGGCAGGAAAGGTGGAAGCATTTCCACTACACATGCACCGATTGTCACAGGTTTAGAAGTCCTCTATGACTGCCTTTTTTTTTTTTCTGCCTGGCCTCTTGCCAGTTGCCATCCAAGGTCTGGGCCCAGAAGTCATTAGTTTAAACCCTAGTGTAATCATTTTTAAGTTAGACATGTGTAAAATGAAAGCGGGGGGATGTTGGCTGCGTTAAGGTGCTCTCTGCAGTCTGTGTGGCTGGAAGCGGGCTGTGTGCTCGGGGGTGGAAAGCAGAGGGAGACACCGGACCCCGGCTCCGTGTGTCTGTGTCTGTCCGTAGTGAACAGCAGCCTGCCTCCCAACAGCTCCAATGCAGCCAAACCCTGAGTATTTTTTCACATTTATCTGCTTATTTTGGCTCAAGGAAAAACAATTTTTTTCCTCCACATCATGCCCATTTTGACAAGATTTCTCAGAAGGAGAAAATCCAATTGGGAAATTTTCATTTCAGAGCAATTGTGATTTTTGGTTCTGTAAAAAAAAAAAAAAAACAAAACAAAACACAAAAGTTAATTATAAAATGACAAGTTTAACAAATGTTTCATTTTCTTGGTTATTTTCTGTATGTTTTGATCTGTGTTTCTCTACTGGTAGTATTTTATTGTGTCGTAACAACCTGTAATTCTATACACATTTGTAACGAAAATATTTCTAGAACTGCTGTTGTTGGGAAATTTCGGTTCATGGGAACGCAGGCCCCGGGATGTTGACATTTCCCACACAAGGCGCACTTCTGGCAGGTTTTAGCGATAGCCACCACGGCGTGCAGGACTGTTAACACAGTGCATGGGAATAAGAGATCAGGTGGCAAGAGCATTACACCAGCCTCAGCCTCCTCCCTCGACAATGATGTCAGTTGGTTCCTTAAGAAATAAGGGGCTTTGTCAGACTTTTGGTTGCTCTGTCAGACTGTTCAGTGCTTTTTAAAAGTGATTTTTAGCTTGTAAACAAAAGGTTTCTTTAAAATTCAATAACGAAACTCCAGATACCTCATCCGAGATCCAATATACAGAAAAAAAATGCTAATTCTGGGCATTGCTTGTGTACATGGATGCTGAATTCAGCTTTCCAGAAGAGCTGCAATGGCACTGTTGTGGTTTAACCCCAGCAGGCAGCACAGCACCACCCGGCTGCTCACTCACTCTCCCCAGGTGGGATGGGGAGAGTCGCGAGGCAAAAGTGCGAGAACTGACGGGTTGAGATAAGGACGGTTTGCTAGGTAGAGCAAAAGCAGCGTGCTCAAGCAAAGACAAGCCAAGAGACCTCTGCTGCTTCCCATCGGCAGGCAGGTGTTCGGGCACTCCCGGGAAAGCAGGGCTCATCACACAGAATGGTGTCTTGGGGAGACAAACGCCATTGCTCAAAACATCTCTCCTTCCTCCTTCTTCACCCCATTTTTACTGTTCCACATGGCACACACGGTATGGGACATCCCTCTGGCCAGCCTGGGCCAACTGTCCCAGCTGAGTCCCCTCCCAGCTCCTTGGGCACCCCCAGCCCCTCGCTGGCAGGGCGCTGTGAGAAGCTGGGAAGGCCTTGGCTCTGTGCAGGCACTGCTCTGCAACAACTGAAACACTGGTGTGGTGTCACAAAAAATCCAAAACATGGCATCTTATGAGCTTCTATGCAGAAAATTAACTCTATCGCAGCCAAAACCATGACAGACGTAATGCCCAGATAATCACTTATTCCCATGTGACGGAGGCTTTTGGTGCAGCACTGTGATTCAGATGGCTTCTCTTTAAATTGCTGAGGAGCATTCACCTTGAGACAGACATTCTGGTAAAGAAGCGTATTTGATCATGAACATGCATTTTAGGAACAGTCTGCAATCTTGGCCTCTTCTGCCTTGCATTTCCTTCGTACCGTATATACGAGCCTGTTCTTACCACAGTGCAGCGCACAGCCTTGCAGCAGTTGTTTTTAAACCCTCTCGGCGTTACTGCAAAACACCATCCCTTAATGATACGGGAGAAGGAGAGAGGGTCCAGGAGGCATCATTAAAGAACCTCATTAATCTGTGGGTCGGAAACCATTTTGGATCGCTGTGTTGCATTCGTTACACTGTGTGCTAGCTCCTCCTCACGTCCCCATGCCACCAAGGATGCTTTTAGCCAGCATCCTGTGAGGATGCTTTGGGGTGATCATGTGCTTCTTCCTTGCCTGCACACATCCCCACATTGTCTGGCCCGTGGTGAGAGCTCGTGGTATCTGAGACCAGGGCTTTGCCAAGGCTGTCCTTCGCTGTGAATTTGCATAAGGCTTCGTTATTCAGTTCTGCAGCTCCCCGGTGATCCTTGGGGTAAAGCCGTGTTCCAGGCTGGTGCCCCGTCTGCAACAAATATGCCTGTGAAAGCCCGATTAATGCCAAATTATACTTAGGGGAAATCTTTACCTTCAGCTATGATATTGTAAATTATTGAATGCTGCAGAGAAATTACCACACAGTCCTTCTAAAAATACCTACCTCTGTCATAGTCATAGAGAGCTTCAAAAGGTTTATTGAGGGGGACTGGGAGATTAATTTCCGTTAAAGATGCAATTTCCGTATTAAATATATATATATATATAATTTAAACGGTGCCGTAAAAGCTAAGTTAAAAATAAAGGGGAATCATATGAATTCAGGCCATGTGCTTACTCCAAAGCTTGCTAGACTTTCACCACTGTGAAGCAAGCAAGCGGAGGGACGAGGGATCGGTGGCAGACCGGTGTTTGCTGCGGTTGCGGTGCCGACAAATCCATCACGCTCGCTCCTGACCATCGCTCCGGAGCTGTGTGAGCATCGTGCTGGGTGCAGCACATGCAGACAGTGAGAGGTAGTCCTCATGGGAGGAGGAGACAGCCCAGGGATGGATGGGGGGAGCAGAGATTCAGCTGGAGAGAATTTCTCCTCCAGGCCCTTGGAGGTTTCAGCTTTAGGTTCCCTGTGGGCTAACAAGTGCCAAGCTCAAGGTGAAGGGACATGGGTGTGATTTTACCTGGTTGAATCCAGTCCAGCTGCACAAGAAGAGGCAGACATTACTATTTGCAAAGTGAGGACAAGGTGAGCGTATCAGTAAGACAGGAAGGTTTTACAGACAAGCAAGACACTGGGAGAAACATAACTTCTCCAAAGCCGGAGAAAGGGGCTGGGGCAGAGCGTCTTCTGCACAAGTGCACCTACCTCAGGGCCTTAGGAATTATGTGAAATGCAGTGAATTGCTTGCCTCTTTCAAGAGAATTGCCCATTTGATGAAAAGCATCCCATGAAAAATATCTCCAGTGTTCCTGGCAGCAGCAGCCGGGTACCATGGGCTATTCCCACATATTTTCAGCTGCTTTTTTTTGTTGTTGTTGTTGTTTTCTTTTCTAATCTGACATGGAGGCCCTTTAACCCATGTGAACCTGCGAGTCTTAGAGACTTTCCACACCAGTTTACAGACTATAAGTAACAGTTTTGTCAGTCCATTGCTATCGGACCTCAGTGACTGAGGGAAAATCCCTTCACATGCAGGTCCTTTATATACCCCAAGTGCTGTCTAAGGCTGGTAGGATTTCCTCGATCGCCCTCCACTGCCTCTCCTCTGCCTTCTCACTTGTTACGTGATTTCATTTTAACCAATGATGAAAGACATGAAAGCAGATATGCACAGCAAGATGTAAAGCCCTCCTGTCTGTCAGCATGCCTCCAAAAAAATGACTGTCACAGGAGAACAGACTCTCATCTGTAAAATCTGGTAGCATGGAGTACAGAGAACTGTAACCCGAGAACTGGAAAATTCGGTGTCTTCAAAATTAGGGGCTGGCTTTGGTAGGCAGAGGGATGTTTGGACAGTGGTCCAAGGTTACGTTAACTGGAACGTTTCCTGACGATGGCAGCGTTGAGATTTTGCCATGGCTGAGAACCAGCCTCCTTCCTTCTGCAAAACCAAATTGGAAATTTGAAGGGGATTGTAAGACTTTACATTCTGACAGCACTTCTTCAGCTCAGACACAATCTAGGCATGGGTAAATGAGACCTCTTGATGTTTGTGCTGTGAGTAGAACTGGATGGCAAATGGATTTTCCAGTTTATTGAGGTTCTGGGAAGCAAGCAAAAGAAATTTTGCTCTGTGTTGGAACAAAAAAGCAGAATTGTTTTGGGTCATTTGAAACATTTTCAATATATTCAAAGCACTTCATTCAGATTTCAACCTCTTATATTTTAATAGAAAGTAGAGTCTATTTTAAAGAATGTAATTTTGCAGAAAGAAACCAAGCTTCTCAGTGGAAGTACAGAAACAGACCATTTAAGTCTTAAAGAACAGTTTCCCTGAATTTTTCCAGTAAAGAAATATTTTTATAATGACTATGATTTTATTTTTAAACCATGTAATTAAAGCAAGAGTTTTTCTAAAGAAAGCTGGACATCCAGTTGATGTCGGCTTTGTCCATTTCCTGTCTTCCCAGATCGCTCCCTTTCTTATCAGATCTAATGCACAACCGGAGCTAAATTTGATCCCTTGGGTTTCCTTTCCTCGCAGCAAACATCCCGCAGAGCCACCATGCTTAAGTGGATCTCCTTAGAGGTCCCTTTTCTCAGGGGACAGCTTTAGCCATTGGTCCATGGCTGTTGAAATTCCCTTGTTGGCTTCAGAATATTTTATGATGAAAGTTTAATGAAAACTGATGCATTTCCCTGGAAATTTTCCATATTAACAAATGGGTATTTTCCAACAAAGAACATTTTGTCAAAACACTCCTACCCAGTTGCGCCTGCCTCTTACCTCAATTAGTTTCTTAAGAAACACACACAAACAGCTCATGTATAACTGGATAAAAGAAATTTAATAGTCTAATAAGGGGATAAAATCTGAGAAAGATTAGGAGAAAACAGGGAGATTAGTATTAGTTTAGAACGAGGCGGGGGAATGCGTTCAGAGCTGCGTAGTCTTGAAGATGTAAGATCTGCACTTCTCTGTGTGTGTGTTTCTGTGCGGGCTGCCACGTTCGATCAGAGAAATCACCCAGGTAGATCAAATTTATGAAGTTGCCCAGTGATGGGTCTGCATTGTAAATAAAGGCAAATTAGCTGGCAGTATGTTAGCACATATTTCACTTGTGTCACAGTGTAATAATGAACCTTGTATCAAAGTCTGCAACACCATCTGAGTTTTATATGCCCCATTTCCTACATGTTTTGAACAGTGGAACCAATTTATAATGTAATGATTTTTCCATACATAATTTCTTTCTTATGATTTCCATAACTAGGAGTTTTTACTGTGACTAGGGCTGAAGGCAGCCTCGTAAAGGATATGAAAAGAGGGCTGGCTAAAGTGTCTCATAAAAAAATAGCTCGAGTGATTTGCTAGTTACTCTCCATGGGTTTGATTGTGCCTTGAATTTTGTACCATGCCAGGAGCCAGCAACCTGCATTTCCAGCCATGCTCGCACTGTGCAGCCTTTCACACCAGGCGCTCGGCGTTGCTGCTCGCTGGCCTCCTCGCATTGGAGAGCAGGAGCCTGGAAAGTGGGGATCCGTGGGCCAGGAGGAAAGGTAGAGCTTGGCTGCCTTTGCTCATTCACTGGCCAAAGGGGAGGAATAGAAATTTTCTCCTGGTTTAAGCCAATCTACGGGTGGGTTGATGAAGTGGCTAGAAAAGCTCTGCACAGAGCCAGAAGTGCGAGGACATGCCCTGGGCTGAAGCCGGACTCTGTCTCATGTCAAAGACAAAAATAAAAGCATCTGAAGATTAAAAGGGGGTTGGATGTGTTGTTTGCCATGTCACCGGGCACCATTAGTAGAGGAACCAGACGGTCTGAACCACACTGGCAAACTGGATCAGGCAGGTGAAGAGGTGAGCACAGCTGCCACAGGTGAGCAGGAACAAATCAGGGGATGCCCCTTGACTTATGGGTGAGCTCTTCTAGCTAAATTTTCTCACCTGCCTAGAAACGGCAGGTTTGGATTCGTTGACTCCTTAATATTCGCAAAGTGATGCCAAACAGAGAAAATAGTTTGCTCTATGGAAAAAAATACAGAAAAGTGAGGGAACCTGCCTGAACATTTGTTTCAGCCATTTCAAGACAAAATCCTTCCAGTGTCCATTTCCAATTGGAAATTAATCATTCAGGAAGAGTTTTAATCTAAGCAAGTTTAGACAAGGAAAACCTTCAACACTGAAGTACTTCATTTTAGGCACGAACAAAAAGGTAGCTTGACCCAAATGAAAAGTTTGCTTATGTTTTAATTTCATTGGCCCCCTCCCCTGCCCCTGCTCCATAAATCTCCTCCAAAGCAAGCCTAGGTTGACCCAAAATGCTCGTTTCATTTCCACGTCTTTCCAGCAGCAAATTGAAAAAACAGGGCATTATCTGGGAACCCCTGTATCTGCTGCTGCTGCTGCTCCTGAGATCGTGCTGTATACCCACCATCCTCACACACTGCTGTGCTGAAAGGCACCTCTGAGCCCCATATATCAGGGCTTCCTTAAACATTGCAAGTGACCTTTACCCCCCTTGCTATCCTTTCTTCCTGGATACTTAATCCCTGCACAAGCAAAGTCTGAACTGAAGCCACTCCAAAATTCTGCTTTGGGAACATGTACCGCCCATAGCAAAGCCTTGACCTTCTGCAACACCGAGGGAAACCTTTAATAGAGAGATGCTTTCTTTTTCCCACCTGGGAAGAGGTTTAGTTAGACACAGGTGCTTGGTTAGCTGATGCAGGTCTTTTGCCCAGTGCCTCCATCTTTGCACAGAAGGATGCTGAGGGATCGATCAAGTGAACAGAGGGGAGAGGCAGGTGGGGAATAGGGAACACCTGGCCTAAGAAACACCAGCTCCATAAATCTGGGATGTTAAATCCTTTCATCTGTGCACTTTGTAGCTCTGCTGGATCATTTCTACCATGGGCCTAAGGTCAGCTTATTTTTTCTCTTGCTCTTTCATTGTTTATTTGGTAAGCTCCCCAACATACAGTTAAGCTGCAAAAAAAAATCAGGGGGTACCATTTATTTCTCTGTATGACTCCCCAAGTCCTGGTGACTGTATATCAGAAGTGTATCCTGCTAGTACTGAAGTCTAATCTTGTCACAGGCAGATAAGGAAACTGTCCATTTAGTACCTCAGATGATGTGGATTTTGGCCACAAATACCACAGAAAACAAAACAACCGATTGATAGACCAGACCATGTAGTGTTCCCTCCTATTGCTTTCCCCATTTTTGAATTCCACGGTTTCCTTTCGGAAGACTTCATCCTAAGGAATCTCCTCTGCTGGGTTTAGAAATGGATGTGGACAGTGTGCTGGTATGAAGCAGGTGCTCCTCCTGATCAATACATCTGCTGGCTGCTAATTACCTCGTTTTCCTAGAAATGTATTACTTTCAATCCAGATAAATTAGTATTGTGGGTTCATGCCACGTGGCTTTTGCCTCAGCTGGATAAATAGCATGAATCATTTTCCTCTTTCAAAGCCTCTCAGCCACTCGGCTCAAAATACCCATTTAATCTGACTTTATAAGTTAATAAATCACTCATGATAATTAAGCATGAGCTCTACCTGCCAGCAGAGCGCTAGGGAAGGGCTGGTGCGATGCCGTGTCTCTTGGGGTAGTCTGGTCCTGCTCCTCCTGCCTGTGCGCAGCCACAAGCAGCAGCAGAGCTGCCTGGGGAGGGATGGACTTTGCTTCAGCTCTGCCTGAAATATCCTGAGCAAGGGGGCTGAGCGGCATTGGCAAACACCACCTCTCGTGCCTTGTGGATGCAGAGGTGCCTTACAAACCTTTCAGCACCAGAGCTCTCTCCCCTGGGGTGCTCAGAGCCCAGCACTGCTGCCTCTGCCGGTGTTAAGAGCAGGGTGATAACTTGCAGGCTGATGACTGGCTGTTAAATGAGGGTGCATCCTCCTGGGGCTTAGCAATAGCTGGGGCTGTTTGCCAGAGGAAGAGCAGGTGAGAGACTGTACTCAAGGCAGGAGAGCTCAGGGCTCACGTCCTGGACCCAGAGCGGCCTGGAAGCCTTGCTGTACCTTGGGCTGTGGGGTGGGAGGAAGGGGGCTGTATCCCACCTGGCTTCACCCACTGGGGAGTTAAGGCAGCTGAAAGGACTTCCTTGGGAGGCAGTGAAGAGGAGACACATACAGTCCACATGCCTCAGACACGCTTAGAATATAATTCCTTCTACTGACTAGAGGTGGAGCCTGGATGGCTAATCCAGTGTGTCCACACTGTGTTTATGCAGAGCCAAGCTTGGGACATCTGCCCATAACTCAAAACCACTCTCACCTGGCAGCATAGCTGTTCTCGGGGATTTAGGATTATGTGTAGGCTTACATATTTTGTGGGTGTTCCAGTCTGAAATCAAGGTGTATTTGCAGAGCCATTCTGAAGCTCTATCACACGCACAGGTTTTTTTGGGTATCTGAGCTGTTATGATCAGCAAATTTGTCTGCTATATGTTAGGGAAAATGTTTGAATATGTATTTCCCAGGCAAGCCATGCATACCTTAAGCTCTGGTTGCAGCAGCTAGCTCAGTGTCAAACATGACTTGACTGTCAGTGGCTCTTTGCGTTCTCAGATTCTGCAGTTGTTGTGTCTTTGGCCATGGGGTTTTGAAAGGGAACATAATCTGTCCTTGAACTTGTATTTTCCATTAAAACGGTGGTCTGTGCAGTGTAGCATTGGGCAACAGATTATTTATTTTTTAGAGGTGCTCAACATTCAGCTTTGCCCCGAGTCTCTGAAGACTTGAGCAGTAATTGTGGCCGCAATGGCTTGTGCCTCTGCAATTGTCTGCCACTTACTTCCAGCTCCAAAAGCTGTAGGTGCAAAATCATCGTTCACTTTTCAGTCCTGAAGCTTTTCCCCTGATACCACAACTCCCTCGTGCCTACCCCATGTTTTTTGGCTTTGCTGTGTGCAGAGATTTATACACAGGAAATGGAGAATATGACATTTTGTTTGTGGCTCTGTGTGTGTGTAATATCTTTAATATGAAACTAGTTGCCACTTAATTATACAGGCTAAAGACCTCCATTCAGTGTGTTGTATACAATTTATGAGTCTCAGTTCTCCCAGACACATTACAGCCGTGTGGCAACACCCAGGTGACTAACATTCCTTTTTAATTTAATTTCCTTACATAAATAGCTTCATTAAGGATCAGTTATTTGGGCACAGAAAATAGCAGTGGAGTAGGTAAGGCTAAGCCATTGAATTTAGTGCCCTGCTACTGTTACAGCTGAGAGCAGCACCAGAGCTCAGTGTCGGCCTCCTGCTCGACAGCTGCCTTCACCTCTACACCGGGAATCTCTCGGGTGAAGGTGGTGGAGTTATTTCAGAGTCAATTCAATGTACAAGGTAGGATTGGAGTTTCTGGGAGAGCAATGCTAAGGAAGTAGTGATAAGGTGAGGGAAATGGCCTCAGGTTGCACCAAGGGAGGTTTAGGTTGGGTATTAGGAGAAATTTCCTTACTGAAAGGGTTGTGTGGCATTGGAACAGGCTGCCCAGGGAAGTGGTTGAGTTGCCATCCCTGGAGATCTTCAAGAAACATGTAGATGAAGAACTTAATAGCATGGTTTAATGGTGGACTTGTCCATCCTAGGTTAAAGACTGGACTAGTTGATTTTAGAGGTCTTTTCCAACCTGAATCATTCTGTGAAGATGCTTTCAGTGTTATGATTAAGTTTGACCCTTTTGCTGGGATGTCCACTTTGTTCATTGATGTCTCATTGATTAAAAAGAAGTTCCCTAGCTTACTAGGTAGGTTCTCATAGCACTTAGAAAATTGATTCCTCTCTTTGATTATACAGATTTAGACCTGGAAACGAATGGTAGTCAGTGAGATATTGCTGAACTCCTTGATAAACTCCCAGTGGTCACCTTGAGGCACTGCTGTGCTTCTCTCTGCATGCATGGGGTATAAACATTGTGGGGCTCACAGGACTCGAGTCCCAGGATTCAGGCAGTGAAGGTGAGAGAGAAGCGCTGGAAATGGGCTGAGCAGGCAGGTGTCTGTTCATTCTCTGCACCCAGAGTTGCGATGCTTACACTGCGTACCTGCTGTCAAAGCATCTGCTCGCTCTGCAACAAAATTCCTAACTGACCACGGACAAATTATCTTCAGACTCTTAAATTATTTTTTCCCTGATAACCACGTTAACTTACGCCTTTCACAGGATCAGAAATACTGTTCACGTATCATAGTAACATAAAGATCATTTCCTGAGGTAGCCAAGATTTTTTTCTCCCCCAAAACCCCAGTTTGCAGGCTCCCAGGTCCTGCCAACATTGGGAAGAAACACTGCCAGAAAGTTGGCTATGCGGATGGCTTTGGCATTTTCAGGCTATCTCCACAAGATTGTACTGTTAGAAGTATCTTTTAGGAACACAGGAAAATGCAAGGGAAGTTAGACATTTCCATAGCTCTTACGTGACATTGTGTAATTGTTTGTAAGTGGTATAAACACTCATTGTCCAGGACATAAGCCAAATCTTAGCTGTCCACAGGTAGGACAGAACACTCTCAGTGGACATACTGTTACATCATTACCTATTATGCTGAAGCATCTGAGTTTTATTACTCCCGGAGATAGGATATCAGGCTTACAGGGCTGTAGGCCTGAATGTGTGTTGAAGGCATAGCAATGGCTGTTTCTTAAAACACCAGCCAAGTGTAAATCTTACAAAAGCCCTTTCGAGATGGGTGGTCTTGCTCGTTGGACACAGGCTTTCGCTTTTCAGCAGGGAAAGGGTTGAGTGATGATTATCTCTCACTTTTTCCCAGTTCTTTTCTTTTAGTGATAAATAAAACGAGTCTTGCTTGAAGTGATTGCTTTTTAATGATGCATGTCAGATGTGAAAGCAGTATCTCTCCTGTTTGAAAAGGGCATGTAATGTAACAAGCTGGCTGAGTCTCGTTCCCAAATCACCACTGTTCAGAAACATTCCCCCTATCAGCATGGAAATAAATGAGCTCTCGTTGCCTGCAGAGGCTGGGGAGGCCTTACCTTGCCTGGATATTACCTCCTTGTTCTCTGTGGGGGGAAGAAAGATATAAAATAGCAGACCCCCAACTTTTTTTTTTTTGATTGCCAGACGACCTCCAAGTAGAAAATATGTGTGATCCCTGAATACCTGTCCAAGGAATTACATTTCTGTAGGCTCATAGGCTCATAACACTATTAATAACTGCACTACCTCCCCGCGGGGTCCCGGCTCTAGTTTGGGTATTGCTGACCTAAAGAATAGGCTAAGTGGTTTGGAGAGAAAAATCTTAGAGGCAGCTGGACCTGTGGAGAAGCCCTGAGTAGGTCTTTTGTGTTGGCTTGAAGTTGTTCGCATGAACACAAGGGACTGGGAACTTGCTGCTGTTCATTGGTTTTCCTTGCATGGAAGCTGCTGCCCGCCAGCTGGCCTGCTGCTATTGATGGGGCTGCCACTCCGTGGCAAATACAGGCTAAAATGGGTTAGTCTGGAACTTTCTGGAGGACCATGAAATGCCACAGCTAAGGAAAGGAGGGGAAGGCTACCCAGGGAGATCGATACCAGGTATGGATGGTGAGTGTGTTGGTTATTTTCCGCAGTAAACTTCCCCGGTGCTGCGTGTGGAAGATAAGCCTGGGCTTGATACAAACTGTGAGCTATTTGCAGAGCATGTCATGGAAGATACCGAGTCCAAGAGGCCAAAATGCACCAGCTCCCCCCTCTTCATCCTTCAAATTCAGTGCACAACCTCCCAGAAACTCGGATACTTTCCAACGCATTACCCAGTCCAATTTGAAGTGACCCAAGCAGTGAACCAACACTTCCCCTGCCAGCTTGTTAGGATGTTTTCTCCCTTTATCCAACTCATATTTCCCATTTCTTTATTTCAGCTCATTACTTCCTTTAGCCTGGCTGAGGGCAAATGTGCTTCACCACTAAATAGCCCACAGCAATCATGGCTTCAGTCATGTACCATTAATCCCAGGAGTACAGCAGTACTCGTTCACCCTGCTGCATGCTCCAGGAGACAGTGAATGATTGACACTGGTCATAAATGCTTATAGTGTTAATTCTTTAACGTCCTGCTAATTTTAATTTGCTCTGTTCATCTTGGGAGGGGTGCAATAACAGATGCTGGGCAGAATACTGTCCCTTGTCTGCTGCTTATCACTGCTGGAAACATGCCTCTCCTATCATAGTTTGCACAGCCTCAAGGCATGGAACAAAAATGAAGGCTATTTTTGTGTAAATAAACACCAAACTGCACAGAGTTCTGCATCTTTGGTGGCCAAGAAAAGGGATCTGTGTATTGGAATCTGCTCTGTGAAGTAGGCATAACCTTTCTCATGCCCCCTTATTATATGCAAGGGTTTTGCCTGGCTACTTAAACCCAACCTCATTTTTGGGAGGCCTTTATGCACTGAACTCCTTTGGTGTTTCAGCTTCAGCCTTTGCCAAGCACTTACACAGGTGGAGCATGTTAAGGCCACGAGCTGAATTGCATGAGATGGTTTTGTACTCATTGTTACTTAGCTGGAATGTGCTCTCAGTTCCGCAAAAGAAGGTGGTTACATTGGATTCATCCTTTCCCTCAGAATACAATAAGCACTGACTGCACAAAGTTGCCTTTTTGGTTCATGTACGTTGTCCTGCGCATCTGGCAGAGAGTGGAGAGAGCTGCATAGTTTGGATGGAGTTTGAGGTATGGACGGACCAGTGCAAGCTGGGGTGATCCCAATCCCAGCTGTCACTTTGGGTTTGTACCTCTCCAGGGCTGGCTGCACCATTTGGTCCTGTCATTTCTTAGCAGCCTGTGACACAGAATTCACGTTTTCACAGCTGTCCGTGCCATACTTCTCGAGCCGATCCCATCAGCATTTCACTCAAGACGTCGCTTTTTGCAGGCTCCAAGCCCCTGTCAAAACCACCAGACTTCTGGAAGAGTTTTGAATGAAGCAGTTGGAACTTGCATTGTTTCCAGTGCAGGCAGTGGTTTGCAGAAAGTTCAGTTCGTGGCGGTGTGAGCTGAAATGCGTTGGGCTTGATTTGGGAGGATGAGCACCCCTTAGTGAGCAGTGAGGGCCCTCTGACAGGTTCACAGAGATGCAAATGCAAGTTTGGAATAGCAAGCTGGATAAAGAAATCATTTCGCCCGTCTCTGTTTTTGCTTTCAATTTACAACTAATCATAGATTTGCTTTGTATTTTCTAAAATATCCATTTGTAGCCTAATTGCAGACTATAAATCAAACCCTAAAGTAAGCAAGAATGTCTGACTGTCAGCAACTGCAAGGGGGAGATGTGACAGCGAACTGCCCTGTCTATCCAAGCTTACATTTAAAAAAAAAAAAATGTGGAAAGACTTGGGATGTGATGAGAGATGAATTCCACAGGTCACCCTGTACTTTTCTTTCCCTTTGAACAGCATCTTGCAAGCTCCAGGGGTAAAGAAAACATTCTTTAAAAACCAACTGGGGGAAGACAGAAGCAGCAGGCGATGCTGGCTTGTAGCTAATGGGGCTGCACAATTCCAGGGGGTCATTTTGTCACTGTTGCTCCTGCAAAATCTGAAGACGGCTCTGGTATCAGCAGAGAGGGCGATGTCGCTGTTTGCATCACAGCATCCTTTACGCTGCGGCCTCTGATGAAAGCAGCAGAAGGCTGTGGAAGTCTTCGTTCCTGAGCCCAGATGGCAGTAAATTGTACTTAGTAAAAGCATGCAAACCAGATACTTACAAACCTGAGGGGAAAGCCATGAAATATTCATGAAGCCTTTTCTTATGAAAGAGGCTTATTCATATATATATATATATATATATATATATATATAAATATATATGTGTGTACACTTTTGAAATCTATTCAAACCAAATAAGACTTTCTTAGTCACCTTGCGTAAAATAGGAAAGCGGATGACTTAGATTCTACCTCCATTATGCAGTCATTAGGAGACTGAAATAGCTCTGGAGAAGGAGCCTCTGGTGCTCTGCTGCCTTCTAAAGATGTGTGCTTTCTTCTGGCCATGTTGGTGTTTTCAGCAGAGAGCTGCTCTGAGGAAAATCACTTGCTGCTACTCAGTGTAGTAAATAAATCAGCCTTTATAATTTATCACCTTCTTTGCAAAAATAATGCATAATTACTCAAAGGTACCAAGGGAAGAAGCTTTTTAGTACCTTGGGAGTGGCAGGGTTTATGTTATGGGGAACAGCCATTCGGTGTTATGCCTTGGCCTGAGCAGCACCACCGCCAGCATCCCTGCCCTCTCCATCCTGCCACATCGTTCCCAGCGCGTCCTGCCCTGCCCGAGCTGGGGCTGTGCTCTGATTCAGGCTGGTGTCTCCAGGAATCATGGCTGTGCCAGCACAGTTTGGAAACCCCGCTAGAAAACGTGGCCCTAAGTGTGCCCAAGCCACATAGAAGCCTGATTCCTTTGCCAAGATCTTAAACACAGAGACAGCCATCTTCTGTGCTTGTATTGCTTATGCTCGATCTGTCAATAAACAAACCAAGCTTTTCACCGTCGTCAAAGCCCTTTATAAAAACAAGAAAGAACAAGACAGGGGAGCAAAGAGATTGTAAATAATAACCCGAAGATTATTTTAGGAGTTTTGCTTGATGTCTGAAAATAAGGAGCTCGGAATTAGACTTTTGCTTGCTTTTTAAAGCAAAGTCATCTGATTTAGAAAAGAGCCTTTTATTCTTAGCCTTATTAAAACATACGAGAATGTTTGTGGTTGCCTTTGCCAAGGTGGCTTTGGCATTTTCATTTCTGGGAAATTTGTAAGCAATGTTTGCCGCATGCTCCCCATGTATTACGACAGTGACAGGAACAGCGAATTAGGAATTGAAATTGCTGTGACATTACTTTAATAGGAGAGAAGCAGCTGATAGTGTTTCTTTTTAATACTGTTCTGTTCCCTTTCTTTGCTCCTGAAATGTTAGGTACCAGAATAACCAAACGGTTGCAAGATGGAAGGTATTATAACCATGTGTATCAACATTTCCCTACTTGATCACAAGCTTAAGGGTCTCTTTTCCCTGTTTGGCATATATTCTAGACTGAAACTAGTTGGCACAGCTTGCCCTTCGCACCTTTATCAGTGGTGGGAATCCCTGTAACGGGAAGAGAGAAGGAGTTTCTGCTCAGAGTAGCTGTGCTGGGTAGGGCAATTTGCCACATCTCCACTTAGCTGAATTTTTTCTTAATCTTTTAGCTTTCTTTCTGGTCCTCATCTTTCTAGACCTCAGCTGGTAAATATTTGTGGAGTTGTTTTAACATGTGCTAGCCAGAGATATGTCAACTTGCTGTCTAATTAATATGTTGTAAATTCTTCAAGAAGAGACCATTTCTTACTGTGTTTGAAGAAAGTTAGCACAATGTTTTCAGTTCCCATGGGAGTTACCCAGCTCGCTGCAGTGAGATGTCTGGCCTGAGACGGTGATTTGGATTCTCTTTCTAACCCATGGACAGAGAGAGGCACTTGGAGAAGACGACTTGTTCCTGCTGCACTTCGATGGGCATTGCTGCTGGCTGGGGTCTCTCCTGGCTCAGGTCAGCTGAGTCAAATCCTGCAGCTAATTTCAAACCCTGCTGTCTCAGCTAGTGGGTTTTATGCTTTTATCTTGTCTTCAGGAGAACGCGTCCCAGGTCAGGCCATTGCGATGGTCTCGGTTTGCTTGTGAAGGTCTGGCAGATAGAGGCTGTCCCAATGATACGTGATTTCCTGGGCTGGGGAGCAGATACAGCTGCACATTGCAGTGACCTGGTGCTTCCCCTCAACTCCTGAGCTTCTTTCTCCTAAAATATTGGACTTGATCGGTGTTTTCCTTATAAACTTGTTTTAAACTGGTGGAGGGAGGTGTTGGGTAAAATGAGGTGTGTAGCATTCATGCAGTGGCTTTTCTGGGATGAATGGGTCTGGGGCAAGCAGGAGAATGCAGCTTTGGGTAGTTGTTCTTCACTGGTGTGGCTTCAAGGCAGTGATTTGGGACGTGCCACAGGAGGTGGTGACCGTGGGCTGTCGAGATCCATCTGCTCTGTCTCCTCCCCAGTACAGTTTTCCATTTCTGTGGGAAGTCTTCTTCTCTTTATTTTTTGTTGTTGCTGGAAGAAAAAGGGTCTGAATGAGGAATGTGAAGCTCCTGTAATGTAGGTGTGTGCAATCTGACCTTGATGCAGTTCTGTGTCTATACAAAATTGGACAAGAGCAGAATTGGGGAAGTGCATAGCAAGCTGAGTTTGAGAAGTGCCTTTCTTGCCTCACCAGATGGGATCAAGCCATTAAGGATCATGCCTGATGTGGCTTTGGATCTGTAATTCCTTGCGCGCCTCTTCATTAGCTGCCATCAGGTACTTAGGCAGTACCTGATGACCACAGTGATTTCCTTTCCCTCTCCAGGTATTCTTCTGCTCACATTCCAGTCCACAGGGTTAATATCTTCATCATGTTTTATCTACGGCCAAGTTTGGCAGCCAAACATTCGCTCTCACCTGTTTCTTCATTTGTTTCACGTGCGCTCCATTTACAGAGAAAATATCACTGGCAAAAACAAAGTCTGACATCACCGTGCCTGGGGTCTGTTTATTTATCCTTTCATCACCTAGTAAGTATCTAGGACAAACAATATTGAACTGGAAGACGTGTACGTACCTTTCATAACCTCTTCATTTTGTTTAAATGCCCCAGCCTTGGGCTGTATTCAACATGAAGCTCTGGGAACTGCATTCATAAACCAGATACTCAGCTGTTGTAAGTTACTGTAGCTGCGTTAAACTCAGCGATACTGGGCTGATTTATAGTAGCTGACCTGTGCAGCAGCCAAGGAGAACACATATAAATGGCAGACATTCCAATAACTAAATTAAGCATGGGAAAATGCAGGCTGGCTCCTTGGAAAATACTCCTAACCAGAGCTGTAAGTGTTTGGAACAGGTACCCAAGCAAAGTGTTGGAAAGTTTGCCTTTGTGTGTTTTGCAATATGGAAGGGATGGAGCATTTTGAGAGTTAGGAGCTACCCAGAAATATATTAACCAGATGCTGCACATGCCTGGGTAGAGAGCGTAGTAATAAAATGACTTCACTCCTGAGAAAAATGCTTAGATTTAAACCTGGCCATTTCTTGGGTATTTCTGTACCGAGCCACAGAGTTTACTGTGTGCACCTCCCGACACTGCTCAACATAGCACATGGCAAGGTAGAAATAAGACAAAAATTGTCATACCAGGTCTGGACAAAGAGCAGGCCAGTTCAGCTGCCAGTGGTCAGGTGCACATTTATAGGCAGGTACACAGCCATCCCCACCTACCTGACTGTGCAGCTCACCACCTCCTCTGATGGAGGCCACACTTGCACTAAATATCACTCAATGGGCTTTTCCTTAAGGTCTAAAATTAAGATATTAATTTGCTTGGCCTCCTGCCACGCCATGGCACTGTGCTGCAGCACTGCATTGGGGTGTAGCACATACTGTCTGTGCGGGTGGCCCCTCTCTGACACATCACCCTGCTCAGCTTCAGTTCCCTGGTGGGAGGCAAGAATAAACCTGTTTTCTCCATCTGACATGACATCGTCCACAGTCCCCATTCTGCTGTTTGAAATTCATACAAAGCCACTTGCCCTGATAATGGCAACATTTCCCCAACAGCCCTTGGTGCATGGTGGTGCCATCTACTCCATATCCTCACTTCTCTTGCCCTTCATTGCGCTGCTCTGAGTGGAGAGCACGCTTGCTGCAAACCTGCCAGTGCGTGGCTGGAGGGAGCCTTTTCTCATCCCTGTCACCTTTTGCACCTGATGTTTGTCCCAGGAGCTATGCCAGCATCTCCTCCTGCCTCTTCACAACCTCCCGGGGTGTCTTGAAAGAGCGTAGCCCCTTTGGTTTCAGCATAAAACACAGCTGGGCTCTGTCGGGGAGGACTCAGGTTAGATCAGCATTTTTCATTGAAGCATATTCCAATGCCTGGACGTTCCTGAGCCGTTAATGGTGCCCATCACGCTCTCAGCTTTGCAAGCTGCCAGAAATCAGCCTGAAGAGTAGCAAATAACTAGTTAGAGCTGTCAGGCGGCCATGGAATCGGTAAATTCGCTGACCAGCAGGGCTATGCAAAGGTGTTTTGTCTGGCCTTGCCCTCCGTCGCTGTGCTGTTTTCCAAGTGGCATACCATTTTTCATTCCCGCTCTCAACCTGGCAGCATGCAGTCAAGTTCTGTAATAACAAACAGTGAAAAAGGACTGGGCTTTATGAACTTTAGGAAGTAAGGCAGAGAATAAAACATGCTCCATTAACCTGCCAGAAAAGATACATGGAAGACATAGGAACGACTCTTAAACCACCCTGCTAGAACATGAGGATTTTTTTTTTTTGCTAAACTGATTTCCTTATGAATTATTTTTTTACTGCATAATAACTACCAAGAAAAGTATGTTTTAGTTATTCACACTGACCTTTTAAACTTCCAAGAGAACTGCATATTTTCTGAGGCCCCATGTAGGGCCTATTAATAATTATGCACTCCCACTGAGCTCCATTGATTAGTTTGGGTCCTATTTCACACTGTAAAATGAAAAAAAAAAAAAAAAAAAAAAAGTCCCTAGTGTTTGTATATATTTTTTCTTTTTATGTTCAGCTCTCCTCGGCTATAGATCAAGTTTTGCTGTTAGCACAGATTTCGGCCTGTATCGATGCGTTGCTGTGCTGTGGGCTCTGAAACCCAGAGAAAATGCAAAATCAAATGGCAGGGAAGAGGGCAAAGGGTGCGACCTGTGGTCCAGGAGTGACACTGGAGTTCAGCTGGTGTGATAAGGGGCAATATGAGCGACAGGACTGTGCATTACTATGCTGTGGTCCCATGCATGCCTACGTTTTCATTTCTGCTAGCAAACATTTCTTTGTGAATAAATCTACTTTCTTGGCAATGCTGTGTTAGTACTTTAGTTTCATTAAAGAGCCTGGAAACACCCCAGTGGTTCAGGCTGAGATATATAATACTGCTAACACAGATTTGTTTCATAACCCACAAACTATTAAAAATATTAGTGTCCTCCTGGGAGTTGCCTTTAAAGATTCCCTTTCTCTTTCTCTCTCACTTTCAGAGCTGGGCTAAGACAGCCAGCAATAATGCAAAGCAAGCTCAATTTATTCAGTTAAAAAAATAGATAACACAGTATTTTACTACTTCTGAGCACTTTCTTAGTCTGAATGTTGCTTTGTGTTCCACTTCTTATCCAATGTAAATAGCCATAAAAGAGAGTTGCCGAGACAACATGTGGATATTTCGAAAGGTAGACTTTACCCGTCCAAAGGGAGATGGCTTTTTGTTGGGACTGAATTTAGTCTGGGACTTTGTAACGGGATATGCTGGTCCCTTCAAGACCGAGCAGGGAACTCCAAGTCCCTTCAAGACTGAACAGATCTGTATGCGTGTTGGGGGTCTGACAAAATTGTAACTGCAGGAAAAGGAACAGTCCCTGGAGGGCAGTCGAGCAGTGACTGGGTCCAGCGTTCAAGGTGAGGTTTTGAGGTGTTGGGGCAGCAGAGGTGTCCGGGAGCCGCAGCCATCGGGGCAGTTGGGACCTGTGGGGCTGGAGCAGGGAAGGGAGGCTGGCTCTGGTAGTAGCTTGCTCTCCTTTCAGCCAGGGTTGCTTAGGGACGTGAAGGTGCCGGCACTTTTGCGTTGGTGGGGAGACAGCCGCCAGCTTACGTTTTGCTTTTAGTGCCAGTACTCTGCTGGGGGAAGAGTCTGGAAAGCCAATGGAAGTGCTAACAGGAAGGAAGCTCCAGGTGGCTTTGTGTTTTGTTAACGCACCTTTTGGAGTGTTTGTTTGGACTTTGCCACTGGGCATCCAGGCAGGAGATGTGATGAGGTTAACAAGGAGCCCAGAGCCCTGGGGGGCAGCGGGGAGCACCCTCCCTCAGCTCCAGAGAGGAGCCAGGATGCCTGGTTCAAAATCAGCAGAAAAGCCCTGTCCTGGATGGGGCACTCCGTGGACCGTGGTGTCCTCTAAACACATCTCTTGGCATCGACGCCTCCTTACTTTGTTCAATTCCCCTAAATGCCGCCGATTTTGAGAGAAATGGAAGGTGAGCGTGATGTCTGTAGCATTTTCTGTGTCGTGGGAAGAGGAGTGCACGTCTCTGCTCTGCTAGTGCTTGCAGCAGCCCCTTGGCCTCTGTGCCTGAGGGTGCTCCCAGTGCTGCTTTTGTCGCATCAGACAGCATCACGGAGGAACTGGAGCATCGCTGCTAGAGACAGGCAGAAGTAACATTCATCAGAAAAGCCTGTCTTTCAGGAGGGAAAAGCACATTTCCAGCTTTAATTTGGATGTTCAGTTAAGCATAGTGAACGTTAGCTTTCCGCTTCTCTTATCTCCTATGAGAGTCATAAGTGGGGGGAATTATTATGAAAAGCTCTTCTTATGCTGCTTCTGTTATTTAATGCCCTTCACAACAGCACGAAGAGGACCTGGTAGAGATCAGAGCCTCCCAGCCCACCATCCCCTTGTGTTTTCTGCTACCCTCGTAGCATGGGCTGCTATTATATAGTTAAGGGCAAGAAAGGGCACAGAAAAAGTGTGCTCTTTGTTTTACAAAGAGGGAGGGGAAGCACAAAGAGAAGCAATAACTTGTGCAAAGACACGCAGGGAGTCACAGACAGAGCTAGGAACTGTGATGTAGCTCTTTCATCCCAGTCAGTATCTTACCCACAAAATAATCCAGTTTATTTCTGCTTAAAAAAGCAAAATTTATAAATATTTGCTTAAATGCCAGCTAGTTTGCATAGCAACCTTATTCATATAGAAGTTTTTATGTAAGATGGCAAGTCAGAGCTTGGGATTCTTTTTTCTGGGTCATTTGAAGAAAGTGTGAAGAAACTTCTGAACTGCCGAATCCAAATCTGAACCAAATTTTCCCCCCTTTGAACTCTGCTTTTTGAAAACTGTAATAACATTCATCCACATTTCATAGGGTATCCTTGCAGATGGAGGAAATACAGTAGCGCTGTTTGACACAGAAGAAATTAGATTTACGTGAAATTCCCTTTCCCTGTGTCCCTTGCTTTATTTCCAACAGACCTACAGTTAACAATCAGCAGTGTTTCACTTTCAGACAGTGTGGTTTTCATTACAGAGGCTAAGGGAGTTTAAAATATTCTCCGAGCACACAGCACACATAACATCCTACCCCATTTCTTTTGATTTCCCTTTGCGGCACTAGCGTTACAGATGCTGTACAGAACGTGTTAGAGGACACTGCTTTTATTTGCCATCATTACAAGGAGGAAATATATTTAGAGCCATCTGTTCAGACTCTTTGATTTCAGCTGAATGTAAGACATCTTTGATGAAGAGTTGCTTTTGGAGAAAGGTGGTGTCAAACCCTGGCAGGCAAACAAACCAAGGGAATATGGCATCGCGACATGCCTCCAGCTTAATCGGCAGGTGTGGACAACACAGCTTTACCAGGAGGGGGAATTTAAGCTCTCCCTCCTGTCAGTTACCTTTCCCCAGTTGGAAGTAAGCTCTTTTCAGGTTTCACTTGGGGTCAGCTCCACACGGCGTGGAGGGAGAGGCGAGAAACCTGAACTTGTGTAGTGATTCCATATGTCGGAGGCTTCCCTGAGCACTCAGCAATAGAGCAGGGAAGGTGCGGTCCCTCCACCTCGCTTTAGGAAGCATAGGTATCCTTTTGCCAGATCCAGACCCTGAAATAAAGTAGGCACAGCGTTTTTAGAAAGTGAAGTATGCTTTTCCTAGGGATGGGAGTACTTTAGGAGGTGCTATAGAAATTGAGCTGGACAGAGTTGTGTGCCTGTTTCCAAAGGAATGGCGAGCTTTCAAAGACAACACTGGGGATTTTGAGAGGCAGAGAGAATTTTCAAGTATAATCCCTGTCTGTTGGCTTTCAGGTCCATGCTTGGGTGAAATCTAGAAGCAGTTGTTTTCCTCATAGGGGCTGAGATACATTCACACATTGGATTATACCTTGCAAGAGCTTGTTTCCAGAACAGCTCATTAACTGATGCCAACATTTGTAAGGATGAATTATATGGGGTTGCTGAGACCGTAAAAGGTGTGTTGTGACTCTCCTTCTACCCACCTGATCTCTAGGTGGCCATACTATGTCCATAATAGGCCATATTACTGTCAACTACTCTCTCCCCTAATGGAAAAGAGTAAAATAAAAGATCTCAGAGATCTAGTGTTTTGTAAATAAAGGTAAAGTTGTTTGTTTGTTTGTGTGTTTGTTTCTACACATTTTAAGAGTGTATCCTTGAAAGAATTTATGTCTTAAAGAATTTGCTTTCTACATTTGAGTTCCATAATTGTGAACAGCAATAATCAATTTATGTAAATTTTTCTTAGGCATACCACATGCCACAAATATCCTATGATATATGCATCGTTGTAGGATTCAATATAATAACATCTTTTTGCTGTGTGAAAATTATTTATGAGCATGAATTACATAGCTGAAGTCATATCTCACTTTTACTGGTGTAAATGCATGGTAGCTGCAGGGAGGTGGCTAATGCTGAACTCATTTGTAGTCAATATAAGTAGGATATCAGTCTTTGCAGAAGAATCATCAGAAACATACTTATTTTTGTCAAAATAGGCCAATGTGGGATAAGAAAAAAATAATTTTCAAAAGTTATGTAAATCTAAGACTGTATGTTTAATTGCCAATGGCTGGAAATACTGGAAGCTTCACAGTTCAGACTTTGCAGTGAGTAGGGATGATCCAGCTCTTCATAAAGCTTTCTTTTACTCTCTAAAGTGCTAATCTCTTATGCTGTGGCTTGTAAAAGCAGGGAAATCCTCAATGAAAATTTATTATCATGCTAAACAGCTTGTGGGACACTTCTTAAAAAAATAAATGAAATCAAAACACTTCAGAATATATGTATGTATATATATATGCATACACACACATATGTATAAATCAGCAACATAAGAGCACAGCAGTGTAGGTTACAGCTTTCCCTAGAAAATCATCAGCAGCAGAATGCCAGGCTGAATTATAGATCAGGGAAGATCCCTGGTGTTCTCTGTACTGAATGCATTATGGTGGAGTTAGTTCATTGACTCTAGTGTCAACACTGGTGACATATTCAATGCAGCTCATTTAAGAAATGCTATCAAAACTTTTTTGGTGGACAGTTGAGTTCTTGACAGTATAGCTTTTTGGTGTTTTCTCTTTTTACCCAAATGTGTCTGTTTTCTGTGAGAAGTTGGATCAATATTGAAAGCCCATTGGCCCAACCTAATATTGTTCATTCCAAGAGACTTTGGTGGGTGGCCAAAGGATTAGAGATATTTCAACAAAAGTGCAATATTTTCCATTAAAAAAATCCCCTATGATTTTCTGGGAAACTCTAGTACTTAGCTTCCCATGTATCTTCTCTTTGTCATCATTGTCAGAAACTAACTGGCATTTCTTGCTGACATTTTTAGAAAAGAATATTTATACTAGAAACAATGCAAATAAAAATAAGTTGGCAGAAACGAGTGACATTTACAGTATGATAGAGTCCTGACATTTTTATGCCACCAGTGGGAATATTCCCTGTTTGATGACTGATTCTGTCGTTCTTCCATCATCCTTGTAGACCTAGTCAACTCAACACAACTGCCCAGCTAGATTCCCGTCTGCTCTCTAGTGAAACTCGTGGCTGAAACAAAGTCTAATGTTGTAGATAATGAGCAATGCTGTTGACCAGCCGAGCTGTGGTGAACCTCGGCCACCACTTTAGTTAGAATAGCAAAATTTGGATCAGAAGTACTGCTCAATACATCACTGATTTTATCTTCCAGCTCAGGGGAATAATTAATTCATAATCTCTATGGAGTAGGCACAGAGAAGGTCCTGCAGTACTTTATTATGTGTCGAAGTCCTCTGTAGATGAAACTTCTCTTTATGCTGAGCTCTAGCACAAGGCATATGCACTGGTGATGGGTCTTATTCAGAGATCTGAATTTCATTTAGGAAGAAGGATGACAAACTGGAAGCCTTGGGAAAGACTTCAAGATGAGATTCAACACCTGGGTACTTAGTCCATGCCCACACATTTTATGTTCATAATACAAAATACATGGTTCCTTCTGATTTTGTGTTTCACCTGGCAGGAAGCATTTTGATTTTTCAGAAAGTGTTAAGAATCCTAACTTTATGTGAGTGCTCATTGACATCCTTTCAATATTTTTTGAAGTTAGTACATTTTTAAGGACATATTAATTACTTTGCTTCTGTTTAAATGTAAACAGCCTTTCCAGTCCAGCAGACTTATGGTTTTCTTGTGGATTTCAATGCAGTTTGTTGGTTAAGAGAGAAAAGACCTGGGCCTGCCTGAGTGTTGCAATTTCTTTCTCAATTTCTCCCTTGTTTTGAGCAAAGCTATGATGTAAAAAGACTCAACCAAGCCACTGGCCAAGAAAATAAATACATAAAGAGATCTCATGAAACTGTGAAAGAAAAAATACCTCTCAGACTTTGTGCCCATTCATAAACTCTTTTTAAATGGTCTTCCCATGTAAAATATCACATTTTCAAGCAATTAATGTTCATTACCACAACCGGTCTCATTAAGACAGGTTGAGCTACATATAAAGGTTTGGTTTTGCATTAAAAATAATACCTCTTCCTTCCCCACTGCTCCACAAAAGCTGACTTGTAGCCTGGATACTCAAGATGTGAATACACTAAGATTAGGATAATGGTGTGGCTGGCAGAGATGGTGAGCATCTAAATCTAAAGTATCCCAGCAACGTTTTGTAGCCTGATCCTGCACTCCAATTGTGCATGCATGCGGGGATTTGTACAAGGCAAGCAGACAAGTGGTGTAGGATCTGCTGTTGTTCCTTCTTGTAATGATTTTATGTAAGAATCAGGGACAACATGGCCTGTTTGATGGGCATAGATGACTCAGAAATGGGTCCTGACCCCATTAGTCAGGCTCGGTTGTCTGAGTGCACAGCGATGTGTGGGATAAGGGAAGGGGGAAAGCGCCTTCATTTAGGACAAGACAGAGCATATAGGAGCTGCTCCTCTTACTTGGAAGCATTAAAAGGCTGATAACTGTTCTACAGTCCAGACATTGACTAAGAATGTGTTGTGTGCATCCTGGGATGGATTGGTAGCAGAGAGGACAAGGTGGTCACCCTGAGTGAAGTTCACCTTCTCCAAATGGAGCTCATTAGAAGAAGCCACACTTCACTACAGCCAACTGCCCTTGTGTTATGATGCAGAAAGGTGAGAGTCTAAAGCTGTTGTGACAAAAAAGTTTCCAATGAAAACTTGAGGGTATCTGAAATGCTTGCTATTTTTTTTATTGAGGCGCCCAAATGCTTGCTTATTTTTTCCAAGTACTGCAACTGTTGTAGTGAAAAGATATTACCTCTTCCAACAAAACTTGTCCTGCTTATAAACCCTCCACATAGGTTTGTGGTGTTAAAGAAGATTAATGTTAGCATTATTCTGTTAAGATACAAATAGGTCAACACCAGTGGAATCTGAGAAATGCTGAAAATTGATTGATTAAATTCTGACCAAACAGTTTTCCTTAAAAATAGGACACATTCATTGATGTTGAGTATGAATCATACTCATGAATCATACAAGCATTGGCTTGTGCTGATTTTGATGGCAAGTGAATGATTTCGTATTTCATTTCACTAATGCTCTGGTATGGCTTACCTTTATTGATTTGCTGTTTTTAGTTGTTTGTTGTTGTTTTTTTTCATTTTGGCATAAAGTATCTTCTCTATTATACTCTAGAATTAAAATTAGAATAAAAATGAGACATTGTTAGTCTATCAAATGAAAAATAAATAACTTTGCTGTTATTGACATAAAGTGCTTAAGCAGATTCAAAATGTATTGCTAGTTATTGTGTTTCCTTTTTTTCCCCCTAAGTTTTGCTCCGGGAGAAATTTTGAAAACTTGCCTTTTTTGTTCTCAATTTGGAATGAAGACAGGCTTTGTGCTTGGTCTCCAGCTGAATAGAAATGCTGCTTCCTTGTACTGCAGAGGGAGAGCAAACAATAAAATGATGCTGACATCTCTGGAGAAAACACCCTCCAGGTGAACAGATTTTAAAAGCTGGAAAATCAACATGCTTGGAGCAGGAATCATAATTCAAATCCATTTGGTCTGTGTCTGGTTACAGAACCAGTAAAAACACTTATGTTTTGAAGCAATGGTCTGCCATTCCCAACCCTTTTGCTCCACTCAGTGCCATGAAAGAGATGAAGAGCTGAGCTGAGGAAGCAGACGGAGGTAAATTCTGGCTCTGCGCTGGTTTGGTGACTGGGAGAGCACTGGCAAACAGTGCTGCACTGATTTTTTGAGGTTAGTTCTTGATCATGACAGGCTGGACAGGGTTCTGTGGGTAGAAGAAAGGGTCTGAAACAGGTTGGCTGAAGACAGACTCCAACCACATGCCATTTATCCTGTTGTCAGAAGTTTCTGATTTTTTCAGGGTATGTGAAGCTGCTCACTTTGGTGAGACAAAACAGGACACTGACACTTCTCCCATGAGACATTTCTTCTCGGCCAGTGAAAGCTAGAAAGAAAAGAGGCCAGCTTCCAAATTCTGAGGCAATGAAAAAGTCAGGATCTGGAGGTGGGGATGAGACAGTGTTGGATCAAAATGATTCAGAAGAGTTGAAGAGTTGATGTTCCTTGGCAGGTGCTGAAAGTTGCAGGGCTTTATTTTCATTTTTCTCTCAACAGAAACAAGTGCATGTTCAGGCACAGATTTTCAGAGGAATTAGGATTGCTGCTTTTAATCTGCACATTCTCTGAGAAGAAAGAGATGAATAAACTGCAGGTGTCAAACTAGCTAGGGTAGCCAGTTAAGTAGCCATCAGAAAGAAGAACCCCTTTAAAGCCAAATTCTTCTAGCAAACCCAACCGTCTGCTCTGTAAAGCAACCCACAATTCCTAGTACGCTAAATTTTATAGCCCATAGGAAAAAAAGAAACACAAACTCAGGGAACAAGGAATGCCGCAGAAACTGTTTTGTTAGAGGGAGGTTTGACTTCTCTTCCAAGGCAGCGTTCTTGGTTTTGTTGTTTTACTTTCTCTCTTTTCTTTTTTTTTTTTCCTCTTTGTGGTAATGGCGCCCTTAGCAGGTTTTGTTTCATATGTGCCAGGTAGTAATTAAAATTAGGAATGTGGTAATCAGCGTCTTGGCCTTGGGTGCTAGAAAGAGATGCAGTAAATAATGCCAAAATTTGTTTCAAATCCAAAGGAGACCGATGGTGAGGACCTGTACTGAGGCAACTTTTGAATTCAGTGGTTCCAGTTGACTCCTGCGGGAAGGAAATGGAAATGTAGCCCAGCATTTCGGTTAAGTCTTGCTGTCTGCTGTGCTATGCGGAAGGCAACAGGTTGCTTGAACTTTGCTGTGACTTGGCCTGAAGTCTTGTGCGTAACAGCTTGTGACAGAGAAAATCATGTCCCTGAGGTCTGTCTGTGGAGATGAACCAAGCCTTGCTACACAGCTCCGGCCCTAGAACACACTGTGCAGGCCATTTGGGGCTGTTAAAGCCATTTTTCCTTTAACTCCCCTGCAGTTCAGCAGTGGATGAGGAAACTGTGAGGAGCTTTTGCTTCTTCAGGTAAAAGTTGGACTGACATCAGCTTCACCTCCACCAAGGAGAGGGCAAAGGAAGGAGCATAAACTCCACCCTCCCATCCTGCTAGGCCTCTCCCACCTCCTTGCTGGGAAGTCAGGGGCAGGGACACAGCCATGCAGGCCCAGAATGGCTTCGCACACACCATGCCCCCAGGAAGGCCTACAAAGGGACCAAAATCCTGGTGGTCACCCGTTATAACCCAACCCCAGCTTGGTCGCCCCCTGACTGCTGCTGCACAGGGCTGTGGCTACACAAGCATCGATTTGTGTCTGGCACCGCAGGCTGCCGGCACCTTCTCCTCCTTCCCCCCTGGCCACCACAGGCTCCTCTCCACTGGCCATCACCCCATGTGCAGCCACACAGCCACGGCCCAAAGAGCTGGGATCTGCTTCAGTGGGGCCAGCCAGCACAAAACCCAAACTGCTTCTTTACTTGTTTTATTACAGTCCGCAAGAGCGGGCATTGGCTGTGTCAGGAGACTGTGGTCTCTCGGTGGATTGTGTTTGTGGTCAGGCACTCGGGAGTCCAGATTTCTAGCCCTGGTGCTGCCGTGTGCTTGGTGTGTGGCCTTGGAAAACTCTCCTAGCTCTGCTGCGCAGCAGCTTTTCCTTCTGTCGGGTGGGGAAGTGACACCTGCTTTGCTGAAGGGCCAAACCGCAGCTGGGATAAACAGCGGTGTCTCGCTAATGAGGATAACCTTTTGTACTAGCGGCTCAGAGGAAAGGCATTAAAATAAAGGGTGTTACGTGCAAATCCTGCAGATTCTGTTCCAGGCAAGAAGATGCTGAGCTCACCGGTCATTCTTTGCCAATTATTTCACAATAATGTATATCATAAAATTGCACCAGCTACCAAAAATGAATACATTGGAGTAATTCTTTCAGAGCAAGCTAACTGATAGAACACAGTTCTGTTTAGCCAGGGGATGCTGCGTGGTGGTGTGGCGTGGAGGGGGACGGAGCTCTGTGGCTCCCCTTCCTCCTTCCTCAGTGCTCAGGAGCTGTGCTTGGAGGTTAATCTGTTTGGTGGGTCCTGATTCTGTCCTGAGCTGATTCTGCTCACTGGGTGCAGGTTTTGTGATGGTGAAAGGCCATAGTCTGACTCCTGCATGTTGGATGTGCTTGTTTTAGTGTTGTGGAAAATGGTGTCAGTATCTGACTTCGCTCATTAAGAAAACTCGGAAACTAAACTGTATTGAGACAGCCTCTGAGCATACTGCTTAATTAGAGACACCATGGTTTAGTTGATGCAATGAGTAGGGCTGCATATGCAGAGAGAGTTGTGTGCCTCAGTTTCCCCAATTACAAAAGGAATGAGGGTATTTTTTTCATTGCACTAAGAAGAGGGAATTAATTATTTTAGCTTAGGTCACTGCCTGGGTTAAATCTCTGGATGGAAACCTCTTTCCATCCACGTTACCACTAACAAACCTGTATGACTCTTTTGTCTCTGAGCAGTCGAAGGCACCTGAAGACCTGAATTCTTGCTGTGAATAGCAGGCATTGCTGATGTCTCTGTAAAGATGGACATCTCAGGTTAGAAACCACATTGTGGGGTGATTCCTATATGTGTGCATGTGACTCAGGAAGAAGCCTGCGTCTTTTGCCACAGGCAGGAACTCGGTGAAGCAAAAAGTGGTTCCACCATGTTTTTGTCTGAGAGTCTTCAGTGTGTATTGTCCTGTTCCCTGGAGAAGTGGAAGGAGGTCTGAATTGTCCAGGTTCTTATTATATTTGGCTCCCTCCATGCCTGCGGCGGTAACCTCAGCAGAATCCAGCATCAGCTGCTGCAACAGGAGATCTTTGTAAGGTGTGAAGGCATCAAGCTGAAGAAGTATATGGTAAAACAATACCACATGTTGAAAGCACAATAGGAGTAAGTCCATTTTGGCACAGCCTTCCACATGAAATCCTTTTTAATTTCAGTGACGTCACGTTCCCAGTCTCAAGGAACCTATAGCAGTATTTTCTGTGCCATAAATAAATCCACTTGGGGACTAATAAACTAAACTGTTGCTAATTTGTAATGTGCCACTTTTGCAGCAGTATCCAAAATTCATATGCACTAAGATTCCAGGGATGGAAAGAATGAGGTGGCTTGTCCCTAACCACTGGTTAACTTTTTAAGTTACACTGGTGAGTCGGGTGCAGTTTGGCTTTTAGTGAGGCCCCTGGGGAAGCAAGGCCATCTTAGCCTACAGTCTTTAAAAAAAAAAAAAAAAGACTATTAAAATAAAAGCATACATATAAATAACATAAAATTCAGGGAAATGATGTCTTTGTGACCGAAGCAGGAACACTTGTGCCATTCAGGGGCCTTGCTTGTACTTTTGCCTATCACCACTGATAAGCATGAGCAACCTTGCCTCATTTTATAGGCACAGGCAGGCCTTTATGTGTACAGGGCCTCTCTGCTTAGTGTGACTGCGTGGTTCAAGGGGATTTTTAGGGGGTCTGGCTGTGAGGTGAGGGGAGGGGAGTGTGACAGATATCTCAGCGGGGCAGGTTGGTGCCCTCAGCATAGCAGATAGCAGCTGGTTATTGCTCTCGTTGCGAGTGTCCATGTGTATCTTGTTCTCCCCGTTTCACTCTGTTGTGATCTGCTTTTTGGGTTTAATCTTAGATTAGGCTGAACTTTTTCTGTTGTAAGAGTAACAGTCCAGAAAAAAACTGAAATGCTACGTCTCTGGGGCAGATATGTGTTAGAGGTGTTAAAAGACTGTTTTGATTTTGCCCCTTTTGTTGCCACCGTTGAAGACAGTGAAAGATCTCTATTTTGTCACATCTGGAGTGGAAAATGTTGCTCTTTCAACTTTTTGGGCTCGTATCGGCATGAAAGCAAGTATCAAAGGACTGGGATTTCTCTCAGGACACACCACTTTTTTCTGACAGCTCTTTGGATGGTTCATGACTGGGAAGGAGTTCAAAGCAACCTCAGACAGTTGAGTACCCTCCTGTTATCACAAAAACATCAAATCCCTGCATAGCTTTGCCTCCTCTTTAAAAACAGTGTCTGTCCAGGGCTGGCCCCATCCTGCCATTACACTGATAATACGCAGCGTCTCTCACAGTGAAGTGGCACTCTCTCCCAGGATGAAGCTGATAGATACCCCTGCACAAGGAAAACCCACATTAAACTAATAGTCAGATACACCAGGAATGTGTTTGCTTTGCAGTGGAAAGGACTTGCCTGTTCTCCTCTGAAGGAGTTACGGTCTGCCACAGGCTTCCTATGTGGTTCTAAGCAAAAGGGTTAAAGCATGTCTCTCTCCCATGAGAAATGATCCCAGATCATCTTTTCATCCTAACGTTGTCACTAGAAGGGTGCACAGTCAATAATGAACACACTGGGCATAAACCAATAAAGCCCCTCAAGGTCTCCTCAGCAGTACCAGCTGGGGCACTGAGCAGAAACACCAACAGTGAAGGTCATGAAAGCACCGCAGACAAAGCGCCTGACAACCTGAGCTGACAACCAGCACAAAAAGTGCTGGTTTTGTTCTGTTCTTCACTAGATAACAGCTCCTGTCCTGTTAGCGTTTCCCTGGAGCTGTATGGCAGCGCATGGCAGCCCTCCCTGAAGGCCAGCGAAGGCCTTCTTGTGGAAGATTTCTCTGCTTCCAGCAGTTCTTCTGCATTTGCATCCATCTGGAAAAACTCTGCCTGTCTTACCTTGTGATGAAGGTCTGTCTTCTCACTTGCGCAGGACCCACCAAATGCGGTGGCCCAGCAGATAAACCAGTATAGGTTTAGGTAGGGCCTAACAGTAAGAAGTATTGTTGAGTGTTTATTGCAGGGTCAGGATCTCTCATATTAATCTTTCCCTTCAGCGCTGGCAACCCACCCGAAAGTAGCATCTAGGAGTTCAGGTATACGGGACCTGTGGGAACTCAGAAAGTTGCTGCCTGTCTGCAGAGCTACCCTAACAGGCCCTACAAGCACTCTTAAATGATGATTAAGTCAAGCTACCTTGTGTGCAGTTGCGCCGGGCTGGGGGTTGGCACAGGGACAGCTATTTACACTTTATCTGACGTGCTAACATCGCAGTAATTCAGCTGTGGTTTGTGTTCTTAGTGCATGAAACTCCTTCCTACCCCATCTCTTCCCAGCATGCTTATAAAGTGTAGGGAGACACAAACTACTCTCAACATGAAAATCAATTCGGGGGTGTCCACATCAGCATTTAGTTTGGATCAGGACCTTGCTTTTGCAATGAATCCCTCAGTCTTACCCCCGTTGCACCTTGGTACTTACTGTGGATTCAAGAGGCGTTCAGTCCATGGGACCAGCCTAGTGCTAAGCCAAAGTAAACCTCCTGAAATGTATATAGTGTTTATTATATCAGGCCCCACTCTCCTGATCCATTCCTGTCGGGCCACACTACTTGCCAATTTAGCCAATTCAGACTCTCATTTTTAACAGCTTCCCCCAGCCCTTCCTCCATCTCACACATTACAAGAAACCCTTTTCATGCAGTTTCACTGTAGACAATGTGAGCTGGTGCAACTCACAGGAGCAGGATTTACTCACCTGAGTGAAGTCTGTGCAGCTGGCCTATGAGTTACAGAAAATTATCTTTGAGTCTTTCAGCTGTAACCTGGCGTAGGCTGACTTGCACCAGTTAAATCTGTTATTACTTTGCTGGCTTTATATTCATGTTCACTCCTGTTTATCTATCAATATATTGTGTGCCAACAGCATGATTGCAAGGCCAGAGGATTATATTATCCAGGCTATCTGAGCTCATCAAGTCTTGCCAGTCTTATAAATCCTTCCTCATTAGTAAAGGATCCCAAGCGATTAGCTAGTATGTGATTGCCAGGGCCAAAGTAAGCCTTCTTTCCCTGACATTATTCAATATACTAAGTAGAGATAGAGTCTTTTTCTTTTCCTTCTTCCATCTTCCTTCTTTCCCTTTCTCTTTCCCTTTCCTTTCCTTTTCCCTTTCCCTTTCCCCTTCCCTTTCTCTCTCCCTTTTTTTTTTTCCTCCTGTCTTTTTCCCCCAGCCATGCCGTCTGGTCTTTGCTGGGCTGGAAAGTCACAGAAGCTGTTTTCTGTCAGTTTGTTGATATCTTCTTCCTCTCCTAGCCTGGCACAGAATCTGCTTTTGTTAGTTTTCCTTTCAGGAATACATGTGCACTTCAGCATGAGGTCTGACAACCTTTACCCTCCAGGCATGACTAATTCCCATTTACAAGACCACTACAAAATCCATCAGATCAAAAATGTCAGGAAGCCAGGAAAACCCCATCGCGTACGGCTGGGGCTGGTCCCCCTGTGCTGTGTGACAGAGTGCACTCTGTCGGCCGTGCTTTGGTGCGATAAGGTCAAGTAGAAGTGGCACTTTGAAGGGAAGGGGGACGGAGGGGAGGGAAGGAGGGTTTTGGTTTCGCAAGCAGCCCGTGATGCGTTGTTTAATACCGTGCTCTTCGTAGCCAGGCACCGTGGCTGTAATGACAGCCAGGGTTAAGGCAATGGTTTAAATTGAAAGTAAGGACTTATCAGATGTCTTATGGTGTTGGAAAACCTGAGGTGGAGGCTTTCATGGGGTTGAGTTTGGAAGTAGGAAAACAGCAGTGCAAAGCCCCTAATAAGTTTATTGGAAGTTGCCTTCAAAGTTTTGCCTTTATGTGGTTTAGGAGTGGTGATAGTGATAATCCAGGCTGGTTTTTCAATCTTTTTTTTTTTTTTTTTTTTTTGATACTATCTTTTATAGAAACATGTCTTAGCACTGAGAAACAGGATGGGGAGAGTGTCCCAAATCCTACTCTGGTTATCTAATCCAACAGCTTATTTTCAGCCAAACTCTCAATGACTTCAGCTTCTGGTGAGGCCAACTCTGAGGGCTCCTGAAAAATCCCTCCCTGAGGCAGAAATCAGCGTTACACCGACAGTCTGTGGTTGAATCTCTTGACATGTTCAGTCATTGCCCAAAAAGCCAGTGCAGATGAAGAGGAATAAAAATGTACGCAGATGTGAGGTCTGAAAGAATAAGACCACTCTGTGAGCAAGACCTCAGGAAGCAGGAGGTGGCCTTGAATCAACCACGGAAGAGTTGGAAATGAGGTTTGTGTTGAGCTGCCCAAAGGGAGCTGGAAAAAGGAGTGAGAAAGAGAAGGTCTTGGGGGAGCAAACCCCAGGGAGAAGGCAATATTGAAAATAAATGAAGGATCTCAATTTCTGTTGCAAGCATGACCCTTTGACTTCAGCAGGGCTGTAGCAAATAGAATTTGGTTTTATGGACACAACTTGCTTACAAATCTGAGCTGGAGTGCACAAGAGAGGCACATAGGCAGCTGATTCAGCAGCAGCTTTGCTGGCTTTTTCACTTGGAATTGTGTGAGCCCCTTTTCATTTTTCCCCTTTGGATTTCAGGAGGAAGATTTCAACATTGTTAAAACCTTCTCAGTCCCATCTCTGAAACCCAAACCTGGTACGAACTACGGGAAGGTGGTTTGTAGAGCTTCTGTTCTAACCTGGAAAGTTCTGAATTCTCTCTGTGTGGGCCTGATCCAAGATCCATAGAAATCAGTCTTAGGCTTGCCATATACTTTAATAGAAATTGGACCAAATTGCAAAAGTTTCCTATTCCTCTGGCTGATTTCTATGGATTTTTGCCCACTCAATTTAAAAGAACAATTTATATCATAAAAAACAAACCACTTTCGTTGTGTCTTTCTGTGTTTAGATTTTCTTGGTTAATGTTCTTTCCTTACTGTAACTGGCTGAGAAATGGTGACTATGACTTTTGTATTGTTTTAACGGGACATGAGGAGGAAAAGTGGTTTAAGTACTTGCTGAAGGAAGTTTTATCACTCAGCTTGAAATTAGAAAGGTTGGTGTTAAAGAAGCCCCACCTGAGCACTCAGAAGAGATGAGATGCCCATCATTTGATGACCAATTATTATGTGGTGTCTTAGAATTTTAGTCTGGAAAACATCTATTCCATGGCAGAAAATACCATGCTAATTGAAGACAGCTCCTGTCCGTGACTGGTTCTTACCACCTCTGTGCATCTCGGTCCTTTGGGACATGGGTTTATGAGGCTGCACCAAGTGACTCATCTCCGTCTTCCTGTTACCCTTTCACAAGAACGAAACTCATTGTGTCTCATTCTCCTCTTACAAAAGGGGATTTATCCATGCCCACATCCTCTAAGTACAAGCTAAGTCTTTACCACTGGGCAAGAACTTTCTTCCTAGCTCCATTGCAAGTCAATACTGAAATACCTTGGCAGAACTCATGTATGAATTAGGCCTGGAACAGCAGAAAAATTGTATGGGAGGTTGAGCTGAGGTAGTAAGTTTTCATTAGTTGAGTCTGTAAATCTCTGGCATACAGTATCCTGCAGCCTACTGGGGTTTCCCCAGCCTTCAGCACCGTGGGCCTTCAGCACCTATCGCAGCTCTGGGCCACCCGTGCAGGTTTGAGCTCTGTTGCATGTCAGGATCTGGTTGTGGTTGTGTTACTATGCGTAGGGAGTTTACACAGAAAGTACCACCTGCTAGCAGCCTGCCTGACCATGCTCCAAGTTCAGCCTCAGCTGGGAAGCCCAAAAGCTTTGCTTGTGCAGGGCAGAGAGAGGGGAGGCATCAGCTCTCTGGGGTTCTCTCTAGGATGAAGTCCTACGTGGATTCCTTGAGAGCTGAGTTTACTGCTCAGCCTTCCCTTCACGTCATCTCTGCGTTATCACCTTTTTTTGTAGGACTTGGAGGAACATAGTTACCTGGAGACCTGTACCCTGTCCATCAACTCTGTAAGAACAGGCAATAAATTTTGTAGCCTTGAACAAGAAGGCTCCCAAACTAACAAAAGATAAAATGCATTCATGTCCCCTCAGGCTTCCAATGCATTATACACTTTATTTTCTTGGGTGAAGAAATATGGTGGAAATCATCCACTTACTTCACCAAAAAGAAAATTGAAATAAACTTAGGACCGTTTCATCTTTTTTTCCTCTTTTTTTTTTTTTTTTTTTTTTTTGTGCTCTAAACTTTTCTTAGCTAATCAGGCTTGTAGTGTTAGCAGCTCATTTTGATGGCTTGTACTAATAATTTTGTACAGCTTGCAGGATAAATGTCCAATGATGGAAATGAGAGTGATCCTTTACTTCAGTCTACTATCTGCTGTATGTTTGTATGTAAAAAGAGCGAGATGCCCAGGACTTTCCTCGTCAGCCTTTCATGGGTTTATGGTTTGGATTTTTTTTTTTTCCCCTCTTAATGTTACTAACTCAGAAGTAATAAATATTTTAGAACAAAGTTGGAGGGACTCATTTAGGGTTAGATCTGACCATAAGCATGTGATGAATGGGCTTCAATTTAAATGCCAGTGGTTGGGGTAGCGGCAGGCGGTGGCTGCCACTCGAATCGTGCAACTCCTACACGTTCCAGCCACAGTGGACTGAGTTTAATGAAGCAAATTTAGTAGGGATTTAGCCTGACCTCTGGGATTTCCAAAGCTGCATTTAAGAACCCCAATTAAGGAGAGAGGAAAGATGTCTGAGTAAACTTGTCTCTCTGAAGGAGATATCTCCATCACCCATAAGAAACTGTTAAAATTGCTCCTTTTCAATTTGTCCCTTTGGTCAATTTTTGTTATGTATAAGCAAAGGCAGCAGGATTCCCTCACAGAGTGTGATCGGTGGAGTGGTATATCTTGGTGTGAATCCATGCACTTGAAAGAGTTACTGCTAGATTATACTAGTGAGAACCTGAAAAAATATCAGCTGTAAATATACAGTGTAACTGATGTAAAGGCAAATGTTTGAAAACCTCCAGGATGCTGATTTAGCTTGGCTGTACTTCAGCCAAGCCAGTATTGGTCTGAGATGAGTTTTATTGACATAAAGCTGCTGCAGTGAATCAAGCTACATTTCTCTTTGCTGATAGGCAAGCGAGGAAGTATGTGCCTCTGAGCAGCAGGCTCTGCTAACGTGTAGGTGGTGGCAATTCTTACATGAGCCTCTTAAAGGAAATGCTGAGTGCTGCTGGGTTGCATGGACCAGGTCCTTACAAAGGTCTTCTGATTTTAAAGCTTGTCATAGTCTTCCTTCAGAAGGATGGAATTGAGCTGCACCGCTGGCTTGGGAGTGTATAGGACTGTTCCCTAGCTGAGGATGTAGTTCAAATATTAATTGCCAAGCTTACTATTATTAATCTATGATTCTTATTAGTTAGCGTGGTATTAACCAACAAAGTGATGGTGCTTAGCAGCAAAAGATCTAGAACGTAGTAACTGGGGATTTAATGCTTGTTAAATCAACTGTTGGAGGAAGCTGAGCAATTCCTGAGACTGGCTTTGCTATTTTCTTTTGAGTGAGCTAGTGTTGGCCTTTTTCAATTGAAAGCCATATAAGTGTTTTGGGTTGTAGGGGGGAATCCAAGAACTGTATATCATTTTAGAAAAAATAAATAGACCCTGTCATCTATTACAGCACTGTCACATTGGTTTGCATTTACAACTGAAAAGAAATGAGGCTGAAGACTGTTCATTCCTATTATTTTCCCCTGATTTGTTTCTTTCTTTGCTTTCATGTGTGGGTGGGTTTTTAAAGTTTTTGTCTTGCTTCATTTGGCAATTTTTTGTGTGTGTGTCCCACATTCTGATGTGTTGCAGTTCATCTGCAGGCTGCAAGACTGAAGCCCCCAAGGGTGGGCAGTGTGTAGTTCCTGCTTAGCACTCAAACAGGTAGCAAGTGGGTAGGTTATAATTTAGGGAGGAGGAGAAAGAGAATAAAGATAAATGTTTCGGAAGTTCTCAAAATGTCCAATGACCACAGTTCATATGTAGGAGGAGAAGTCCTTCCCTTCCTTCTCCTGCCCTGTTTCTGAATGATTTTGCAGAGTGGCTGTGAGTGAGGCTTAGCTAAACTGAAAGTGCCACAGCCTGGAATGACAATCAAAAGAGATGCGTGTTGTTATAAACACTCAATCATTTTCCTTCTTTCTTGTGGAGTTGTTATTAAGCCCAGAGGTTCAGAAGTTCAAAAATATAAAGGAATAATTTGTACAAGAAAAGAAAGGAGTCTATTTCACAAGCCATTGATGCTTCCACTGGGAATTAGCAGTAGCTGTTTGAGTAGCCAGGGTCATACAGAGCAATGATGCATTCTGCTCCCACTTAGGAAACCCCTAATTTTTAACTTTTTAACAGCCACAAGCTTAAGTTTCTGTCAATGAAAAGTGGAGAGAATGTTTGAGGAGCTCTTATTAAAAAAATAAACTTCAAATGATGATTGACTCCCCTTTTATGTCTCTAGAATGGGGCCCATAAATCTCAACAGTTTTCTCTTCAATGGCTACTTGTTCTTTTTGGTTGGTGACAACTTTTATTTTAAGTGAGCTCAATTCTTAAATTAACCCTTGTGTTGACTCAAGCCTCCTTGTTTGTCTTTGCTTTGCCTCCCACAGATGGAGAAAAGCTTAGCATATGGTAACAGATCCATTCCCATTTCCTGGTTGACATGAAACGTGGGCATCGGTGTCGCTTGAGGAGGGAGAAACCAGACTTCAAGAATTCTGCTTCCAAAGAAAGCAGAGCTCTCAGTTAGCGAGACTCCCCTTTGAATCTTTGGTGTAGGACTTCTGATAGACAGATGAGCACAAAAGGTTTAACTCATTTGAGAACAGATACTCAAAGTCAGATGTGCACATTCAAACTCCCAGTCCCATTCCATACGGATGGGTTCTGGCGCTCCCTCCTTTGTCATGCTTTTAATAGAAACTGTATGGATACAGCTGTTTTGCAGTCCCTGGATTTTTCCTGTATTTAGAACTAAATCCAACTCTTGAAGCCTGCTAAGGAAATACCTAATATAAAACCCATAAAAATCTCAGGCAGCATCAGCCACTGAACCTACCAGAAGACGCATCTGAAAAATCGGTTGAGTAGCAAAAGTGCTGTGCCCATGGGCGTCCATTAGCTAGTGGGTGTCCTTCACAGGTATGCAAGCTCTGGAAGCCTGTGTGTGGCCAGTCAAATTTGGGAGCTCTATCTTATATCTTTCTGTCAGTGACCTGTTACACAGTCCTGGGGCCTAATGCTTATGTCAACATGAGGTTAGGTTTCATGGCATCCTCAGCAGAGCAGGAATGTCCTGGCTTATATTCATCTCCCCAGGAGAGAGAGAGGGTGGGAGAAAAGCATTCAGCAGCTACTGGGCAATCTTCTGCCATTTCTTGACAGGTAGTGATATAAATCAGGGACTTGAGTGGGACACGAAGGCAAGACCTTGTTGCTCTGTTTAGATCCCTATCAGCCATGATTAGTTCAGTGCTATAGGTGGAAAGATAAACGTGGCTTCCTGTGATCTTAATTGTTTCCACCAGCCTTTGAACTGACACATTCATCTGGTAGCATTTAGGTTTGAATACAAAAGACCAAACTATGCCCAAGACCACATGGTGGGCAGCAGAACCAGTTCTGAGGTCTGCTGGTGCCATCTGGAAATCGGTCTCTTGGTCATGCAGTGCAACTGGGGCATGGGGACTTGAGTTAATCCCAAATAGGTGGCTAGGATTATCATATGGAAGCTTTTAGGTGCCAGAGGGTCTGGATTTATTGCAGAGGAGATTGGCAAAAGTGCTGTGGGATGGCTAGGGATGGACCAGAGACTTCATATGATGCTACAGGGATTCCTGCTCTGCCATTCCCAATGCTCATATGACAGGAGAAAACAGTTTGGATTGCTTTTCTTGAGCGACTCCCCCTGTAACTGAAATAGTTTCTGTGGATCTTTCACAGAACTACTAGTTTCTTGCATTAGGAGACCTTCCTCTCCTCCCAAGATTCTTTAATGGATTAGGTCTGCAGTCTCTGCAAGTAACTAACTCATACTTTCATCCATCTACCTTCAGCGCTGTGCACAGGGCTCGACTTCACTTCAACATTCTTGCATACAATGGATTCCCATGGTAATAACTTGAAAAATACCATGCTAGCTTTACTCTCTCTTTAACTTTGATATTTACCTATGGGAAATTCTGAGAACGGCAACAATCCTGATATATTTAGTGGAGGGGGGTGCTTTAAAAGCAGAAAGATCTTTGGCAAATGCAGCCTGCAAGGAACAGAAACAGTTTATTTCAGCTGACAGCTTTGGAGAAAACCAGCATTGCTAAGTTTCAAATTAGTGTGGGTAGACACTAATAAGAAAATTTAGGGCTAGCAATTCAGAGTGAATAGTTTATTGCTTTTTGGTTAATCCCTTTTCAATTTCTATCAGCATAGAAAGAGGAGAACTCTTTCAGTCATTTGTGCCCAAAGCAAAATGTGATGAAAATAGGCAACCTGAAATGTAATTTAGCTCCCTAAAAGCAAAGAGGAGTGCTCACCCCATCAGGAAAAAAAAAAAAAGAGTCAGAATTTGCCATTTAAACAAGACTCCATGAAGTCTTTGTTTTAGTAGTGTTTGTATTCTAACACTTTGAATCCAGTAACTTCTGGTTACCAGAGCTCAGTAAAGAATGTTTCCTGGGAAACTTCTTTTGCAATTTATTCAGTTTTCTACCCTGTGTATTAACTGTCTGACATTTTTCTCTGATGTACTCATGCTTTGGAGCCACTTAATGAATAATTCCAGACCTACAGCTCATTTCTAAGTGGTCCTGAGCATTTGCCATTCAAAACCCAAGCTAACTTTGTTAGAATTTATTAATTATATCTCCATATGTGATGAACAATTAAATGTCAAGCATAACTGCTCTTGTACAAAATACAAACACAAGGCAAAATTTCCTACTAAGAGTTAGCAGAGTATGGCTGGGGCAAACTAAGGTGACCAACTTACATCTGCAAAGAACTCGGTCTGTAAAACCACCCGAGTGCATTCCCCTTCTTGCATACTTCAGGGAAGGTAAAAAGATCACTGAACAGGGAAGAAATGCAGAAAAGCTGCTATCTTCAAAATAAGCTGATCTCTCACAGCCTTCTCACTGCATCATCCAGTTCCCCTCCCTCAGGGTGATGCAGGCAGCATTTCAGCAGGGGAGGATCAGCACAGCTCTGCTGGCATCATCAGAACTGTGCTAAATTACACCGGCTGAGTCTCTGGCTCTGCAGCCCTGCTCCTAGTTGTTAGGTTTGAGAAGATAAATCAAACCTGGAGGTGGTGCTCAGTGCTACACTTAGTACTACCGCTGCTTTGGGATTCTCTACTGGATGTTTTCCCTACTGTCCTGACACATCTGAGTGGGCTGAAGCCAAGAGCTCCAGAGCCACAGCTGCCCATGATTGTGGAAAAGGCTGCTATTGCTCTATAGTATTCCAGGGTAGCAGCAAAGAGGTTTGATTTGGGGATTTGCTTTTTCACCTTAGCACATCCTGGACTTGTCTGAGCTGTGTCCCCATGTGCGATGTCAGCAACACCAGCAGGATTTCTGGGAATCTTCCTGGTGAAGCACAGTTTTAGAGGGAACAACCTGCTGAAAAATGTTTCAGGGGATGGCAGCATGTGCCAACTTACTGCTGTGTGTGGGCAGATTTACAGTGGATCAGTATTAATCAGGCAAGGAAATAGAAGGGAGGGGAAAAGTTTTTTGTTTTTTTTTTGTTTTGTTTTGTTTTGTTTTTTTTCTCTGCTTTGGGGAGTGCGTTACCTGCCCAGAGGAGGGGATACATCTAAGGAGCAGGGAGATGTGGCTAAGGGGACAGAAGGTGAATCTGAGGCTTCTCTCTTTACCAGGTATTTCTCTTCTGTCTGAGTGGATGAACCAGAATGGTGCTTGAAAACAGCAGTAACTCTGATATTTATTTTGTATTTACATGAGGAAATAGCCCACCTTAAAGGATATTTGAAGCTTTGCAAAGAATGTTTTTCAAGGTCCTTTCTTACTGGTTAGAAGAAAAAGGAGGAAAAAAAAAAGGAAAAAAAACATTAGCTAAATGAAGTGCTTTCCCCAGAATTTGCCAGTTCATGTAAATTTTCACAGCAAGAATACAACATTTGGCTTTAGCAAAAATCTGTGAAGATTCTGCTTGATTTCTTAACAGCATATCCCCTCCAGTAGCTGGTTTCATAAGCATTCTCTGACTGGAGACTGTTTAGCCTAGACATACAAAGGTTCAAGTAATGTGATCTTTTAGTCCCAACGGTAATGAAAATATGGTAGTTATAGCTGTCTCTAGAAAGATAACCTCCCATAGTTCATAAACAACAGAATTGCACTGAGGGAGACTTATATTAGTAGAAAATAGTGTCTGAATTTATCATTCTGACCTTGAAAGCTAACAGAGTGGTTTGTTTCAAATAATTATTTTTATAAATTTCTTCTGTCTTGGCAACTTGACTTGTGAATAGATTACAGTTTCCTTGAACCTATTTATTAGTGGAATTTATTTGCTGAATAACTGATGTAAATAACTCTGTGAATAGAAAGTAATTATTCTTGGCCTCCACTTAGTTTCAAGGCAAGCACCTGGCTGCAAGTAGATGATATGAGAAATTTGAGCTGCTGTGATTTGATGGGTAGGTCACCTTCTTTCCCTGGCTAACTGAATATTGAATAATCTTTACACAACTTGCTGCTTCCAGGCAGGAGTCCTGTAGACTGCAACACAGCTATAATGCCATACAGTGTGTACTGGAGCCGCTGTGCCATATGGGTAGCAGCAAGTGGCTCTGGTGCATCCTCCTCTACCCCCAGAGAAGGCTTCCCCTATGTGCGGGCTTCCCTGGCTGCCCCTGAGCTCTGAAATGACAATTATTGTCTTTGGGTGCCTCTGATTCTCCGTTTTCTCTTTTCTCTCTCCCTCCAAAAGGCAGCTGAAGCAGGAGCTGCTGCATTCATTTCTTGTTAAGCTCATGGACACATCCCACCATTCCCCCTTGTCCTATCATTATCTACACGAGCAAAGAGTCCCTCTCCATCCTTTTTATAAGACTCCTTTAAGTATGGATAGGCCGCAGTGAGGTCTCCCTGGAGCCTTCTCTTCTCCAGACTAAACATCCCTAGCTCTTTCAGCCTTTCTTCATGGGAGAGGTGCTCCAGCCCTCTTATCTTTGTGGCCCTCCTCTGGATGTGTTCTAACAGGTCCACATCTTTCTTGTGCTAGGGACTCTGGACCTGGACGCAGCACTCCACGTGGGGCCTCACAAGGGCAGAGCAGAGAGGGACAATCCCCTCCTTCTCCCTGCTGGCCTGGGCTGCAAGCACACACTGCTGGCTCATGTCAAGCTTCTCATCTACCAGAACCCCCAAATCCCTCTCCGCAGGGCTGCTGTCAATAGGTTCTTCTCCCAGTCTGTACTCATGCCTGGGAATCACTGAGAGCATTTTCAAGGGCATGTTTCCTGTTTTCCCTGGCTGCCCAGTGGCAGGCCCGCAGCAGCGGCCTTGCGCAGTGTGGTGGTGCGACCTGAGCCAGGCTGAGCTGAGCCTCCCACAAGGCGCCTGCCTGTCTTCCCGGCGAGCTAGGGTTGATCATCTCTGGTGCCTTTCTCCAGACTTTGATTAAAATAAGCCTACGAGAAGTTACCTGTAGGATTTCTGTGGCCATCTATAGTTACCCAGAACTACAGTGGCACTGCTTAGTTGGTTCCCTGCCAGGCGCTCTTTGTGCAGGCTTTTTGCCAAAGGAGGAGGTGGCCTGTGGCATGTGCTGTTCTGCACCCAAAAATCCCTCTTGCTGATGGCAAAAGGATCAGGGAGAACCCTTCCTTCCAGGCCTAAGTACATTTGGGCCAGTGCAACATCTTTAATCACAAAACCCATGAAGTTAGTGCTGGGCCAGGCCCTTTCCTCAGGTGCTTCTCAGGCAATGGGCCTGTGATGGGCAGTGCACCCAGCACAGGCTCACTCCCCAGGAGGGGTGACAGAGAGAAGGGCTGGAGCCACTGCCCATGCTCCCCAAGTCATGTACTTTTGAAGGTCTGCATTACCACCCTGAAGCAGATCCAAAGATGTAACTATGAATCTCTCAGAGCAAGGAAGGAAAGAGGGGTTCTCCTGGTGAGGCCACCTGGGGTTCCCTGTGCCCCAATAACAGCTCCTGGCACTGGGAACATCCCATTACCTGTCATTATTAATGAAATGGGTTCTCAAGTGAGCAGGCTGCGAGATCAAGTCCTGTGTTTATCAACAGACACAGGGTACCCCATGCTTGTTCACCATTTCCCCCATGTACTGCTGGTGAGGTTGTTTTGCATAATAAAATAAGTTCAAACCTTTTCCTCTGCTGTCCCAGATCTTGATGTGCTTTTTTTCAGTTCTGCCCTGCCGCTGAACTCGCAGGGACACAATCACCTTCAGGGTTAGGAAACATTCCCTTTTCTACAGATGCCAACTTGGTCATGCTCATGTGGAGACTAGGGAACCGAGCCAGTTGTTACCCCAAACGGTCCTTGGCCAGAGGCAGTTAGTTGCTCCATCTGGCTTGCTGGAAAGTGTATCCGTTCCTAAAAGGCAGTCATTTATTCTCCAGCGTGCTGTTATACGTTGAAATTGGCACCTGTTTGTGCTGATACCCAGGGCTGTGAGCAGGAAATTCAGGTCTTTATGTCCCTTTCAGCCCTTCTTGCTGTGGGAGCAGCAGTCTGGAAAGGGGCCGTGCTGGCATCGTGAGGTGTTAAGCTGGGATGGCTGAAGGAGTTAATCTGCTGCCTCACTGTAATATAATAGAAAGAAAAACATGCCTGTGGGGCTAGTCCATTTTACTATGTAGCTTCAGCTGGTAATTAAAAAGAAGCAGTTCAAAATTAAGCAGTAATATGAATAAAACCCCAAATTAAATATACCCAGGACAGGCTGGATTTTCAATGGGTGGATGCATAGCATATCATTAAACCAGTCTTTTAAAAAAATAATAAAAAAAAAAAATCTCAGGCTGGCTGCCTAAAACCAGGAGCTCCCAAAGCTTTGCTCTGTCCCATGAGGGTGCCCCTTTCACTGTGGCTCCTGTGCCACCAGGGCACAAGCCGAGCCATATGCCCTGCTGAGGCATGCTCCCACATTCTTTCTGTTACAGTGGAGACAAAAAAGTAAAATTGAAACCCCAGATGGGCCCATAACAATCTTACTTGTGAGTCAAGAGCGCAAATGTGGTTTTAGGTTCTCAGGAAGGATTTCATGTGCCTCCTTTGAGAGCGGTGATCCCTGAGATGGGGACAATGTGCCCATTTAAGGTGGAGGAAAGTGATCGTGGGCAATGCCCTTTGGGTTCCAAGTGCCTTTCCAGGCTTCCATTTCAGAAATGCAACTGCTGAGCAAAGTAGCAGGCTCAGCTGGGCAATCGATGTGACCTTCTGTGTGTCTAGACAGGCAGCTGGCTGCTCCCAAATAAAGCACTGCATCCAAGCACGGTGGTGATTTGGGGGTAACCGAAGGGGGAGCAGGGAGGCGAGAGGGAAAGAGCGATATGAGAAGAGGCACTGTCAGCCACAAGCTCCCCACCTGGCTGGTTTCCAAAAGATGGATGTTGTGTGTCTGAAGAAAGCTCACCCTCTGCTCACCTCATGTCTTAAATTCTTTCCCAAACTATCTGTTACCGGACACTTTCGGAGGTGTTGGACTTATCTGGGATGAGTGCTTTCATTTCAGTGACGCCGTGGCACCTCTCCTGGAGCACTGCTCCCGTCCACAAACCTGCTCATTGAACTTTTAGCTCCCACAAAACTTGGTAGTCGTGGGGGTAGGATTTCGCTGACATTGAGGTAGCATTTGGGTTTTTGAATACAGAGGTTTGCTAGGAAGTGGTGAGATACCCATAGGACAGGGATCACTGAGCAGAGCCTGGGGCCAAGGCAGGCGTGCAAGGTTGGTGGCACAGGAAGGGATGGAATGGGGACCAAGGGACACACAGGAGCCAGGCTGCAGCTCAGCTCAGGGCATCACCAAGTAGGCAGCAGGGCTCTGTCCGGTCTGTCCTGCTGGACCACAGCTTGTCTTGCTTGGGTGAGAATTTATTCTGTGCGTATGGGTTTCATTTGGTCTGGAGGTGTTCGACAGTTATCATCAGGTATCGCGCAGCCCAGCTCCTTTCTCCTCATGGAGTTGGGTGCGTTCACATCAGGGGAGTGCCCGAGCCTGTTATCTCTCTAATGGTCTTTCTGATGCCTTTATTATCTGAAAATTGAATAAGTCTGTTTAAAATCAAACCCAATTGCCAGCTACTCAGCCCTGGAAGAATTGCTATTCCTCTGCCACAGACTGGTGTCAAATGTGTAAAGAAGCGGAAGAAAACAATTTACATCATCAGGGCCACTGACTTGATTAAGAACTAATTTTTTTTTTTTTTAGGTTACTAGTAGGAGGGGGCATCAGTTTCATAGGCAGTGTTTTGTTGTCTCGGAGGCTAACAGATTTTTAAGTCCCGGAACTGAATAGTTTAGGTGAGTCCTGGTTAGAAGCCATTTTCTTCTGTGCCACTTTCGGTTCAGCTATAAACAAGAAAAAAATACTGTCTCCCTTTGAGAGTGCAGTCTCATGCCAGAGGTATGAATTGATTGTGCTGTTGATTTACATTCTTGCTTACAAGATCTAAGACTGCAGCCCAGAAGCCTAACCGGCAGCCCTTGGACCTGCAAGTCCTCACTGCCGGGCAGTGAGGTGGCCATTGCCACTTGTTGCACTTCAACCAGGAAAACACTTGCTGAATCAGGCTGCTTGGAGTGTAACTCTTTCATTGCAAATATTTAGCCTTTTGGGTAGGTTCAGCCATCAAAATTCATCTACTGAACCCTGTACAACCTAGGGAATAAAATTTCTCATGTTAATCTTTGCAGGGTCAGGTCCTCAACCAGCAAATTTCTTAAACGTAGACCTAAAACCTCGAGGCTTCCGGGATAAGTGGGATTTTAGTCACTTATTTACAAGCCTAACCGAAAAGGCCATATTTAAGAAATTAGATCGATGTAAGAGTACTGGATGCAAGTAAATCCCGCATACAAAATCCACAAAAGCAATACATTTAGACTGCAAATTTAATAGCTGTAATTCTATCCCTTTCAGTGTTTCAATTTTGATTAAGTTGCAAATCCTTCCTTCTGTTATTTCTTAATCTATTTGCCTAAGCTTGAATTTGGGCATTGACCAAAGCGGAGAGTAATCCTACTCAGTTTCTGCTCCCTCCTGCTACCGATGGAGACAAAGAACCAAATTGTTCTGTTGTCCCCAACATTTTGGGGATGTTTTGGCCTATTTAACATGTGACATTTATAGTATATATATTACGAATGATAAATTGTTTCTCAAGTGCTATCAGGATGGAAATTAACTGAGCTGCGAGTTTTACTCCACTGTCTTTATTTGTTGTCTTAATTCCCTTGTGCAAGGGAAGACCTGTATATAAGAGAACAAACTAGAGCTTACTGACCTGTATCTATCACGTAACCCACAAAAACCCCGCACAGCTGCTCTCCAGGCTACAAGTAAATTATATACATGCTCAAGCTCTGATGAAGCCAGAAACTTTGTGCAGAAGCAGTAGTATAGTACTGTCAGCCCAGGGAATGAATGAGAGCTGCTGTCAACCAGGAGAATCCTTCCTGGGCTATGGCAATGGCGTGTTGAAGGAGTGGGGGACCCATGCACATTGCAGTGTTTTCTGTCAAGGAACTGTTTCAGAGTTTTTTGTTGTTGTTTTGTTTTATGCCTCGATTCAATGAAACACAAAGAAAATAAAAAAAAATAAAAAATGGCTTTAGCACTTCAAAGTTCATCATGGGAAGTTTGTGTAAAGAGAAAGGTCAAGAGGTTGAAGCTAGTGCTAAGCTCCTGGAAGTCAACTTAAATACTTCCTCGGGACCTTTGGGTGTACAGGGCTGAAAGCTGGAGCTCTTATCTCCCCATAGCATTTCCAGCACCAAGAAAATCAGTCATGGTCTCAGGACTGTGAGCTATTAGCATGAATGCTCTTCACCAGGTCATGCCTGCATGTCAGCATTACTAACCTGGTAGGATCTGCCATTGTTAGGGGTTTCACCAGGCACCTTGGTCAGATTCAAACTGTTTTATTAAACTGGTTAATTGGTAGTTTGAAAGGGAGAGAAAAAAGCAGGGTCCTTAGGTCTCCTTGGTCAGTGCCAAGCCGCAGACTGTTAACTACTCCTGCCTTTCAGAAGCAATAACTGCGGGTTTGGGGAACATATGGAACCAACTAGCCGAAAGGCTTTTATGAGGAGCTTTAACAGGGGGCACGGTTTTGTGAGCAGAAATTCCAGTGGATGAGTTAATAGTTTCACTTTCCTTAGCTGTCCCTTTATAGGAACAACAACAACAAAGTCAGGCGCGTTCCTCCAGTGGCCCCGGCTGTACAATGTGCCGATGCATCCAGGATTTCTCTTGGACACTGAGAGAGTCCTTTATAGCTCCTCCAGGACCTGTTTTTTCAGAGCGATTTCCTGATGCTGACCTCATTAGGTGAGTTTCACAGCTCACTAATTCCTAGCAACAGTGCAAAAGATTCAAGGAAAGGGGAAACCCGTCTTCTGGAAACCAATGGAACTGAACAGATTTGGGCAAACACTTTTATTGCTTTTCATTAATCTGGAAAATCAGGGACTTGGTTTTTTCTTTCTTTTCTTTTTTTTTTTTTTCCTTTGCTCCAGGCCATTATTTTGAACTGAAACAGTATATTTGATTTTCTATTTGAGTATAGAGAATGACAACAACAGAACAAGAATCTCAGAAGAGCAGTATAGCTCAATACTTATGTTGTAGTTTGTTTTGAACCAAGCAGGAGAATGGGCACTTCTTTTCTTGAGTGGCAGTGTGGGTTCTGACGGGATATAGTCACCCAAATGCTTCCAGTAATGCTTACTTAGTATTTGCTTTGTGGTGGCACTTGTCCAAAAGAGAGAGCAAAAGAAAACAATAGTTCCCTGACCAAGAGATGACATCATAGCGTGAAACTTAAGTACTTGTTTTTGTGGTATTGTTATTAATCATGGTTCTATGCAGGGGTCATCCTGTAACTCCAGCTACTGGAGTCATGTGAATGCAGTGTTTATGGTTCAGCCTTCGTAAGTTTAGGAATGGAAAGTGATTTCTCCATCACATAACAATGAAATTTATCTGCACACCAGAGTCTGGTGCAAGAGTTTTCTCAGGGTTTCCTTTCCTTCTCAAGTCTTTTCAATAGCAATTGCACCAGAAGAACACAGATCCCTTTCTTTTCAGCTTAACGCAAATTTTATTTCTTCTGTTGTAACATCTGAATTTGTTTTCTGTTTTATTAGCAAAATAGTTCATAAGAATATTTGGGACCACTGAAGTATGTTACTGAAGTATAGTAACAAGGCTTCCTTGTCTTATTTTAAGATGGCCTCTGAGATACCATTGTGGCACCATTTGGGACTGTAGTCAGACAAACTGAAGAGGTGGTCTGAGGAACCTTTCCACTTGGTTAGAAATCCATAGTATTGCCTCCTAGACAAGGTGATGGGTACAGAGTTGAGCTGTCGTTAGAATTGGGGTAACTATAAATTTTAACAAAATAAACTGAAGTGTCCAAGATCAGTGGGGCCAAAGACCAAAGGTTAAGGCAGTGTGGCAGCACAGGTACTCTTGGGTAGTGGGGAGAACAGATGGCATGAATATAAGAAATGGAGCAGCCTTGTTCACCAAGAAATTAAACCTGAGGACCCTGCCAATATCCCCCTTCCTGGGCGTAGCTTGATTGCAGGTCACCCATAATGTAAGAGCTCTCACCTTGTCCCAGGTCTGCCTCTGACCGTACCAGGGAAGAGCTGGTCTGGTACAGACCCCTTATCCATGAGATGGCAACAGGCTATGCAAAAGTGCTGCTAAAAAGACTGCCCAGTGGTGCGTGGGGCTGGTGGTACCTGCTTTCTTCAGCAATAAAGCTGGACCCATGGGTTTGCCATAAGGGCCGAGCTGGTGTCTCCAAACATGCTCATAAAATCTGTGTCGAATGCTTCTTTCCAGAGAATGACACCACTTGGGTGAAACGGCTTCCTCCTGGCAGGGTGAAAAACCCCTCCTGTTGTCTGTGTTTGATCGCTTGCAATTCAGGGCCAGAGACAGCTGCGCAAAAATGGCTTTCCAAGCACGCAGATGTGAGGATCATAAATTGCGTGAATAAAAATGCACTTTCCCAGAGCCAAACCCTTAACTTCCCATCACTTTCCAGAACAAATACTGTCTGCTGTATTTATTAGGTGGGACTGTGCACGGGCAGTCGCTCTAAGTGTGTTTATTTTGAAGTCATCAGTTGTTCGGTAATCTCAGGCACCTCTGGGAGATTTAACTCAGATAGAGGTTTAGGCTGGAGGTCGTGGGGTCACTGATATTAAGATAGGGAGAAGGAAAGGAAGCAGCATTGTTTTTGTGGCATTATCTGAACAGTAAGGAAAAATAAATGCAGCTTTTAAGATGGCTTTAACCAGACTCTGGGGGAAATAGCCTACAAATCCAGCAGGCAAGTGACTGCTACAAGACCCTGCATCTCTTCAAGTGTGTTTTGGGCCACCCAACCAAAACCCACGGTGATTACGGGGTGATTAAGCAAGACTTCTCTAGAAATCTGCTTAGGTGGCTGAAATTTTGCTTTAGCATATGCAAGAGCTTCAGTTTCTACTTTCAACTCCCATCCTAGAATAAAATCTCTCGAGCTGCTTTTTGGGCAGTTGCTTGAACCCAGAGATTAGCTTCCCTGCGGTGTCAGCAGAGTGCCAGAGCTCAGCGGGCCAGCAGCACTTCGAAGTCCCATTGCAACACGGGGGCAGTGAGCAAGAACACGAATGTCCTGACACGGGCACTGCCACTAATGAACTCTGGGGTCCATCTCCTGTGGCAAGCTCTGAATAACTCCTTCTCTCTCATGGTGGTGTCTTTGGTGTCTTATATGAAGTGAACTCACACTGAGGCCTTTTCTGCAACCAGACGCTTATTTTCAAGGAACATGCAGGCAGTTTTCTTTAAGACCTCTAACCCTCTGCAAATATGACTGAAATCAGCTAATAGGTTCCAAATTTATTAGGAGGAAACAAAGAGACAGACGCAGAGCATGAACACAGAGCACTGGTTTCCTCAGGAAGCCAGAGTAACCCCCCCAAAAAAGGCATCTGGAATAAAGGAAAGATTTGTTTATCATCTCCTTAATATTTTACCATAAAACACTCTGACTTATCCTCAGGGTTCTTCTGGTTGTTTGTATATATATGTGTGTGTGTGTACACATTTTTGTGTATAAAAATCCAACAACATCCATTGTTTAAAAAATCAAAATGAGAAGGATTTTACTAAAAGCATTTTGGGAAAACCTCTACTCTCGGTTTTCCTGTCAAAGTTTTTCTAAGCTTTTATTTTTATTAGTCAAAATGTTTAGAATCCCCAGGAAATCCTGGGATGAACCGTTTCCTCTTTGAGCTGTAGCCCTTAGGGGAAAAAGAGAAAGCTCAGAGCCTTT